>NW_006792323.1:525974-533411 GCF_000442215.2 Lipotes vexillifer | reverse complement strand
GAGGGAATGCCGAACCTCTCTGAGGAGTTGCAGGAGAAAAGAGAAAAAAGGAACAGGGCAGTTCCTACGTGGACAGGAGCAATGATGAATCACCAAACCTGGCACCCAGCTAGGCTGTAGTTCCCAGCTCCTTTGCAGTTAAACTTGGCCATGGGATTTGCTTTTTACAGGGAAAGGTGAACAGAAGGCACGCATACCTCCTCTAGCTTCACCTCATAAATACCTGCCAGCCACGATCCTCTCTCTCTTGCCCCATCTGCCAGTTTGATGCCAATACCCAGAGCACCCTAGGAAGGCAGGCGTGGAAGACAGCAGACCTTTGGCAGTCTGGGTTCCTGAGTGACTGCCTGGAGCCACCCTTCTCACTACTGTTCCTCCCAGTCCGGGCATGTCATCATTCCCCTGTTACCTACATGTTACATCAAGTTTCATTGATTAAGTCACTGAAATGTGGTAGGTTGTCTGCTACATTGGCAGCTGCTTTTAGCCAAACCATTACACTGATCAATATCTCCTTTACCCCAAAAGCTGCTGCATACCAGTTTATTTTTAGGATTTATTTTATTTTATTTTTTTAACTTTATTGGAGTATAACTGCTTTACAATAGTGTGTTGGTTTCTGCTTTATAACAAAGTGAGTCAGCTATACATATACATAGATCCCCATATCTCTTCCCTCTTGCATCTCCCTCCCGCCCACCCTCCCTATCCCACCCCTCTAGGTGGTCACAAAGCACCAAGCTGATCTCCCCGTGCTATGCGGCTGCTTCCCACTAGCTATCTATTTCACGTTTGGTAGTGTATGTATGTCCATGCCACTCTCCCACTTTGTCCCATCTTACCGTTCCCCCTCCCCGTGTCCTCAAGTCCATTCTCTATTAGGTCTGCATCTTTATTCCTGTCTTACCCCTAGGTCCTTCATGACCATTTTTTTGCTTGTTTTTTAGATTCCATATATATGTGTTAGCATACAGTATTGGTTTTTCTCTGACTTACTTCACTCTGTCTGACAGACTCTAGGTCTATCCATCTCACTACAAATAACTCAATTTTGTTTCTTTTTATGGCGGAGTAATATTCCATTGTATATACGTGCCACATCTTCTTTATCCATTCATCTGTTGATGGACACTTAGATTGCTTCCATGTCCTGGCTATTGTAAATAGAGCTGCAATGAACATTGTGGTACATGACTCTTTTTGAATTATGGCTTTCTCAGGGTATATGCCCAGTAGCGGGATTGCTGGGTTATATGGTAGTTCCAATTCTAGTTTTTTAAGGAACCTCCATACTGTTCTCCATAGTGTCTGTATCAATTTACATTCCCACCAACAGTGCAAGAGTGGTCCCTTTTCTCCACACCCTCTCCAGCATTTATTGTTTGTAGATTTTTTGATGATGGCCATTCTGACCGGTGTGAGATGATATCTCATTGTAGTTCTGATTTGCATTTCTCTAATGATCAATGATGTTGAGCATCCTTTCATCCTTTCATCCTTCATCCTTGGCAATCTGTATTTCTTCTTTGGAGAAATGTCTATTTAGATCTTCTGCCCATTTTTGGATTGGGTTGTTTGTTTGTTGTTGTTTTTTTGATATTGAGCTGCACGAGCTGCTTGTAAATTTTGGAGATTAATCCTTTGCCAGTTGCTTCATTCTGCATGCCACTTTAAATGTCACTCAGATTGTCGCATGTTTCCGTAAATAAAGATTCCATCTAGATAGAAAAAATGTCCTTCCAAGAATTAGGGGAGATTCTGCTTTGTATGTGTGCTCACCTGACTGTTTTCCTCCCGACTCCCAGCTGAGATCGGCCAGGTTGGTAAACGAGAGTTTTGACTGAGGGATAGCAGACCAGGAGGAGATGGTACAGCAAGGATGCAGGAGGAGTTTGCTGAAGAGAACAACCTGGCCATTCCGAGTTCAGCAGATTCTTTAGGCGAGAGCAGAGTCAGAGAGTGAGGTAGGATGTCTCCTGACTTGACAGTGCTGCCGAGACTGGCCTTGAGAGCAAGGGGAAGAGGAGCTTTACAGCACTGACCCACTGGGGAGGCAGGTTCTGGGTCTCTAGGGTCCAGCGACCTTGGAGTGAACTTCACTGAAATATACTCTGGGTATAGGTTGATGGAGCTTGGCTTAAGTATATTTATCACGATTTTACAGATTAGGAAAGTGACACATTTGATTTGCCTGAGATCATGCAATACAATTAATTCCCCAAACCTTTAGGATCCTAGTTTCCTGTTTCTCCCGGAGCCCAAGGCAGCAAGCTCTGCCTACCACTTCATCGTCCTCGGGGCAATATCAGCTTCCCGTTCCCGCCGCGCTGTCCCCACACCCATACCCTGTGCCAGCCTGTGAACCAGCAAATTGGAAATTTGACACCAATAGAGAATAGGTTGAGACACAGGCCAGTCAGTCACAGATGTGGAAAAATACGACACTGGTGTACTGCCATTGAGCACATTCCTCTGTCCCTTACGAGCAAGAAAGACAATCACCATAAGAAAACTGCTCCCTGAAGCATGGTGGCACCCGCCTTTGCCAGGCAGGGCGCGGAAGGAAGAGAGGGCGCTCCCTGGCTTTTGCCCTGGCTGCACACATCTGCCAGGCTCCCCGAAGCTCCACAGATCTCCCTACAGGAGCGGCAGTGGGCAAGGCCCTCCTCTCCGCCGGGCGTGGGTAATGCCTCCTGGCAAGGACCTCGGGCACATCCATCTCTCTCCAGGCCCATCGAGGTCTGCCGTGTGTCTGCAGAACAGACGGGAGAGTCTGCCTGTTTGCCTGTTGGCAGCTCCATTTCACTCCGTAAACATTTATTGAGGTTCTCCTCATGCCAGGCCGTTCTCTGGACGTGGAGGGACGTGAGCTGCACTCCTCGGCACCACGCACAGGTGTCCATCCCCCCAGCATCACCCAACAACAGATGAGTGGCAGAGAAACACCGAAAAGACACCAACAACGCAGAGCACAGGGGATGGACTTGGTCAGGAGAGAAATGCCAGCACTCCTCAAACTTCGACGTGCACACAGTCACCTGGTTCAAATGCAAACCTCTGACTCCGCAGGTCTGGGGTCCGGCCCAAGACTCTGCCTTTCTCACCAGCTCCCAGGTGACGCCAATGCCGTTCATCTGAGGACCCGACCTAGAGGAGTGCGAGGCTTACCTGGTCTTCATGCTGCTCTGATAGTGGAGTTGGCTGTTGTGCGGGCAGGTAGGGGGGATATATTTGATACAAATCTACATGTGCCCATAAGGAAACGAGTGCAGGGAACTCACTTTGTATGACACCTCTATAACATGCCAGGTACCCTGCTGATGTAAATTCAGCAAATTCTCATGGGTAGGTGCCGTTACATCCCTTTCCCAGGTGAGAAAGCGTAAATTCAGAGTAACGGAGTAACCTGTCTCCAGCCCCACAGCTAGTTAGTAGTAAAGGTAAGATTTGAAATGAAGTCTAGATATCTTTTAAAATCCACATTTTACTGACCCTCCTATACTGTCCCCTCATCCATTTAGGCTGACTTCTGTCTCAAAATAGATGGCTTCAAGTCCACAGATTTCGAAATGGGAGTTGCCTTTCAGGTGGCCCTTGAAGCCCAGTAACATCTAATATGTGGCTCTCTGCTCGCCAGCACTGCTCAATTAATCCAATTTTTAAAAACCATGGCTATCATTAAAGCCTCTATATGGATGTTAAAGAACAGCAACAACTCCGAATTGGTAGGTTTTCCCCTTCTGGCAATGACCTGACAGCAATGTACAGGTATCAATATCTGGAAGGTGATGGATTTTTGTCATGTCGGAGCAAAACAATAACAACAAAGGCCAAGGGTGAAATCCCTTCCAGCATTAAAAGGAATACTGTGAGGACTGTTTACCAGAAGGCCTATGGCACAGCCCAGCAAGTCTCCAGAGAACCAACACATGAGGATTGCTATGGCAGCTCAGCCAAGTATTCAAAATATATTGGGTTTCATGCTTAAAGAATTATGTTTATTGTTTCCTCTAATCAATTTTACTTCACGAAATAAAGAGTGATAGATCATTCTTCAGTTCTTGGAAGAAAGGAGTGTCAGAAACCTTACAAATCAAGTATGTGTTAGAGAAAATGGGTACGGAGTGGATTCTTAACTGCAGAGAGAATGTATAGCCCTCTCTTTAAGCTCACGGGAGATCGTGACCTCAAAAAGCACCCATGATTTCTCAAGAGAACTATTACTTAACAAAGTCTCCACAATAGCAATGAATAACAGCCTGCCAAGGAATATAAATAGAAAACGATTTAATATAGATCCCATAGTCAGGAGATTACTAGCCAAGGGAGTCTGGTGTTAATAAGATCACTCTCAACCCCCAAATCAAATTCCTCACAAAGTAATATTAATATCATTAACTCTTCTAAGGAGAGAAGATAATTCTCTATTATTTGCATCCCAATTGGCATTTCTTCTTCTATAAGGGAAATAAGTCAAAATGATAAAATAATTCCATTTTGAGGTAGTTCTTAATATGCTGATCTAACTATAGCTTTGAATTTATAATGGGATAGTTTCCATGTTTTATATCTAAATACAATGAATCTCTGATAAGAACTAAAAATGAAAATGACCTGAATTATTTCCCATCATTTGCTTATTTCCATAACTGCAGCCAGTCTTAGGTGGTTCTCAATCTTTCCCCTCTATTACTCTCAGGAATGTTGCTCAATAGAAAATCGAACCAACAAAAATGGAGAACTCTTAATGCATCATTAGGCCTTTGGAGCATGAAAATAGGAGACATCAATTAAAGACAAGGGTCCAGGAGTATACTTTCTGTCTTCAGATTATTAAAACACAAAAGAAATGATTTTTCAGTCGGCTCTTTCATGTATAATTATATGTAGTAGCTCCATGTAATAATATAAAAGGTAATAGATATAAAGCCCCCCAAAATATGCATTAATAAATAAATATTAAATAATTTCTAAAATGTCTATATTTCAATTATTTCTAAACCTACTGCAATCCATTATCATTAATAGTTATAAAACTATAAAATATTTGCTAATGATCTCATTGATAGTAAATTATTTCATTAGTTGTTCTTTGTTATATTATAAAAGACTATTAGTATTAGAATTATGTAATTAACCTGCCTGCAGTTGTTCTAATTTTTCTACTCATGTAAAAGGTGAAGACACAATAGCATTTAATTTTGATTTAAGGGGTTACTATAAATTTAATATTTTTTCTTTGAAATCTAGTTCTAAGCTTGACCTTACTAAAATACTTTATGGTATTTCATAAGTCATCAAAACTGCAACACACCTTCTGAAATATCTTTTTTTAAAAAAAATATTTATTTATTTGTTTTTATTTTTGGCTGTATTGGGCCTTCGTTGCTGTGCACAGGCTTTCTCTAGTTGTGGTGAGTGGGCTTCGTTGCGATGCATGGGCTTCTCATTGTGTGGCTTCTCTTGCTGTGGAGCATGGGCTCTACGTGCGTGGGCTTCAGTAGTTGTGGCTCATGGGCTCAGTAATTGTGGCTCGCGGGCTCTAGAGCGCAGGCTCAGTAGTTGTGGAGCGTGGACTTAGTTGCTCTGCGGCATGTGGGATCTTCCCGGACCAGGGATCGAACCTGGGTCCCCTGCATTGCAGGCGGATTCTTAACAACTGCACCACCAGGGAAGGGAAGCCCTGGAATATCTTAAATTAAGTAAGGACTTTCTGACTCACGACGGCAGTTTGAGAAGGTTATGGTAACCCTCACCTAGGCATCAGTTCTGACCAATTACAAGCACGTGGCCATGTGCTGTGGCCAAAGAGCTGGGTTTGTGCATGTCTTTTTGTATACAATCAATGTTGATGTCATCTCTAGGGCTATGGCAGGTAAATTTCTTTTTTTCTAATTGTATTTTGAAATCTTATGTAATATTTTTAGAAAGATGACCCTAAATGGAAAAACTGGGGAAATACCCATGGAAATTGCTCACTTGAATATACAATAAGTAAAGTTTAAGAAAGCAATAGGTAAACATCTGGTTTTGTTTGGTTGAGTGTTTTCCATCTTTTAGAGCATCTCCTGGATACTGACCTCAAGGGAAAATACTGTAATGGTTTTCATTTAAAATGTCTTCCTGGAATCTACTGCCCCATTGCTCTCCAAACTATTGGGTTGGCCAAAAAGTTCGTTCAGGTTTTCCGAACAAACTTTTTGGCCAGCCCAATACTTTGAAGAACCTGAATCAGCGTGTGTATCACAGTGCATTACGATGTTTGTCTTCCCAGCTACAACCTGACTTCCAAGAGGTTAGGCGCTGTGTCATTGATATGTGTGTGTTTTGTTTTTATCCTGGACACCTCGTATAGCTGAAACCAGATAGATGCTCAATAAATATTTATTAAGTGATCCACTAGTGGCTGTGCTGGGTGTCATCCTCACATTTGTGCTTCAAGTCATTTCACATTTTGCTTTTCTCTTACTCATGCCAGACCAAAGAAAATGGCCCAGTAGGTATAGGAGCACATGCTAACCATTTAGATTCCAAATCCATAAATAGTATTTATATACGTTGTCTCAAGCAATCCTTTCAAACCCATTGTGAGTAAGAAACCTTGGTTTTGTATTTCATACAAAGGAAATCTAGAGCTCATACAGTGTGTCTTTCCCATATTCCTACAGCTAGGCTGGAATGTTGTAAAAGTGATGCTTGGATCCAGGTCCTTAGGCAAAAAATTCCAAAAGCAACATTCCATGCTGGGGATTTCTAGAATTCCATCCACCTCAACTAAGGCAGCAACAGGCCAAGAAGAGATGAAGCTTCAACCCAGGATTCGAATTCTAACTATACCATTCCTTTATGTCCTCACTGCTTCACTTAATAAGGAACAGATAAACACTGGTCCGATATGGGCAGTTCCACGTTGTCATTTTTAAATCCACAGCATGAGAAGTGATGGTGGTTGATAAAATGCTGGGTGTCCCAATCTAGAATCATGTAATAAGAACCCAAGTGCTTTAAGCCCATCAGTCCATTTAATCTTCACAGCCACCACTGAGTTAGGTGTTAATGATCCCATTCTGCAGGTGAGGAAACTGAGTCTCAGAGAAGTGAAATAACCTTGCCAAGGGTCACACATCTGGTGAGTGTCAGAGCCCTAATTCAAAGTTCAATTAGTCTGACTCAGAGCTATTCTCTTAACAACCACACCATCTTTTTACCCCTGCTTCCATGCAGTGGGAGACAACTGTAAAAACCTTATGAACCTCAAACTCAATCTGTTGAACAAGCTTTCTGGGCCTCCTTGCGCACTTTGATACATTGTAAAATAAATTATTCGTTTAAATCAGTGTTTTTAAAGGACATTCTCCCAATCTCTGAAGACAAATGTCATTTACTGCAGATTGGGAGCTACGCTTGGATTATCTAAACTGTTCCTTCACACTCTTT
>NW_006792323.1:521066-525955 GCF_000442215.2 Lipotes vexillifer | reverse complement strand
CACTCTTTCAAATTCCTTGGGTAATTCATCATACTTTTCCCTGGTCCCTTTTGCTTGTGCAAACTTGAGGAGTATCACCCAAGAAAAAGTGGCGTTCTAAACACCTGTGTAAGGTTAAACCCTCAGGAAATAGCATTAGAGCTTTAATTATCTTCCTTGGTTTTTTGTTTGTTTGCTTGGCAAAGTAAACAAAAGTACATCGTTAAGGCACACTCTCACATCTGGAAGCCAAAGCCAAACATTTCCTAGTCTTACTGTACTTTGACATCTTTTGTCCAAGCCAATTCCTCGAGTATTCCTCAACGTTCGATAGAAAATTCGAGTATATTCTAGCATATTAAATACTCAAACATAAACTGGCAGCCCACGAGCCAAATTTAGGCACCAAATATATTAAGTTTTGATGCTCCCATTATTTTTAATTTTGATTTAGTTGGCATTGAAAAAAAAACCCTGGAGAATTTACACAGAGTTCCAGGCTCACAGAAAAATCCAGATTTCTAAACCATCATTTCAAGTCAGACATTTGTCATTAAGAGACTGAAACTGCTCCAGAGCAAAGCAAGTACCTGGAGCTGGGCTGCCTTCTCTCGAGTTCTCACACATCCTGCTGCCTGCCTTCTGATCCAGACGCGTTCTACCACAGGACAAGAGCATTTCCCCGTTTACTTAAGCTTGCTCTTCAATGGCCACGTCTCACATTACTAAATAAGCAAGTTCTGTTTTGTTGTTTTAACACCGAGGGTGTCTTAAATCTGCAATGGCTCGGATAGAAGATATACTTAAAGAACACCACTTCCTCCTTCACCGAAAGTGTATAGGTTTCAAATCCATCTCCATGTCAGGTTATCTGGTCTGTCTCAGTTGACAAGGCTATTTCTCAGGTAGACAAAATGTGTGCGTAGACAAAATGTGTGCCCCCATATCTCCCACTCTCTG
The DNA here is from genome assembly GCF_000442215.2 of Lipotes vexillifer. Taxonomy (NCBI): domain Eukaryota; kingdom Metazoa; phylum Chordata; class Mammalia; order Artiodactyla; family Lipotidae; genus Lipotes; species Lipotes vexillifer. The sequence goes on along the minus strand of NW_006792323.1, from coordinate 525,016 downwards.
ATGTCTTTCCTGTGAATATGTTACCTTAGTTGGGAAAAGGGATTTTGCAGATGTAATCAAGATTACTGTAGAGCACAGGGAACTAAAGGTATACACAATATCTTGTAATAACCTATAATGGAAAAGACTGAAAACAATATATGTATACATATATATGTATATATATATATATATATATATATATGTATGAATAACTAAACCACTTTGCTGTGCACTTGAAGCTAACACAACATTGTAAATTAACTATACTTCAATTTTTTAAAATTGAAAAAAAAAAAGATTACTCATCAGTTGACCTTAAAATAGGGAGTTATCTTCGATTATCTGGGCGAGCCCAGTCTAAGCACAGGGGCCCTTCTGAAGCAGAGCACTTTCTCTGGCTGGAGGGAGGAACGATGTGGGAAAACGAGGTCAGAGAGATCTGATGCATGAGGAGGACTGAGCCCACTGGTGCTGGTTTGGAAGATGGGAGGGTCCACGAGCCAAGAAACGCCTCGGGAAGTGGAGAATGATCCCCAGTTGACAGCCAACAAGGAAGTGAGGGCCTCAGTCTCACAACCACATGGAAATGAATTCTCCCAACAACATGAATGAGCCTGGAAGCAAATTATTTCCCAGAACTTCCAATGAAAGCTCAGGCTGGCCATCCCTTGATTTGGGGCCTTGTGAGACCCTAAGCAGAGTATCCAGCCAGACCTGCCTGGACTTCTCACCTACGGAGGCTGTGAGATAATAAATTTGTAATGTTTTAAGCCTCCTAGTTTGTGTCAGTTTATCAAGGCGGTGATAGAAAATGAATCCAGGCCCCACGGTCACTAGTAACCCCAGTGGGTAGTCACAGAAAGGCTCTGAATGCTTCATCCATAGCCATCATTATTTCTTTGTTGTTAACCATTAACTTTGCTGTTAATCATTTATGTTTCTAAGCTAATCCTACTGATTTGGAGCCTGTATTTATTTTCTATCACTGCCATAACAAATTAACACTAACCGGAAAATAAAGGGGCCAAAATTGGTACTGAGAAAATTAAGTTATGATAAATCACATGGAAATTGAACCTCTTCAATTTAAATTTTTCAGAATGATCTCTTTTAACTATAATGTTGGATGTATTAACGTGTGAAGGCAAGAAAAAGCTTCTACTCCACGTTTGACTTCTTTATTAAATTGGTTATCAAAACAATCCTAAAATTGCCATTTGTATCCGTGAAACATTCACTAGAGTTTTAAGATTAAATAAGGAACAGATTCACAGAAGCCACCACGCTGGGGCCTTCTTTTGCCAAACTGTATGTTTTTCAAATAATACCTGTAAAGTAAGCCTCATTTGCCTAGTGGAAAAACCTTAAGGAAGACAAGACAATATATTCACGCTACGTGAGACTGTTTAAACCGTACTCATCTTTGAGATCAGTACCATTTTCAGCACAGGAGAAAGGGGGACAGAGTTTAAAAATATATATATATATATATGTATGAATAACTAAACCACTTTGCTGTGCACTTGAAGCTAACACAACATTGTAAATTAACTATACTTCAATTTTTTAAAATTGAAAAAAAAAAAGATTACTCATCAGTTGACCTTAAAATAGGGAGTTATCTTCGATTATCTGGGCGAGCCCAGTCTAAGCACAGGGGCCCTTCTGAAGCAGAGCACTTTCTCTGGCTGGAGGGAGGAACGATGTGGGAAAACGAGGTCAGAGAGATCTGATGCATGAGGAGGACTGAGCCCACTGGTGCTGGTTTGGAAGATGGGAGGGTCCACGAGCCAAGAAACGCCTCGGGAAGTGGAGAATGATCCCCAGTTGACAGCCAACAAGGAAGTGAGGGCCTCAGTCTCACAACCACATGGAAATGAATTCTCCCAACAACATGAATGAGCCTGGAAGCAAATTATTTCCCAGAACTTCCAATGAAAGCTCAGGCTGGCCATCCCTTGATTTGGGGCCTTGTGAGACCCTAAGCAGAGTATCCAGCCAGACCTGCCTGGACTTCTCACCTACGGAGGCTGTGAGATAATAAATTTGTAATGTTTTAAGCCTCCTAGTTTGTGTCAGTTTATCAAGGCGGTGATAGAAAATGAATCCAGGCCCCACGGTCACTAGTAACCCCAGTGGGTAGTCACAGAAAGGCTCTGAATGCTTCATCCATAGCCATCATTATTTCTTTGTTGTTAACCATTAACTTTGCTGTTAATCATTTATGTTTCTAAGCTAATCCTACTGATTTGGAGCCTGTATTTATTTTCTATCACTGCCATAACAAATTAACACTAACCGGAAAATAAAGGGGCCAAAATTGGTACTGAGAAAATTAAGTTATGATAAATCACATGGAAATTGAACCTCTTCAATTTAAATTTTTCAGAATGATCTCTTTTAACTATAATGTTGGATGTATTAACGTGTGAAGGCAAGAAAAAGCTTCTACTCCACGTTTGACTTCTTTATTAAATTGGTTATCAAAACAATCCTAAAATTGCCATTTGTATCCGTGAAACATTCACTAGAGTTTTAAGATTAAATAAGGAACAGATTCACAGAAGCCACCACGCTGGGGCCTTCTTTTGCCAAACTGTATGTTTTTCAAATAATACCTGTAAAGTAAGCCTCATTTGCCTAGTGGAAAAACCTTAAGGAAGACAAGACAATATATTCACGCTACGTGAGACTGTTTAAACCGTACTCATCTTTGAGATCAGTACCATTTTCAGCACAGGAGAAAGGGGGACAGAGTTTAAAACCAGGACGGTGTGGGATCTGCAATTAAACCTATCCTCCTGCAACTCTGTGCTGAAGTTTTCTTCATAGGATGTACTGTTACCTGAAATTATCATTTTGTCTACTTTGTTGTAACATATTTCTCCTAATAGAATGTCAGCCACAAGAGGCCAGTGACTTTGCCTGCTTGTTCACTGATGGACAGCCAGCCTTTAGACTGGTGCCTGGTACATGGTAGATTCTCAGTAAATTCTTGTTAAATGAATGAACAAATAGATGATGACAATTCTAGGTTAGCATCCAGCAGTTCTGAGACACTGCATTTACCCTCATTCTTCCACTCACTAAACTGTCCCTATGCCTTTCGGGCAGAGCACGCAGAGCCTCCGAGGCCCCTGCAAGGTCTTGGGTTTTTAGGAAGAGAGAGAGGTGGGAAGCCGTGGGCAGCCCATCACTCAGGAAGTTTCTTATTCTGATTAACATCTGAATGAGGCCCATCTTGTGAGGCAAAGGTAGAAACAAGGTCACCAGTCAGGGAGCTGTTGGAAGACTCCTGTTTTTGACTGCCCATGTCCTCATACAGCTCCAAGTAGGCTCTGGAAGGAACTTTGTCAGAGCACAAGATACATCTTGGAAGCCCTTCTAAGACAGTCAGCATTGACTGCCAGCTGCCGTCTCCTTCACATGCAGTTCCCCACGTACAGCATCCATGGCCTCCTGGGCGTTGCCTCTGCGAAGAATCAGAGATACCACCCCCGCCTGCAGAAGAGGAGGTCCCTCTGCGCTTATCCCTTGGCCAAGGCTCATTTCACCCACACAAGGCCATCCTGCTTCTCCCCTGCTCCAACCCAGTGTTTTGTACCATTCATTCGCACTGAAGACAAACTACAGCATGTTTTTGTTTTTTTTTTTTCAAAAATTAAACAGTGCATTGCCTTAGAAAGAAGAGCAAGAAGACACTGAAGTCTCTTCAGGCTCTTCCAAAGCTGTGGTGCTTAGGTCATCCCACCTGAAACACCCCCTAGTTTTCAGGCTTCCCCAGTAGCCACACTGGAGAGAGAGAGAGAGACAATGATGAGCAGCCCTTACCATGCTTTCCTATAAAGGCTCTCATCCAAAGATGTACCCAGCTGACCTCCCCTACAAGTTGAGCCCACCGGCCAATGAATGCCAGTCTCCCCACCCGTCATTACTTTGCAGTGTTATTAGATCAGATACTATGGCTT
>NW_006792323.1:430049-521043 GCF_000442215.2 Lipotes vexillifer | reverse complement strand
TTCCTGCGGCTCACCATCAATATGAACGTAGTCAAAGAACCCCAGCGTCGCTGCAGGATGGAGCACGGCAGCTAAGAAGAGCTGAGTTGCTACTCCCATACTTTGAGTCCTGCAACCTTTGCTCAAGCAATTGAACCTTGTTTGGTCCGTTTCCTCACCTCTAATATGGGCCCACTGGGCGTGAGGAATAAATAAAACATGTATCAAACGTGTAGCACAGAATCTGGCACGTAGCAAGCACTCCGTAAATATTAGTTTTCATCATTTAAACCATTATTCTAGTTGTCATCGTCACTGCGAAGACGGACATCAACAGTACCCAAGCTCAGGAAGCAGGGAGGCCACCTTTATATATATCACCTGGTGGTAAAGACTCCTTGGAAAATGTCATTCTAGAGCATGGATCCACAAACCAATTTTTCTAATCCCTTGCTTCCACCTCTTCTATGTTTATTTGTTGACAAAGGGAAAACTGAGGCCAAGAATTTTAAGGTTCTTCAAGTTTCAAGCGGTGAATGCAAAGACCACCAAGTAGAAAAGGCAGAGGCCATGTGGTAGACTCAATCCTCTGATGGTGGTAACAGCTGGGCAGAAGCTCACGTAGATCTTTCTATTTTGTTTCTGCTTACGTAAGAACGATGAAAGAAGACAATAAAAAGGATGAGGGACAGGAGAAGGGGAGAAAGAAAGGAAAGGAATAAGAGAAACTGAAGAAATCAAAAGGAAGCCCTGAAGAAGGGGAACGAAGGAACTAAACAGTGGAAGGAAGGAAGAGGAAGACAGAACAAGACAGGGAGAAAGGGGGACCACTAAGAGGCTGAGTCTACAGCCTGCTGTCATCCCAGGGAAAAGCCAGTGTCAGCACCAGCAGGGTGCCAGAGAATACAGAGAATGCTTACAATGGAACCAATTCTTGCATTTCTGTGCCTCTTTAGTGAAAGAAAATGCCTCTATCTTCAGAAAACTGAAGCTTAGACTATGCCTGATCTTTGAGTTCCAATAACAGCACCGAATCTTGCCGATACAGTTACATGGACGTCACTGCTACCTTCTTGAAGTAAATCCTTGTAACTCGCAAATGTGGCAATTGCAAAGTGAAGTGAACTCAAGGGTGCTCACGGTGCTAAGAACGCAGCCTCCCAGACCAAAGTGGGGCGACGGGAAAGCCAATGGTCCTGGGGGCGGCCCCGACGGTACACCTCACGCTGGTTACTGTGCTTTCAGTTTCTACTATTTGTCAAAATTTCTGTATGCCAACATTTAGCATGCTTGATACTCAGTCTCTTAATTATATGTCTAGATTAGCCTTTGATTAAATGTACTCTGTTGGCCAAGAGAAAAAGCAGACCATTCCAAATGGTGATTACTTAAACTTACTTTCTGTAGTGGTGGACCTTCATCTGGGTGTGGGATGGAGCTATAAGAGGACTAGGATGGAGCCACAAGGTTGGAAAAAAAGATCCAACCTTCACTTACAGACAAATAATGAATGAGGAGCCAGTTGAGAAATAATAAAAGCCTAATGAGGAAAACTGGAGATGTCTAGTGTCACAGGAGCCACCCAAGTCATTGATGCCAAGAGAGAATAGCTTATGAATTAAAAGGGACCAATCAACCCTTTCAAATGCTCCAAGAAGTTGAGGAAGCATGTGGGTCCCTGGGTCTGACCACATAGAGGTCACTGCTGATCTCAACAGACGTTGTTTCCATAAGTGGTAGGGGCAGAAGCCACACAAGTGTAGGATGAACAGTAAAGGAGAGAGGATGTGAAGATACTGCATCCTCAGAAATCTGACGGTGGCATGGAGCAGAGACATGACGTGAGGGGTGCTCAGAAGTATGGGATCCAGGGTTTGTTTTTAAGATGTAAGACATTAAAATACGTTGACATGTCATCTTTACAACTCTGTGATCTGAATGGTATTATTTCCCCCACTGACCAGAAAAGAAAACTGATGCTCAGAAAGGTTAACAAATTGGATCAAGGCCTCACAGCTAGTAAGAGGCAGAGCTGAAAGTTGAACCCAATCTATGTCATTCCAGAGCCTTAGGACAGACTGCCACGGATTACGTTCTATTGCACTTGTTTATCCACATAACTGTCTCCCTCACTTTCTAAGTACAAGGACTGAGTCTAACTCATCCTTGAATCCCTAGCACCTAGTGCAGTATCTGGTAGTTAATAATGGGTACTTAGTAAATGTATGTCACAGAAATAAATCATTTAACCAGAAGTCAGATATTAGCCTTTAAAAAAAAGAAAAATAGACAACTTTCCTACAGAACAATGATATAAAGAACAATAGAAATATAGAGATATTGGGCAGCCTTTGAAACGTTTGGAATATAAAAGTGATAACAAGAGTAGTGACTTTAAGAATGAACATAATAAATAAACCTGTATTCAAAATGTACTTTATTCACACGATTACATTTCCCAAGTTTGTAACCAGCGAAACTGTAAGAAATTGCCCTGATCTTACACAATCTTACACCAGCCTCCACTATAATGAACAGCTTGCTTGTCACTTATTCTTTTTTCCCCCCTGAACTTAAAATACATACAAGGTTCTTATTCCCACACGGAATCCATTCTCAGGTAATACTGATTTCACTGTGCTGTTCCACATGAGACCAGCATATTTTTATGGGCAGGAAATAGTGCATTCAATCATAATGATATTTTGTGTGCCTGGCAAGAATAAATAGATTTTTTTAAACATTCATGGGATTGACTGATTCCCCCCCAACCACTACATGTTTTGCTCAGCTGTTTGGCTGGCAAGTTACTTCAGAGCTCTTTTAATACAGTTATGAGTTGTTCCTTTTATCATATGAGTTAGACAATTTTAGCAAAGACCCGACGGTTAAAATAATTAACAATAGTTTTAAAATGTGTGACCTCTGATGTTTGTCTTGAAATGTTATTAATTTAAATTTCTGCTGAAAGAATTTTGTTTTGAGCTTCCTTCAGAAAAAACCTCTTCCTTCATTTCAGAAAATTTACCCTTTGAAAGTCTGAATAGAAAAAAAAAAAAAAAGAGTTTTTCATGTTAACAAAAATTGCTTTATGATGTAAGATAGAGTACTTTGGTTTGGTTTGGTTTTTTAAGATTAGCTAGGAAAGCAGTTTAGAATCTGCCCACTCACGAATTACATATATAGTTAAAAAGTACTTGAACCAAGTTAAATAAATTAAGGGTGCCTAAAGTAGGCTGAATTTACATTCTGATTATTTCCAGAAGGCTTCTAATCTCACAAAGTTTTTTAACAATCATTTTCGTGCTTGACGTAAGAATTACCTGCTAGCCCTCCTCTCCCTCTCAGTCTCTCTATAAGCATCAAGTATTTATTTTCCTAAAAGGGACATACAATACAATTTAGCTATTCATTTATGCAAATGATGGTAAACAGAATTATAAAGACAGATAATAAACAGCAAATGAGGTTGTTATGTTTCAGGCTCTGTGTTGTCAGAGTTCTGAGCATGGTTTAGCGTTTTCTATTCATGACTTTATATAACCAAATTACTCCCTGATGCAGTCTCAGATGCGCTTTTGCCTACAAATGAGAAGGAATAAAACATCAGGACATTAACGTTAAAAGACAATCGTTAATGGCGTAAATACGAAAGTAATTACTGCATCATACCACCAATTGTTATGTGTTCATTACTGAAGTTCTTGTAAAGCCTTCGTTTTCTTGTTACAATTATTTTTTTCCTTTATTTTTGTCTGGCTATTTTATAGTCCTGACAGTACTTTAGCAACATTCAGCAGTTACACAAGCCATTTAATCCTGCTCAAAGCTTCATTTAAACTTCATCTTAGCTGCATTTTATTTGTGTATATATGTCTTTTACTTCTTTAAGACAGTGAAAAGATACTTCCGGAGTAGGTGCTGGAAAGATATGTCAAAGCAGATTATCTAAAACAAGCAATAAACTTGGACGAAGGTTTCAGACTTTAACATCACTCGCTAAAATACCTTTATTAATCAAATTAACTGCGTCCCTATCCTCTAAAATTTTAGTTCAGCACCCGCCCCCAACTCTTTTTAAAATTAACTTATAATTTTACAGCCAATCATGCAAGGTGGTTTTCAATCTCTGCTCTCTTCTTCCTCCCTCAGGGTTTCTTCCCCTCCGCCCTACCTCACCTTTCTCCCACTTCTACCTCATTCCTCTGCTACCAATGCTTTCTCCCTAGCTGGCAGGAAAGGGAGCCCCTCCAGACACACACACACACCACCCGCCTCGCCCTCGGAGGGTCTTCCAAATGCACCCTTTGTCTGCTCCACTCCGCGACCATCACTTCGCCTCTCGCCTGCCAGCCTCAGGCCAGGAGTGGCAGGAAAACTCACACCGCTGTCACGAGCTGGAAGCGGGAAGAGGGACGGGGGACCGGAGGGGAGGAGGTTCCGCGGGCGGCCCAGCATCCCTCGCCGCTACGCGCGCGCGCGCGCGCGCGCGCGCGCACACACACACACACACACACACACACACACACACCACGAAGGCTTCTGTCACCTGTTCGCTTTCAAAACGAGCTCCAGCACTGGGGAAAACTTAGCCCTTCCCTCACCTCCACCCCCACCTCTGGGAGTTCGGGTACAAGAAGGCATCCCGTGCATAGGTTTCCCAAAATATCTGGAGGGCGAGAAAGTGTACACTGGGCACAATGCAATTATGTGTGTGTGTGTGTGTGTGTGTGTGTGTGTGTGTGTGTGTATCCCTAGTCCCTCCCTCTTCCTCTCTCTTTTTCGCCCATTTCTTTGCAATAACACACAGTCTTTTCTTGCCAATGACTGCACACAACAAGCATCTCATCTCTGCTGATAGTCCAAGCTTGGAGCTTCTGCCCTGGAGGTTCCCTCTCTGCACCTGGCGTCTAGGTACCCAGAGTCCCTCTGCCCGGCGACAAGCCCGTAGCACTCTCTCCAACTCGTGCCATGGGCAGCCGGGCGCTGCCGGCTCCCGAGCACTAGCCGAGCTTCCAAACTTTTTCTTGCCCTCTCTCCAGCCTCAAATCACGCGCACCCCGGAGGTCTGACGCCTCTGCCCTTGATCCCGGACCACAGGGGAAACTGGCGAAAACCGCTGGCCCCGTGGGCGCCGGGTCTCGTGGTGCCCAGCCTTGGTGCGCATAGGACCGTGCTGGACCTCGCAGGGCCGAGAAGGGAGCCTGGGAGGACCCGGCAGGCAGGTGCAACTTGCCAGCGATTCCCGGGTTCAAGCCCTAGGGGACCGCGGGTTTGGCCTGGTGAGAACAAAGCTGGAGTCCGGGAAGACTGTCGTACCGGAGGCGCTAAGACAATAGCAATAAAGGGAACTTAAGAGTAGGACCAATGCGCAAAGTTGTCTCCGAGTCCGGATGTCCCAGGATGGCCGCAGGCTCCAGCTGCAGACCCCGAACCCCCCGCCCGGGTCCCGGCGGCGCCGTACATGCAAACCCCCAGCTCAGCAGCCGGTCCCTGGATGCTAGGCAAATGCCCTGGGCGCCCAAACCTAGTTTGGGGGCCGGACGCTCCGGGGCTTATGCGGCTGCCAGGCAAGAAGACCCGCCAGCGCGCTCTCCTGGCTTTACCTTTCGGCGGACTGCCGGGGACTCCGCGGCGCGCCGCCCGCTGGCCGTGCCCTCAACCCCTGCCGCCGCCTCGGAGAGCAGACAGTGCGAGCCCCGCGCGCCGCGCCCCGCCCCCGTGCGCCAGGCCCCGCCCCCAGCCCCGGGCCCCGCCCCTCCACGCAGGCCGAGCCCCCGCGCGGACCCACGCGAGCCCAGGAGGGTTTGCCCGCGAGCCGCGGCAACCCCCGCGGCTGCTGCTCCTCCCGCTGCTGCCCAGTCGCTGCGGCCGTCGCTAAGTGGCCGCCGCTGCTGCTGCTGTTGCATGCCATAGGCCAGGATGCCCGAATTGTCAAGGGGGCACCCCTGACCCCAACAAACGAGATGATGGCAAATGACCCCTAGAACAGGGTGAGTAAGGGCCAGTGCACTTGAAAAGCACCTGAGAGATTGCTAGAAATTCATGTTTCTCAGCCCCACCCCAGATCCACTGATGCAGAATCACCAGGGATGAAGGTAGCAGTATTTTAACAAGCTTGGTGATTCCAAGCCCCTTAACGTTGGAGAAGCACTGCTCTCTTGCTCAAGAACGAAGGGACTGATCAGATGCAGGCCTAAGACCCAGGAATGAGCCCAACCCGACCGAGGGGTTTAACTTCGCAGTGTTTTGCAAAGCCAGAGAGAGTACGTTGTCTGTGCCCTGGATGCCATTCATCTTGCTTTCTTTATTGACTGCGAAGTCTTTAAAGATAAACCGAGGGGGGAGCACATTTACTTCTGATCTGACAGCTCTAATGAGCTCAAGGAAGACTTATGTAAACATTATTAAGTGTAATAAACACGTGTCGGCATCAGGCAATCTTCTCTGGAGAAGAGTTGGCAAAAGCCTGCCAGAGCCAACGTTTTATTCATAATGTCTTTTTAACTTTATGTTGCCTGTGTAATAGGCCTTTGGCTCTGCTGCTGCTCCGACGGAAAATCATTACCCCAGTAATGGATGAGTCAGTTCAGAAGGAGAGCCACTGGGATGCTGAACACTTCCATTCATGACTGCTGTGTATCAGAGACGGGGACCACCCCTGCCCATGTAGCCATTTTAATTATACAGCTGTTGTCCAGGCTTCCCGTTTCAACTTCCCAAGGCATCACTTGACTCAAACTCTAAACACCAAATGGAAGTCACCTCACAGTTTTATTGGTAGTGAGCCCTAATCCTTTTCTGTATTTTCCAGAGCTTCAGCTATTACTAAGCACCAGAGGAACTGATGATTGTTTGCCAGGGGAGAACATATGGGGCTTCTCCGGGGACTTAGTCTGGCTTTGCACCCTTATTTTGGGTAGATTTGGAAGCTGGAAGTCTGGTCCTCAAGGAAGACGCGACAGTGGTACCCAGAGCAAGGGGGATTTCAAGAGCCCTCTTCTCTGCCCCGTTCCTGTTCCTTTTTCATAAAAAAACGACAACTTGTGCTCAGCACTAATAGCATTACCATTTTAAGTACAGTAATGAAAGGGGGAGAATTATTGTTAAGAGAATTAGTCCATTAAGGAATCCAAAACAGTTTAGCTTCCCCCCAGATTCCAAGAGTGATGTGAGAGAAAGGACTAGAAATCTGGTATCACAGGGCTTATTCTAGATGAGAGATAAAAGATGAAGGGAAAAGAAAGACAAAGAAAGAATGAAGGGAGAAAGGAAGGGAAGAGAGGGAGGGAGGGAAGGAACTTTAACTACTACTCAGGCCTAGGAAACTGATCAAAAAGAAAATTGGAAAGACATGGCAGGGTAAAGAGGGGAGGAGCTTTAAGTCGGGGTCTCCAGAGAAACAGCACCAACAGGAGATATATAAGGTGCAGACACAGATATATTGTAGATACAGATGTACAGAATGAGATTATTATCAGGTACTGGCTCACATCACTGCGGACGCTGAGAAGTCCCACCCTCTCCCATCTGCAAGCCGGAGGTCCAGAAGAGCCAGTGCTGTAGTTCAAAGGCCTGGGAGCTGGACAGCTGATGGCGTGGATTCTACTCAGTGTCTGGAGGCCTGAGAACTAGGAGCCTGGGGGCAGGAGAAGATGGAAGTCCCTGCTCAAGCACTCAGGAGGAGAAAGGACAAATTCTCTATTCTCCCACCTTTCTGCTCTATTCAGGCTCTCAAGGGACTGGAGGATTCCCACTCACTCTGGGGAGAGCCTTCTGCTTTACTCGGTCCTCCAACGCAAACGCTACCCTCTTCCAGAAACACCTTCACAGACACACACAGAGGTCATGTCTATCTGGGCATCCAGGGAGCCGGTCAAGTTGACTCATAAAATTATCAGAAGGGCAACACGGTGGCCGAGCTCCATTCTTACCCAAGGCCATGTCAGGCTCCCGAAGAGCAGGCTCTGAGTGAGGAGTTATGGGCCAGAGATTTATTAAGAAAGTGGTTCCAGGGGAAACCAACAAGGGAACTAGGGTGAGCAGAACAGCGAAAAGAAGAAAGCCAAGGGTCCAGATGTCCCACAGCGAGCTGGCCTTGGCCTCACTCTGCAGGGAAGCTCTGGAGTTTCAGTTAAGACTCTAAATTGTCCCAAACTGAGTTAAGAAAGCTGGACATTCAGATTCCTTTGCTGGACAGTTTATTGGTTAACAACCTCCCAAGGGGAATAAACTCCTTGGCCCTTGCGTCGGCTCCAGTAGCTTGAGGGCCGTCCTTCAAAGAAAAGTCAAGGATGCTAGCTCTTGAAACCAATGGAACTCAGAAATTTGGAGGAGGTGGGGTATCCCACAAAAACAGTAGAAAAGATGTGAGAGTATCTGACCCGAGCCCTGACTTTGTTTCAATATGTGAGTTTTCCCAGCTCAAACACCAGACATGAGCTGAGTGGCTGAACCCCCACCCCTGACCCCCGCAGAGGGGTTCACACTGAGAACAGGAAGCTCACCAGCGAGCTTCTATGGGATGTCCTATGGGGTCGGGTAGTAGGGGCATGGAGGGCACTGAGTCACAGCAGGGACCAGAGCTCCAGGCTGGCTTGGCAGTGTCCTCATAATGCTGTCACCGGTAAGAGCCCAGCGTTTGGACGCCCGGGATGACAATGCATGGATGACCAGCTCACCTGAGCCCGAGAAGTGCTGAGAGCCCACACAAAGGCAGTGTGATAGAGAGGATCTGCCCACCCTCCTCCCCTCTCCGCCCGGCCCCTAAGAGCAGACGGGAGTTTTGCCTTGAAAACGGAAGGAAAAGAGAAGCCCTGAAAGCAAACGTTGATTCCCCTGGAATTCTGGATGCTGTTTTTTTGTTCTTTGTTTTTAATTAATTAAATTATTTCTTTTTGGCTGTGTTGGGTCTCCGTTGTTGTGTGCGGACTTTCTCTAGTTGCGGCGAGCGGGGGCTACTCTTCGCTGCGGTGCGCGGGCTTCTCATCACAGTGGTTTCTCTTTTTGCGGAGCACGGGCTCTAGGCGGGCAGGCTTCAGTAGCTGTGGCTCACGGGCTCCAGGTGTGCGGGCTTCAGCAGTTGTGGCTCACGGGCTTAGTTGCTCCACGGCATGTGGGATCTTCCCGGACCAGGGCTTGAACCCATGTCACCTGCAATGGCAGGTGGATTCTTAACCACTGTGCCACCAGGGAAGTCCCTGGATGCTGTTTTGAGAAGAGAAGTAAGCACAGGCTACGGCCCCTCCCAGTTGAGGCTCCTGAGACGCACAGGCCTGTGATCAGGGAGAGAGCTCTGAATTGGAGAAGATACTGGAAATTGAAATTTGACGGGTTTCTAAGAAGTGAAAGTGAATAACTGAAGTGACCCAGAAATTATGGAATCTGCCCAGGGTCTTATTAAGGGGTCTTCTACCTGGTCAGGCGAGAGATTTGGCACATGCATTTGGGGCCAGTGGTTTGAGAAAAATGTAATTTCATGTTTACGTTTACGTTTGTACAATCAATTGGTTATATTTGGAATTGTTTACTTCTCCTGGCTGCCTCCTGTGATGTGTCCTCAGGTAACTCCCTCTACCTTAGGGGAGCCTCCACACCAGTGTTTACTGCAATGGCTGTGGCCTTGCAAGGCTGGTGCACTGCCTGGGGACACGTCCTGCCCAATTACCACGTGCTCTGAAATGTTGGGGACATTAGCAAGGCAAGGCACAAAGGAAAAGCTACAATAAAAGTACACGTGGCTCAGCACCACGCATAAGTCTACTTTTGCTTTCTTTTAAGGAAAAGCACTAGTTAGAAATATGCATAGGCTGGTTTCCTGTCCTTTTCATTTTTCTTTAAAATATTTATATGAATATTACCTTGGTTTAGTTTGGCTAGAATATTTGGCTCTGGTTACACGCACGTGGGTTCAGTACTTGGGGAAACTGTTCCAGGCATCAGCTGGAAAACGATTCGGATGAGAATCTGAAGCTGGGAGGGTCTGGTTTTGCTGACCTTGCTACTTTGCCACCACACAGATGGCAGGAGGCCACTGTGGGTTTCCACCCGTGTTTCGAATGCTCTGTGTTGTCGCAGCTGGAGAGTCCAGCTCAGGTGTGCCCTCTCTTCCCCCTTCCTGTCCTGGGCTCCCTGACCTGCCTTCTCATCTGATTCTATTCCCATTCCTCACTTGCTCCATTTACCACTTAGATCATGCCTCTAAGATAAGATACACAGTACTTTCTGTGCTGTAACAGTGCGTGATAAATATGATTCATTAAACACAGCGTACATCAATATCAGGTCAGGGTAGAAAATATAGAGCATAATGAATGGTCTACAGTTTGAGATTCAAGAAAGTGCAGAGGTCCCATGGAGGTTTTTAGTGGCATCATCAATCATGGCAGCAAACGCGGAGTGGTTTGTGGTATTACTGGGATGCCATGGAGATAGGTTTTCACCACTCCCTCTTGCTCCCCCACTAACCCTTACCTGCTCTCCTTAATGATGCTAAGAGCAATTCACTACCTGTGAGTAACTTACAATTATCCTTTTCCCCCTATTGATATAACTTTTTAGGGCGTCAATTACTGTCATCTTGTTATCCAAGTAAAGCTTTCCAAAAATAAATTAATAGGTTGCCAAAGTTTATTCACTAACTGCAGCCTTAGACTTTGACACTTCAGAAGGGAGTTCAGTTACTAATCTCCCAAAGATTAGATTTTTTTTGGAAAATATCATAAGATCTAGCTCACACTGCCCACTTGAAAAAAGAATTCTTTCCTGATACTTCAAAAATTATTTCTTTGGACTTGAGGATATGGGGAGGGGGAAGGGTAAACTGTGACAAAGCGAGAGAGAGGCATGGACATATATACACTACCAAATGTAAGGCAGATAGCTAGTGGGAAGCAGCCGCATAGCACAGGGAGATCAGCTCGGTGCTTTGTGACCGCCTGGAGGGGTGGGATAGAGAGGGTGGGAGGGAGGGAGACGCAAGCGGGAAGAGATATGGGAACATATGTATATATATAACTGATTCATTTTGTTGTGAAGCTGAAACTAACATACCATTGTAAAGCAATTATACTCCAATAAAGATGTTAAAATGAAAAAAAATGTATTTCTTAAAGGCTCAGTTTTAAGGGAACTGATAATATTGATGGGGGGCGGACTGTGAATCTATTGAGAAAAGTCAGTATTTATGAATGGTCTACTGTATCTCTAATACAATTGACTCAAGGACATTTGTAGGCATAAAGTGTCTTTTCTTGTTGAATTTAGCTGGATTGAATAGTTGTTTTGAAAGAGCAACTTTGAGCTACATGCAATACAAAAGAAGTCACTTTTTTTCGATCTGCAAATGAGCAATGCAAAACTCATTCCAAGAAATATTTACCAAGTGCCTACCATGTACAATACAATATGCCAGGTACTTTAAGGAGTTTAGAAATAAATCCTTCCCTCAAGAACGTAACACACATTTTCCTTATTATAAAATAGCATTAAAACAAAAAATTATGAAAGGAAAAAGAAGACAATGCATGATCTCATCTTCCTAATAACAATCACCTTACTTTAACTTTTAATTTGTATCTATGTCTACCAGAGTATAATACAATCTTATATTCAGGGACCACAGTAGGCATTTTTCTGTGGTACTAAATAATCTTCAATAATGGTTCAGTGGTTCAGAGTGCAGACTCTTCCAACTGGCTTTTTCTTTCTTTTTTTTTTTTTGCCAAAATTGACAAGCTGATCCTAAAATTAATACAGAAATGCAAAGGATCCAGAATGGTTAACACAATCTTGAGCAAGAAGAAAAGTTAGGGGACTTCCACTAAAACTTGCTACAAATCTACAATAATTAAGACTATGTAGTACTAGCATAAGGATAGATACACAGATTAATGGTTTAGAAAAGAGTCCAGTAATAAATTCATATATTCATGTTCAAGGATTTTTGACATGAGTGCCAAGACCATTCGATGGGGAAAGAATAATTTTTTAAGCAAATGATAATCTGACAACTAGGTAATCATTTGCAAAAGAATGAAGTTGGACCCCTACTACATACCATACACAAAAATTAACTCAAAATGGATCAAAGACCTAAATACAAGTGATAGAGCTACAGAACTCTTAGTAGAAAACACAAGAGTAAATATTTTTGAGTTTGGATTAGGCAGTGGTTTCCTAAATATGACACTAAAAGCACAAGTAACAAAAGAATAAATAGATAAATTGGACTTCATCAAAATGGAATACTTTCAAGCATCAAGGAACACTATCAAAAATTTAAAAGGCAAGCCATAGAATGGGGAAGATATTTGCAAATAGTATATCTGATAAGGTCTTGTATCAAGAAGATATAAATAACTCCTACAACTCAACAGAAAAAAAAAAAGATAACCAAATTTAAAAATTGGCAAAAGTTCTGAGTAGATGTTTTTCCAAAGAAGATATGCAAATATGCAATTAGCACATGAAAAGATGCTCAACATCATTAGTCATCAGGGAAATTCAAATCAAAACCACAATGAGGGCTTCCCTGGTGGCGCAGTGGTTGAGAGTCTGCCTGCCGATGCAGGGGACGCGGGTTCGTGCCCTGATACGGGAAGATGCCACATGCCGCAGAGTGGCTGGGCCTGTGAGCCATGGCCGCTAAGCCTGCGCGTCCAGAGCCTGTGCTCCGCAACAGGAGAGGCCACAGCAGTGAGAGGCCCGCGTACCGCAAAAAAAAAAAAAAAAAAACCACGATGAGATGCCAGTTTACATCCACTAAAATAGGTATAATAATAAGTTTTAAAAAGACACAATAGCAAGTGCTGGTGAGGATGTGGAGAAATTGGAATCCTTTATACGTTGCTGATGGGGATATAAAATGGTGCAGCCAACTTCCAAAAACAGTTTGGAAGGTCCTCAAAACTTGAACATTAAGTTACCAAATGACCCAGCAATTTTATTCCTAGATATACACCCAAGAGGATAGAAAACATACTCACACAAAAATGTGTACATAAGTGTTTGGGGATGCATTATTCATACTAGCCAAAAAGTGGAAACATTATAAACGTCCATAAACTGAGGAGTGGAAAACAAAATGTGGTCTTTCCATACAACAGAACAATATTCAGCCATAAAAATAAATAAAGTACTGCTACATGCTGTAACATGGATGAACTTTCAAAACGTTATGATAAGTGAAAGAAAGAAGACAGAGAGGGCTCATACTGTATGGTTCAGCACATATGAATGGCTCAGTATAGGCAAATCCCTGGAGACAGAAAGTAAATCGGTGGTTTCCAGGGGCTGGTGGTAGTATGTTACGAAGGGTGAGTGATTGCTAATAGATACAGGGATTTCTCATTCTTTTTCCCTTCCCTTCCCTTCCTCCCTTCCTCTCTCCCTCCCTCTTTCATTCCCTTTCTTTCCCTTTCTTTCTTTTCTTTCTTTCTTTCTCTCTCTCTCTCTCTCTCTCTCTCTCTCTCTTTCTCTTTCTTGTTTTTTTTTCTTCTTGTTGTTTGTTTTTAAATACACTATCTTTAAAGCAGTTTTAGGTTCACAGCAAAATTGAGGAAAAGGCATGGAGATTTCCCATGTACCTCTTGCCCACATAGGCATGGCCTACCCCGCTACCAAAATCCCCCACCAGTGTGGTACATTTGTTACAAATGATGAGCCTATATTGACACATCATAATTACCCAAGTCCATACTTTACATTAGTGTTTACTCTGGCTGTTGTACATTCTATGGGATTGGACAAATGTATAATAACACATATCCACCATTATAGTAGGTTCGCTGCCCTAAAAGTCTTTGTGCTCCCTCTGCCCCTGAAACCCCTGGCAACCACTGATCCTTTCACTGTCTCCACAGTTTTGCCTTTTCCAGAATGTCATATAGTTAGGATATATATACAGCCTTTTCAGATTGGCTTCTTTCATTTAGTAATATACATTTAAGTTTCCTCCATGCCTTTTTATGACTTGATAGCTCATTTTTTTTAGCCCTGAATACTATTTCATTGTCTGAATGAACCATGGGTTATTTATCCATTCACCTACTGAAAGACATCTTGGTTGCTTCCAAGTTTTGGCAATTATGAAAAAAACTGCTATAAATGTCCATGTGCAGGTTTCTGTGTGAACTAAATTTCAACTTCTATGGGTAAATACCACGGAGCAAGATTGCTGGATGGTATCTTAAGAGTATGTTTAGTTTCGTAAGAAAGCGCCAAACTGCCTTCTAAAGTAGCTGCACCATCTTGCATTCCCACCAGCAATGAATGAGAATTCCATTTGCTCCACGTCCTTGCCAGGATTTGGTGTTGCCAGTGTTTCAAATTTGGGGAATTCTAATAGATGTGTAGTGGTGGGGACTTCCCTGGTGGCACAGTGGTTAAGAATCTGCCAGCCAATGCAGGGGACACAGGTTTGAGTCCTGGTCCGGGAAGATCCCACATACCGTGTAGCAACTAAGCCCATGCAACACAACTACTGAGCCTGCACTCTAGAGCCTGTGAGCCACAACTACTGAGCCCATGTACCAGAGCTACTGAAGCCCGCACACCTAGAGCCCATGCTCTGCAACAAGAGAAGCCACTGCAATGAGAAGCCCGCACACCGCAACGAAGAGTAGACCCTGCTTGCCGCAACTAGAGAAAGCCTGTGCGCAGCAAGGAAGACCCAACACAGCCAAAAATAAATAAATAAAATTTAAAATTTTTAAAAAAAAGATGTATAGCGGTATCTCATTGTTTTAATTTGCATTTCCCTGAGGACATATGATGTGGAGCATCTTTTCATAGCTCATTTGCATATGTATATATTCTTTGGTGAGGTATCTGTTCAGATCTTTTGCTCACTTTTTAATTCATTTTCTTGTTAGTGAGTTTTAAGTGTTCTTTATATGTTTTGAATACCAGATGTGTCTCTTGAAAATGTTTCTTTCAGCCTGTGGCTTGTCTGTTTATTCTCTGGACAGTGTCTTTTACAGAGCAAAAGTTTTTCAGGGTTTCTTTTCTGGGTGATGAAAATGTTCTAAGATTAAGTAGTGATGATGGCTGGCATACAATATGACACTTCCATGAGGAGGTTTCTGTCCTGGGCTCTCTTTCACTCTCTCTCTGTGCTGGAAGTAGCTGCCCTCTGGAGAGACCCTGTGGTGGGGAGCTGAGCAGTCTACACCACCTGAGTAAACTCGGGCATGAACACTCTGGTCCTGGGCTTCTCAAGATCACTGTGGCTTCGGGCTGCAACCTAAGCCAGAACTACCTATCTTCCCTGGATTCCTAACCCTCAAAAATGATGTGAGATAATAAATATTTTTTATTTTCATCTAATAAGTTTTGGAGTAATTTGCTATGCAGCAGTTGATAAATAGTATAGTCCGTTCATTAAATTGTTTGACCACTTTTGTAGATGTTTATTTTTTAAGTGACTTCTATACTAACTTCAAATCCTGATAAATTTTAAGAAAGATCTTTACAATGCAAAAATATCCTTGGAATTTAGCATTTTTCTAACTTAAAGAACAATAAGTGTATATAGAGTCTTGGAGATTTTATCATTTGTCATATTATTAATTTTTTAATATTTTGTTATATTTGTTTCTATTTGCATTGGAGATAGGCTCACAACAGAATGCACAGAACACTAATATTGTTGTGGTTATTAAGCCACAAAGTTAGTTTTGAGCTTCTGACAGGGCCTAGAGGGAAACCTCCCCATACACTGATTGAAGTATAAACTTTTTAAGAGATACAAATATCTTCCTTTTACTAAGCTCTAAAAGCAACTTATCACTGGGTTCTTAGCAAGGAAATATTAAAACTTTAGTAGACTGTGTTTTCCATAATAGCATTATAGCTAATAAACAATTTTTCCTAACTATCCTTGTATTAACTATCAATGAAAACTGAGGGCATAATATTGATTTGGGACTAGCCTTTTTCCTTCTGATTTCTTAAAACAAGCAGTGAAATAATTAGACCTACTGATTAAATAGTAGTATCATTGTTGCTTTCTTGGTTTTTATCATCGTACTGCAGTTGTGAAAGAGACTGTTCTTGTTTTTAGGAAACACATGCCATGTATTTGGGGATAGAGGAGGATTATGTGTGTACCTTACTCTCAAATGTTTATATAAGTATGTGTGAATGTATGTGTGTGCGTGTGTAAAATGATAAAGCAAAAATAGTGAAATATTAATCCTTGGAGAATCTGAGTATATATAGGAAATTTTGTCCTACTGTAGCTTTTCTATAAATCTTAAGTTATTTCTTCATGATTAAAAAATCAGGAAAGTCCTTTTCAGGCATTTTTTTTTCCAGCAAGTTTCTTCGGGTGGTAACATTTATTACCTGTCTGACAGTATATTTTTGTTGTCCTTTACCATGAACAGTAACCTAACCAGGAATAAATATGATCAGAAACAAGGAGTATTTCCCCTAAAGCATCTGTAGATGTTCCCCTTTTGTAGCATTTGAATTTTGATATAACCTGACTGTGTTTCCTCTTTGGGTAATATGGTGTCTACCTACTGGTAATTTAATTCTTGAAATTAAAAACGTACATTAGGAAATGCTTGATTGGGCCATTTTCAGTAATGTGTTGACTAGGACTCTAAGAGTGCTTCCATCCAAGGCTCCAAATTTTCAGGGAAATTTTCTATATTTTTTAATGCATAACAGACAACATTCACACTTCTTCCTCCTATCTAACACAACCTTGATTTTATTCAGTTATCTGTACTCCTTCCCACAACTGCGTTGAAGGAAAGTAAGAGGGTAAAACATAATTGGTCTAAGTCAATCATGGGGGCCCTTTTCCTGCTTTGGGGGCAGGAGTATAGGATGCAATTCAATCAATGAATCAAGAGGAAAAGTCTGTTTATGTGTATGTGTATGTGTATGTATGTAGGCACATGGAAAAAGTTCTCTACTAATAAAAAGAGGGATACACAGTTTGTTCTGTTTGGGGGACAAGCATCCTATAACAATCAGATAGTATAATATGACAGAAACTGCAGGGTGGAAAGATGAAAGAAACCTTGATGACATTGTTGGGCCCCTATGTTATCTAACTTAGAGCCATCTTATTTTAAGACTTCTTGTTTTATAAGATGATTCAAGTTATTTCAATTATTTTGAGTTGTTTTACTCTACTTACAGACAAAAGCATTATAACACTTTTTTTTTTTTTTTTTTTTTTTTTTGGGGTCCGCGGGCCTCTCACTGTTGTGGCCTCTCCCGTCATGGAGCACAGGCTCCGGACGCGCAGGCTCAGCGGCCATGGCTCACGGGGCCAGCCACTCCGCGGCATGTGGGATCTTCCTGGACCAGGGCACGAACCCGTGTCCCCTGCATCGGCACGCGGACTCTCAATCACTGTGCCACCAGGGAAGCCCTATAACACATTTTTAATGCTATTTTATCTAACCTCTTTTTTCCCTCTGGTTCTAATCATTTATATAGACTCTTCTGGATATGTTTAAATTTTTCTTATTATGAAAGATAACGTTTTCAGAAATTGATAAAAAATGTGAAATGTAGAGTACAGTGAATTGTTATAAAGCAAACATTACTATGAACACTACTTTGGTCAGGAAAGAAAACAGGAACTTATATGGTTCAATATCAAAAAAAAAAAAACCCACAAACAATCCGATTGGAAAACGGGCAGAGGACATGAACAGACATTTTTTTTTTTTTTCCTTGCGTTATGCGGGCCTCTCACTGTTGTGGCCTCTCCCATTTGCGGAGCACAGGCTCCGGACGCGCAGGCTCAGCGGCCATGGCTCACGGGCCCAGCCGCTCCGCGGCACGTGGGATCCTCCCGAAACGGGGCACGAACCCGCGTCTCCTGCATCGGCAGGCGGACTCTCAAGCACTGCGCCACCAGGGAAGCCCTGAACAGACATTTTTTAAAGGAAAAGTACAGAATGCCAACAGGCATATGAAAAGATGCTCAACATCACTAAACATCAGGGAAAGGCAAATTAAAACCATAATCATATATTACCTCACACCTGTCATAATGGCTTTTATCAAAAGGCAAGAAATTACAAGTGTTAGTGAGGATGTGGAGAAAAGGGAACACTAGTACATTGTTGGTGGGGTGTAAATTGGTGTAGCAACTATGGAAAACAGTATGGAGTTTCTTCAAAAAATTAAAAATAGAACTATCATATGATCCGGCAATTCCACTTCTGGGTATTTGCCCAGGAAAACAAAAATACTAACTCAAAAAGATGATCACCCTTACATTCATTGCAGCATTATTTACAGTAGCTAAGATATGGAAGCAACCTAAGTGCCCATCGATAGATGAATGGATAAAGAAGATGTGGTGTGTGTGTATATATATATATATATATATACACACACACACACACACACAATGGGATATTACTCAGCCATAAAAATAATGAAATCTTGCCATTTGCAACAACATGGATGCATCTAGAAGGTAGGCTAAGTGAAATACCAGACAGAAAAAGACAAATGCCATATGATTTCACTTACATTTGGAATCAAAACAATAAAACAAATGGACAACCAAAACAAAACAGAAACAGACAAATAGATACAGAGAACAGATGGGTAGTTGCCAGAGGGGAGGGTGGTAGAAGACTGGGCTAAACAGGTGAAAGAGTAAGAGGTTCAGACTTCCAGTTATACAACAAATAAGTCATAGGGATATAATATACAGCATAAGGAATATAGTCAATAACACTGTAGTAACTTATATGGTGACAGATGGTTACTAGACTTACCGTGGTGATCATTTCATAATGCATTTAAAAATCTAATCACTATGGTGCATATCTGAAACTAACATAACAGCGCACATCAACTATACTTCAATTACAAAAAGAAAGAAAACATGGCCAGCTACCCAGTCTCCTCCACTTCCCACTTGCCAACTACAACTCTTGTCCTTCCCCTTGGCAATAACCACTCTCCTGATTTCCATAACAATCACTTTTTAAATTTTCTCTATAATTTTTCCACTTACACATGCATCCTTAAACAATGTAGTTTGATTTAACTCTTTGGAATTTTATCTGATTATAAAAATGTATGTATTATTTTGACTGCTTTTTTCACTCCATATTATGTTTGTGAGATCTGTCCATAGTTGCAGCTAATTCTTTCATTGCTTTTCAGTACAGTATTCCAATGTATAGAAATAACACAGTTTCCTTTTCCATTATGCTGTGGACGGATAATGAATTGCTCCTAGGTTTTGCCTTGCAAGCAATGCTGCTATGACTGTTCCTGTATATCTATCCTGATGTTAATATCCCACCTTTCCAAGGGTATGTATGTACTTTAAGTGGGTTTGAAGGGTGGTTGGGTAAACTGTATATAGTTAATTTTACTAGAAAAATGTCCAATCACGTTCCATAGTGATTATACCAATTTATACTCTGATGAAACGTATGAGTTTTCTGTTGCTTCACGTCTTTGCCAACATTTGGTATTATCAAACTTTAAAAAATTTTTGCCAATCTGTCAGGCATACAATGATACTTCATTGTAGTTTCACTTTGCATCTCCCTGGTTATTTATGGGGATGTTTAAAACATTGAATTTTCATCAGTTTATTGGTCTAAAGTATTTCCTTGTTTGTTAAATGCCTATCTTAGTCTTTTCTGTGTTTCAGTGAGGCATTTATCAAAGGAAATTCTGATTTAAAAACCTTAACATTGACAACATAAAGCCTTTAAAAGGACTTGGTGATGTTAAGATGAATATGACTCATCATTCCCAGTGCACTTAAAAATCATTTCACTTGGACCTTGAACCCCTTTTAACATCTCACTGACAAGGCAAGCCAATAATAAATTGTGAATGCTAGAGGAAAATTAATACACTTAAATTCATTAATGTGTCTACATCTGGAAGATGAATTGTGCAAAGCTCTTAGCAACAATCTGTAAAATATATTGTAAATATTTTCAAAACCTCTTCAAGGGGTGTTCTGACTAAAATTTTAGTTTAAATATCTGAGGTACCACATTCTGTCTTTTTGGTACCCGTTTAAAATTTTAGTAGAGTGTTACTATATTATAGAAATAAAATAGCTTAATGACGGAATCATTTATTGAGTTTTTCTCCACTGAGAGTACAGGTCCTGTTGGAACTTCGTTTGGTAAGTTGAACCCTGTCTTTAAGAGACAAAGGACTCTACCAAAATAAAGCATAATTTGTAGACTCTAAGTAGAGGTGATTTGCTGAAATATCAAAATAATTGAGGTCTTCTTCCCGAAAAAAAGATTTAATAATTTAAAATATAATGCTGAATTTGGGACATAAATATAAATATATAAGGTCCCCATGCCCTTGACACTAATCAATTGTGAAGCAATTTATAGGTTAACCTATTTTTAAGATATATTTAGACCTTCAAGATGGCAGAGGAGTAAGACATGGAGATCACCTTTCTCCCCACTAATACATCAAAAATACATCTACACGTGGAACAACTCCTACAGAACACCTACTGAATGCTGGCAGAACACCTCAGACTTCCCAAAAGGGAAGAAATTCCCCATGTACCCAGGTAGCGCAAAACAAAAAAGAAAAAACAGAGACAAAACATTAGGGATGGGACCTGCCCCTCTAGGAGGGAGCTGTGAAGGAGGAAAAGTTTCCACACACCAGGAAGCCGCTTCACTGGCGGAGATGGGGGTGGGGGGTGGATGGGGGAAGCTTCGGAGCCGCGGAGGACAGCGCAGCAACAGGGGTGCGGAGGGCAAAGCAGAGAGATTCCCGCACAGAGGATCGGTGCCGACCGGCACTCACCAGCCCAAGAGGCTTGTCTGCTCACCTGCCGGGGAGGGCGGGGACTGGGAGCTAAGGCTCAGGCTTCGGAGGTAAGATCCCAGGGAGAGGACTGGGGTTGGCTGCATGAACACAGCCTGAAGGGGCCTAGTGCACCACAGCTAGCTGGGACGCAGTCCGGGAAAAAGTCTGGAACTGCCTAAGGGGCAAGAGACCATTGTTTCGGGGTGCGCGAGGAGAGGGGATTCAGAGCGCTGCCTAAATTAGCTCCAGAGACGGGCGCGAGCCATGGCTATCAGCATGGACCCCAGAGACAGGCACGAAATGCTAAGGCTGCTGCTGCAGCCACCAAGGAGCCTGAGTGCAAGCACAGGTCACTGTCCACACCTCCCCTCCCGGGAGCCTGTGCAGCCCACCACTACTAGGGTCCTGTGATCCGGGGACAGCTTTCCCGGGAGAACACATGGCGCACCTCAGGCTGTTGCAATGTCATTGATCTCTACCACTGCAGGCTCGACCCACATTCTGTACCCCTCGCTCCCCCTGGCCTGAGTGAGCCAGACCCCCCGAGTCAGCTGCTCCTTTAACCCCATCCTATCTGAGCGGAAACAGATGCCCTCAGGTGACCTACACGCAGAGGCGGGGCCGAACCCAAAGCTGAACCCCAGGAGCTGTGAGAACAAAGAAGAGAAAGGGAAATCTCTCCCAGCAGCCCCAGGAGCAGCAGAATAAATCTCCACAATCAACTTGAGGTAACCTGCATCTGTGGAAGACCTGAATAGACAATGAATCATCCCAAAATTGAGGTGGTGACTTTGGGAGCAACTGTAGACTTGAGATTTGCTTTCTGCATCTAATTTGTTGCTGGTTTTATGTTTATCTTAGTTTAGTGTTTAGAGCTTATTATCACTGGTAGATTTGTTTATTGATTTGGTTGCTCTCTTCCTTTTTTTTTATATATATTTTTTTCTTTTTTCTCTTTCTGTGAGTGTGCATGTGTATGCTTCTTTGTGGGATTTTGTCTGTATAGCTTTGCTTTTATCATCTGTCCTAGGGTTCTGTCTGTCGTTTTTTGTGTTTTTTGTTGTATAGTTGGTAGCGCTTGTTTTCATTGGTAGATTTGTTTTTTGGCTTGCTTGCTCTCTTCTTTCTTTTTTCTTATTAGCTTTTTATTTTAATAATATTATTTTATTTTTTATTTTAATAAATTTAATTTAATTTCTTCCTATTTTCTTTTCTTTCCTTTCCCTTTCCTTTTTTCTTTTCTTTTTTCTTCTCTTTCTTCCTTTTCTTCCAATCCGTGTGGCTGACAGGGTCTTGGTGATCTGGCCGGGTGTCAGGCCTGAGCTACTGAGGTGGGAGAGCCACATTCAGAACATTGGTCCCCCAGAGACCTCCCAGCTCCACATAATATCAAATGGCAAGAGCTCTCCCAGAGATCTCCATCTCAACGCTGAGACGAGCTCCACTCAACAACCAGCAAGCTCCACTGCTTCACACCCTATGCCAAGCAACTAACAAGACAGGAACACAACCCCACCCATTAGCAGAAGGGCTGCTTAAAATCATAACAATGTCACAGACACCCCAAAACACACCACCGGATGCAGTCATGCCCACTAGAAAGACAAGATCCAGCCTCATCCACCAGAACACAGGCACTACTCCCCTCCACCAGCAAGCCTCCACAACCCACTGAACCAACCTTAGTCACTGGGGGCAGACACCAAAAACAACAGGAACTACGAACCTGCAGCCTGCAAAAAGGAGACCCCAAACACAGTAAGTTAAGCAAAATGACAAGACAGAGAACCACACAGCAGATGAAGGAGCAAGATAAAAACCCACCAGACCTAACAAATGAAGAGGAAATAGGCAGTCTACCTGAAAAAGAATTCAGAGCAATGATAGTAAAGATGATCCAAAATCTTGGAAATAGAATGGAGAAAGTATAAGAAACGTTTAACAAGGACTTTGAAGAACTAAGGAGCAAATAAACAATAATGAACACCACAATGAGTGAAATTAAAAATTCTCTAAAGGAATCAATAGCAAAATAACTGAGGCAGAAGAATGGATAAGTGACCTGGAAGATAAAATAGAGGAAATAACTACCACAGAGCAGAATAAAGAAAAACGAATGAAAAGAATTGAGGACAGTCTCAGGGACCTCTGGGACAACATTAAACACACCAACATTCGAATTATAGGGGTCCCAGAAGAAGAAGAGAAAAAGAAAGGGACTGAGAATATATTTGAAGAGATTATAGTTGAAAACTTCCCTAATATGGGAAAGGAAATAGTCAAGTCCAGGAAGTGAAGAGAGTCCCATACAGGATAAATTCAAAGAGAAACATGCCAAGACACATATTAATCAAACTATCAAAAATTAAATACAAAGAAAAAATATTAAAAGCAGCAAGGGAAAAGCAACAAATAACATACAAGGGAATCCCCATAAGGTTAACAGCTGATCTTTCAGCAGAAACTCTGCAAGCCAGAAGGGAGCTGCAGGACATATTTAAAGTGATGAAAGGGAAAAACCTACAACCGAGATTACTGTACCCAGCAAGGATCTCATTCATATTCGACAGAGAAATTAAAACCTTTACAGACAAGCAGAAGCTAAGAGAATTCAGCACAACTAAACCAGCTTTACAACAAATGCTAGAGGAACTTCTCTAGGCAGGAACACAAGAGAAGGAAAAGACCTACAATAACAAACCCAAAACAATTAAGAAAATGGGGCTGGTGCTGTGCAGGCTGCCGGGAGAATGGGTTTTCTTCTCTCTTCCCCAAATGTGTGGGGGTTGTCATTGACCTGGAGTAGCTGCAAAACTGAAGTCGCCAAATGATGATGTTGTGAAATCACCCATCCGTCCCTGCCACGCCTGGGAGGTCACTGGCAGTGGCGGCCACTTCTGCTGCTCCTCTCAGACTGCTGCTGCTTTACAGGCTTCTCCCTGAGCAAGTGCGTGCAAAGAACGAAGGACGCCGGACCATTCCTTTCTGCATGTGTGCTTTTAAAAAAGAAAATACTGTATGGGTATCCTTATGCCTACATCTTGGCATACTGTCATGACCATCCAAGCAGTGATAATCACATGAGAGCACTCATTGCTCCAGATGTCAATTGACCAGCAAAAACAAAATCTGTTTAAAAGAAAATATCCGTTTGACCAGAACCTTTCTTTATTAAATGGCTTGATGGATTTCCTTTATTCTGATTCAAACCAAAGCTGCCTGCTCAACCAAAACAAGAAAGGATCTTGCATGAGTCAATCCTAGAGTGCCACTTCTATATCACCGATGGGTGAAGAAAACCTCATAAATATCAATCACAGAGACTCAGAGAGCATCACTGGTCTCCTATCACATTATCAAAATCTGCCTTGGGTGCTGTTCCTTGTCTACATATGACTCCCTGTACCATGTGAGCTCTGATGTGTGCTCCAGTGAAGATCTCCCTAAGTCGAGCTGGTGAGCCTGCTAGAAGAACAGCTACCCCAGTAAAAGCTAAGAGTGGACTCTCTCTGTATATATGAAAATCAAGACTGGACACAGTCCCCACACCAGCAGCAACATGTATCTGATGCCCTCTCTCTAGTCCTTGCTGAAGAGACGTTCCGTCATATGAGCAAATATTGTAGAGTTTGTCCATTGAATTAAAGATCATGAATATCTTGGTGTTGACTTTTAAAACATTTGACATCCCTAGCCATTGTTCAGTTTGTACCTACTTAACTTGAACTGATTTAACAACATGAAGAAATGATTCTAAAAAAAAAAAAAGAAAAAAGAAAAGGGTAATAGGAACATACATATCAACGACTACCTTAAATGTAAATGGATTAAATGCTTCAACCAAAAGACACAGACTGGATGAATGGATAGAAAAACAAGACCTGTATATATGCTGTCTACAAGAGACCCACTTCAGACCTAGGGACACATACAACTGAAAGTGAGGGGATGGAAAAAGATATTCCATGCAAATGGAAATCAAAGGAAAGCTGGAGTAGCAATTCTCATATGAGAAAAATAGACTTAAAAAAAAAGACTATTACAAAAGGCAAAGAAGGACACGACATAATGATGAAGAGATCAATCCAGAAAGAAGATATAACAATTGTACATATTTATGCACCCAACATAGGAGCACCTCAATACATAAGGCAAATACTAACAGCCATAAAAGAGGAAATCATCAGTAACACAATAATAGTAGGGGACTTAAACACCCCACTTTCACCAATGGACAGAACATCCAAAATGAAAATAAATAAATAAACACAGGCTTTAAATGATATATTAAACAAGAGGGACTTAATTGATATTTATAGGACATTTCATCCAAAAACAACAGAATACACTTTCTTCTTAAGTGCTCATGGAACATTCTCCAGGATAGATCATATCTTGGGTCACAAATCAAGCCTTGGTAAATTTAAGAAAAATGAAATCATATCAAGTATCTTTTCCAACCACAACGCTAGGATACTAGATATGATTACAGGAAAAAATCTGTAAAAAATAAAAACACCTGGAGGCTAAACCATATGCTACTAAATAACCAAGTGATCACTACAGAAATAAAAGAGGAAATAAAAAAATACCTAGGAACAAATTCCAATGAAAACACAACGGCCCAAAACCTATGGAATGGACCAAAAGCAGTTCTAAGAGGGAAGGTAAAAGCAATACAATCCAACCTCAAGAAACAAGAAACATCTCAAATAAACAGCCTAACCTTACACCTAAAGGAGTTAGAGAAAGAAGAACAAAAAATAAATCCAAAGTTAGCAGAAGGAAAGAAATCATAAAGGTCAGATCAGAAATAAATGAAAAAGAAATGAAGGAAACAATTGCAAAGATCAATAAAACTAAAAGCTTGTTCTTTGAGAAGATAAACAAAATTGAAAAACCATTAGACTCATCAGGAAAAAAAGGGAGAAGACTCAAATCAATAGAATTAGAAATGAAAAAGGAGAAGTAACAACTGACACTGCAGAAATGCAAAGGATCATGAGAGATTACTACAAGCAACTCTATGCCAATAAAATGGACAACCTGGAAAAAATGGACAAATTCTTAGAAAAGCACAACCTTCTGAGACTGAACCAGGAAGAAATAGAAAATATAAACAGACCAATCACAAGCACTGAGATTGAAACTGTGATTAAAAATCTTCCAAGAAACAAAAGCCCAGGATCAGATGGCTTTCTTCTAAGAAATAGAAAATATAAACAGACAAATCACAAGCACTGAAATTGAAACTGTGATTAAAAATCTTCTAAGAAACAAGAGCCCAGGATCAGATGGCTTCACAGGTGAATTGTATCAAACATTTAGAGAAGAGCTAACACCTATCCTTCTCAAACTCTTCCAAAATATAGCAGAGGGAGGGACACTCCCAAACTCATTCTGTGAGGCCAACGTCACCCTGATACCAAAACCAGACAAAGATGTCACAAAAAACGAAAACTATAGGCCAATATCACTGAAGAACATAGATGCAAAAATCCTCAACAGAATACTAGCAAACAGAATCCAACAGTACATTAAACGGATCATACACCATGATCAAGTGGGGTTTATCCCAGGAATGCAAGGATTCTTCCATAAATGAAAATCAATTAATGTGATAAACCATATTAACAAATTGAAGGATGAAAACCATATGCTCATCTCAATATATACAGAAAAAGCTTTCAACAAAATTCAAGACCCATTTATGATCAAAATTCTTCAGAAAGTAGGCATAGAGGGAACTTACCTCAACATAATAAAGGCCATATATGACAAACTCACAGCCAACATCATTCTCAATGGTGAAAAACTGAAACCATTTCCACTAAGATCAGGAACAAGACAAGCATGTCCATTCTCACCACTATTATTCAACATAGTTTTGGAAGTCCTAGCCACAGCAATCAGAGAAGAAAAAGAAATAAAAGGAAGCCAAATTGGAAAAGAAGAAGTAAAACTGTCACTGTTTGCAGATGACATGAAACTATGCATAGAGATTCCTAAAGGTGCTACCAGAAAACTACTAGGGGTAATCCATGAATTTGGTAAAGTAGCAGGATACAAAATTAATGCACAGAAATCTCTTTCATTCCTATACACTAATGATGAAAAATATGAAATAGAAATTAAGGA
This sequence comes from Lipotes vexillifer, assembly GCF_000442215.2. Lineage (NCBI taxonomy): Eukaryota > Metazoa > Chordata > Mammalia > Artiodactyla > Lipotidae > Lipotes > Lipotes vexillifer. The sequence continues at coordinate 494,127 of NW_006792323.1, read as the reverse complement.
AACACTCCCATTTACCACTGCAACAAAAAGAATAAAATACCTAGGAATGAACCTACCTAAAGAGACAAAAGACCTTTATGCAGAAAACTATAAGACACTGATGAAAAAAATTAAAGATGATACAAACAAATGGAGAGATATACCATGTTCTTGGATTGGAAGAAGTAACATTGTGAAAATGACTATACCACCCAAAGCAATCTACAGATTCAATTCAATCCCTATCAAACTACCAATGGCATTTTTCACAGAACCAGAACAAAAAATTTCACAGTCTGCATGCAAACACAAAAGACCCTGAAGAGCCAAAGCAATCTTGAGAAAGAAAAACAGAGCTGGAGGAATCAGGCTCCCTGACTTCAGGCTATACTGCAAAGCTACAGTAATCAAGCCAGTATGGTACTCGCACAAAGACAGAAATATAGATCAGTGGAACAGGTCAGAAATCCCAGAGACAAACCCACGCATGTATGGTCACCTTATCTTTGATAAAGGAGGCAAGAATATACAATGGAGAAAAGAGAGCCTCTTCAGTAAGTGGTGCTGGGAAAACTGGACAGCTACATGTAAAAGAATGAAATTAGAGCACTCCCTAACACCATGCACAAACAAAATGGATTAAAGACCTAAATGTAAGGCCAGACACTATAAAACTGTTAAGGAAAACATAGGCAGAACATTCTGTGATGTAAATTACAGCAAGATCCTTTTTGATCCACCCCCTTGAAAAGTGGAAATAAAAACAAAATTAAACAAATGGGACCAAATGAAACTTAAGAGCTTCTGCACAACAAAGGAAACCAAAAACAAGAGGAGAAGACAACCCTCAGAATGGGAGAAAATATTTGCAAATGAAGCAACTGACAAAGGATTATTCTCCAAAATATACAGTTTTGGAGAATAATTAAGCTGCTTATGCAGCTTAATATCAAAAAAAAACAACCCAATTCAAAAATGGGCAGAAGACCGAAATAGACATTTCTCCAAAGAAGATATACAGATTGCCAAGAAACACATGAAAGGATGCTCAGCATCACTCATCATTAGAGAAATGCAAATTAAAACTACAATGAGGTTGTCACCTCACACCAGTCAGAATGGCCATCAACAAAAAATCTACAAATAATAAATGCGGGAGAGGGTGTGGAGAAAAGGGAACCCTCTTGCACTGTTGGTGGGAATGTAAATTGATCCAGCCACTATGGAGAACAGTATGGAGGTTCCTTAAGAAACTAAAAACAGAACTACTATATGACCCAGCAATCCCACTACTGGGCATATACCCTGAGAAAAGCATAATTCAAAAAGAGTCATGTACCACACTGTTCATTGCAGCTCTATTTACAATAGCCAGGACATGGAAGCAACCTAAGTGTCCATCGACAGACGAATGGATAAAGAAGATGTGGCACATATATACAATGGAATATTACTCAGTCATAAAGCGAAGCAAAGTTGAGTTATGTGTAATGAGGTGAATGGAAAAAAAAAAAAAAAAAAGGTCCTGAAGAACCTAGGTGTAGGACAGGAGCAAAGATGCAGACGTACAGAACGGACTTGAGGACACGGGGAGGGGGAAGGGTAAACTGGGATGAAGTGAGAGAGTGGCATGGACATATATACACTACCAAATATAAAGCAGATAGCTAGTGGGAAGCAGACTCATAGCACAGGGAAATGAGCTCAGTGCTTTGTGTCCCCCTAGACGGGTGGGAGGGAGATGCAAGGGGGAGTAGATATGGGGATATATGTATACATATAGCCGATTCACTTTGTTATATAGCAGCAAGTAACCCAACACTGTAAAGCAATTATACTCCAATAAAGATGTTAAAAAAAATTGTCAGCAGTTAGGTGAGATAATGAATTATTAGAAAAATAAAATTAACCAAAGAGATCCAAATTCTTAGTTGAATGGATTTGCACACATAAATAAAATTTCCTTAACCAAAAAAAAGAAGATACATTTAATCCATTTTATACAAAAATTCTGAAGGAATTCTCTATTTTGATAAGGTACAGGGCATGTGTATGTGTACTAGGGGTTATTAGATTTTGTTTGTTTCTTTGGAGGGTTATTTAAAACATCCTAACATGCTATCTGATTTTACTGTTAAGTTCAGAAATGCTAGAGGAAACTGGTTTAAAATATCTATTTGGGGGGGGAGGGATAAATTGGGAGATTGGATTGACATGTACTCACTACTGTATATAGAATAGATAACCAACAAGGACCTACTGTATAGCACAGGGAACTCTACTCAATCCTCTGTAATGACCCATATGAGAAAAGAATCTAAAAAAGAGTGGATACATGTATATGTATAACTGATTCCCTTTGCTGTGAAGCAGAAACTATCATTATAAATCAACTATACTCCAATAAAAATTAATTAAAAATAAAATATCTATTGAAAGCAACTTCAACTTTTTTTTTTTTTGGCCTTGCTGTGCAGCATGTGGGATCTTAGTTTTCCCAACCAGGGATCAAATCTGTGCCCCCTGTAGTGGAAGCTTGGAGTATTAACCACTGGACTGCCAGGGAAGTCCCTGAAAGTAAATTCAATTTTTAACCCTGACAAAATAACTCATAACAGACATACCTTCTTTCCAAAAAGAGCTATAGAACTGGAAAATATGTAAAGTCATTGTTTCAGAAATTAAGCAATAGTCTGGATAAGACTGTGATCCTTGAAAGAAGAGAAAGAGAAGTCATGAGCAAGATCATGATCACCCCACAATCACCTCAACTTTCCCAGTGGCAGGAAAGTAGAGCTAACAGGAGGGTGGTCTCACTGATCTGAAGAAGAGGTTGGTGATCCAGGCTGCTAAGACATCTGGAACCTATAAGGCACGTTATGTGAGAAAAGGAGCTATGCTAATGAGGGACCCAGCAGTGTCTGTGGAGGTAGACTGTGGGTGCTTAGCCAACGGCTGGGCAGCATGTGTGCAGAGTGACATCCCACAAGGCCTAGCAAAGGTTGTGTTTTCAGGGCTGAGAGCTAGACAGTAATACTAGAGGGCATACAGTACTGGAATTTATTGGAGTCCCAGCTTAGCCAAAGTGAAGTGACCTAACTTGTCATTCAGTTGAGACTTCATGGAAATGATCTCTTAAGTGTAAGGACCCTGCTCTAGTGTAAGGACATGCCCTAGAATGAAGTTTAAAATTAAATATAAATAAAGCTTTAATAAAGAGTAAATCCAAGCCCGACAAGAACAAAAGTATCCACAAGTGATTTATCTGTCAGCCATAAAAAGTCAACATTGTTTAAGGGAGGCAGCATAATCCAGATTCCCTTTAATTTATGATTCATAATGTTCAGCATATAACTAAAAGTTACTAGAAGTAAGAAAACAAAAACGTGTGACTCATATTTGAGGGAAAAAGCAGTCTGTATAAATCAATACCAAAGGTCCAGATGTTGAAATTAGCAGACAGGGACTTTAAAGAAGCTTTTATAAATATTTTAAAGGACAACACAGTCATGATGAATGAACAGATAGGGTATCTCAGAACAGGAATGGAAACCATAAAAATGCACCAAACTGAATTGAAAAGTATAATACTTGAAGAAAAGTCACTTGATAGCCTTAATCACAGATTGGCACCCTAAAAAATCACTGAATTCAATGAAATACCAATATGCAATTATGCACTTTGAAGAACAGAAAGAAAATAAGATAGAAAAAAATGAACAGCTTAGGACCTATGGAATAATATCAAAAGTTATAACACAAACATGACTGGAGTTCTAGAAGAAGAGGAGAGAAGTTAGAAAAGGAGAGGAAGAGGAGGAGAAAGTATAATGGCAGCAAAAAATATTTAAAGAATAATGGTCAAAATTTTACTGAGTTTGGTAAAAGCACAGCTAATAATGCTTTTCAAAAATACTAAACAAAATTATTTTATTTAAAATAATGGGCAGCATCTTTATTTATGCATATTTCTTTTTTTTTTCCTTGAATTTTTCATCAATTTGTACAAATAGGTGACAAAGAAAAAAATATCACAGACTCATGAGGGTAACGTGCTAAAGTTCAGGATATCCAAAGTCATAAATCTGAAATAACCACATGTATGGATAAACCAACAAAAGTATTCAATAATTAAATCTTTTGCTGTCTCCTTCCATAATATACCTGTCACTGTTACAAGATGTCCTTCATATACTACCTCTAAAAGGAACAATTAATAAAAACTCAGGAACGTTTTTTTAAGGAGGGTTTGTTTTAATTAACAATTTCATTTGTTTAAGATATATTTATTGAATTTCTCCTATGTGCTAGGCAATGAAGACAGACATAGCTCTTACCCATCATGACCATATTGTCTAGAAAAATTAATAAAGTAAAGCAATGTGTCATAATAAAGTTATTATGCATTTGTTGTTAGGAACACATAGTGGACACTGTTCAAACAGAGATGTCCTTAACTTGTTACAACTCTCTACATACCAAAGTGCTTGGCTTACACTAGTGCTCTGTCTCTTATTACACTTAAGGACTAACCCAGTTCAATATTTTCACAAACATATAGCCAGCTTAATGAAAAAAGTTATTTTTCTGCTAAATTCTATTATGAAAATTTTCAAATGTGCAAAAGATGAAAAAAATAATATATTGATCACCTATAAGGGCACTTCCTAGATTCTACAAATATTTCACTACATCACATTAGTATTCATCCCATCTCTCTACTTAACTATTAATTCAGAAGATAGGGATCTTAGTAAACAATATTATAAATTGGATCAAATTAACAAACATGGTAATAAATTGTTTGGGAAGATTCAGTTTACCTTTTGCCTTTACATATCCAAAATAAGGGGAATTAGAGTGCTGTTTTGTTCACGGAATTTTGTGTCCTTGTTAAATTATAAAGAAAATCGACACCACAGTATAAAAATATCAGTAATTTCTGCATGTCTGAGGATAGATTTTCTAATTCCTTAAATGTAGGATAGAGTATGTTTTTTTTATAAATAATTCCATTTATTTGAGACATATTTCTTAAGTTCCTCCTATGTACCAGGCAGATTAGAGAGGCATAGCTCTTACCCAATAGGAACATATTGTCTAGAAAAAGTAGTAAAATAAAGTGATGTGTCATATACAATTTATCATTTATCATAAAATTTATCATAAAATATATTTATCATTAGGAACCCATCCTGGATGCTGTGGTGCACAACCCAATCCCCCTTCAAGACTGTGACACCCGTTTCCCCAATGGCTTGGAGTTTTGGTGGCTGAAAGCAGTCAGCTCAATCTGTCTCTAGTGCTTGCCCTCAGCAACAGAGAATTATCTCACCCAAGAACAGACCCCTTCTGGGGAGAGCTCACATTCAGATCTGGTCTATTCAGGGGTATAAAGGACCAGCCCTCTTGCCTCAATGGGGACCTCGTTGAAGGGTCACCCCAGTTCTGGAGAACCCAATGCAATCAGCTGAAGTTTTTATTGAGACTTAATTACAGCCCAACTTTATCCAAACTTATTTCCTTCACTGCCTCATAGGTGTTATTTCCAAATGATTCCATAATAAAATTTTAGCAGGCAAACCTCCATCTTAGACTCTGTGTTTCAGGGAAACTAACCTAACTGAAAATCCACTGCACCAGAATGAGTTCTTTTGTATAGCTCCTTCAATATCACAACCAATGTGTTAAGTATTTTATGTACATTATAAATGCATATAGTGTTAGTTAATTCCCACAATGACTGTGTGCAGTAAGAAATATTATTGTCCTCATTTCACAGATGTATCAATGGAATCTAAGAGGTTCAGTTATTTGACCTTAAATATACAGTTTGCAAGTGGCAAACGAAGGGTTTGAACATAATTTGAATGCTGTCTTTTTTATTCCTACTAATATAAAAGATTATGGATTCAACCTAATAACTTGTATCTTAGTCATCCTGTACATTATCACCATTCAGATTCATTCAGGAGTTTAAATTATACCTGTCAATCCAGCCCCTGAGGACCCAGGCTTCAGGTGAGGTCCTATGGACCTAGTCTCCTAGGTCTCAAGTACCAGGCCTATCACTGCAGACTCAGGCACAAGAATGGTCCCCACAGAACCAAACACAAGACATGATGAACTGCTGACCCAGAAACCAGATCTGCCCACTCAAGGACTCCAGCAGCAAGGCCACCCATGGACAGCACAAGGCAGTTCACTCAAAATCTCTGGATAGGCTGACCAGTGAAGGCCTTTGCCTGCTGAAGCCAGTCAGTAAAGCCTGGAGGAGGTGCCTATTCTTCAAATGTGCAGGCACTAACACAGGCCACAAGGATCACGAATAATCAAGAAAACATGACACCACCAAAAAAAGTTAATAAATCTCCAATGACTGGACCAAAAGGAATGGAGATCTATGAACTGTTCAACAAATAATTCAGAATAATCCTCTTTTAAAAATTCAGTGAACTGCAAGAAAACACAGACAACTAAGTAGATGGAGAAAACGATGCATGAACAAAGTGAGAAGTTCAACAAAGAAATAGAGATCATTTTAAAAAAGGAAATTCTACAATTGAAGAGTAAAGTGAATGTTCAAAAGAGTTACACAGAAAGCTTCAACAGTAGAGTCTATGAAGCAGAAGAGAGAATTAGTGAACTAGAAGACAGGTAATTTGAAATCACTGGGTTAGAGGAGCAAAAAGAAAAAAGAATGAAAAAAAGCCTATGTGAATTATGGCATACCATTAAAAGAAAAAAAAATCTGTGCATTATGGGAATCCAAGAAGGAACAGAGAGGGAGAAAGAAGAAGAAAGCTTATTCAAAGAGATAATGGCTGAGAACTTCTCAAATCTGGGGAGGGATTTGATGTCTAAGTTTATGAAGCTAATAGGTCACCACAAAATTTCAACCCAAAATGATATCTGTAAGACACACATTATAATAAAATCAAAGATGGAGAGAATTTTTAAAGTGGCAAGATAAGAAAACATCCCATACATACAAAAGAACACCCGTAAGACAATTGGTGGATTTCACAAAAGAACCCTTGCAGGTCAGGAGAAAGTGGGATAATATATTCAAAGAGTTGAAAGAAAAAAAAATTTCCAACCAAGAATACTTTACCTGGCAAAGTTGTCTTTCAGAAGTGAAGAAGAGGAAAGAATTTCCTGATAAACAGAAGCTGGAAGAATTCATCACCACTAGACCTTCCTTATAAGAAATGCTGAAAAGAGTTCTTCAAGCTGAAATGAAAGAATGCTAATTAGTAACGTGAAAATATAAAACATAGTGGTGAAGGTGAGTATACAGTCAAAATCAGAATGCTCTAATACTGTAGTATAGTGATTTGTTAATCATCTAACTCTAGTACAAAGGTTAAAGGACAGAAGTATTAAAACTGATTATAGCTACAATAGTTTGTTAATAGATACAAACTATAAAGAGATGTAAATTGTGACATCAAAAACAAAAAATATGGGGGGAGTAAAGGGTAGAGATTTTGTATGTAATCAAAGTTAAGTTGTTATCATCTTAAAATAGTGTTATATGTACAAAATGTTTTATATAAGACTTATGGCAATCACAAAGCAAAAACTTACAGTAGATACACAAAATATAAGAGAAAAAGACTCAAAGCATTCCAATTATCAATTCACAAAGTAAGAGCAAAAAAGGAAGAACGGGAAAAAGAACCTATTGACAGGCCTGAAAACAATAAGATGTCATGAGTAAGTCCTTACCTGCCAATAATTACTTTAAATGTAAATGGATTAAATTCTCCAATCAAAAGGCAGCAAGTGGCTGAAAGGATTAAAAAACAAAACCCTGCCTATAAGAGGCTTACTTCAGCTTTAAGGATACACGTGGCTTAAAGTGAAGGGTTGGAAAAGATATGCCATGCAAATGGAAACCAAGAGAGCAGCGGTATTTATATTTATATCAGGCAAAATAAACTTTAAGTCAAAAATTGTAACAAGGTACAAATAGGTTATTATATAATGATAAGGGGGTCAATTCATCGAGAATGTAACATTGTAAATATATATGCACTCAACATCAGAGCACCTAACTATATTAAGCAAATTCTAGCAGATCTGAAAGAGACAACAATGCAACAATAGTAGGGAACTTCAGTACCCCACTTTCAACAATGGATAGATCATTCAGACATTCAATAAGGAAACACTGGACTTAAACTATACCTTAGAAACAATGGATCTAACCAACATACACAAAACATTGCATCCAACAGCAGCACAACACACATTCTTCCCAGAGCACGTGGAACATTCTCCATGATAGATCATATGTTAGGTCACAAAACAAGCCTTAGCAAATTAAGAAGACTGAAATAATACCAAGTATCTTTTCCGACTACAAACACTGGTATGAAACTACAAATCAGTAACAAGAGGGAAACTAGAGAATTCACAAATGAATGGAAATTAAACAACACACTCCTGAATAAACGATGGGTCAAGGAAGAAATCAAAAAGGAAATTAAAAATATCTTGAAACAAATAAAAGTGAAAACACAACATACCAAAATTTGGGGGATGTAGCAAAAGTATTTCTAAGAAGGAAGTTTATGCAACAAATGCCTACATTAAGGAAAGTAAGATCAAAATAAACAACCCAACTTTACACATCAAGGAATTACAAAAAAAGAACAAACTAAGCCCAAAGTTAGCAGAAGGAAGGAAATAACAAAGATCAGGGAAGAAATAAATGAAATAAAGACCAGAAAAATGGTATAAAATATCAACAAAACAAAGATCTGGTTTTTTGAAAAGATAAATAAAATTAACAAACCTTTAGCCGACTAAGAAAAAAAGAAAAAGACTCAACTAAATAATATCAGAAAATAAAGAGGAGACATTACAACTAACATCATGGAAATACAAAGGACCACTAGAGACTACTATAAACAATTTTATGCCAACAAATTGGATAACCTCTAAGAAGTGGACGAATTCCTAGAAACAGTCTACTAAGACAGAATCATGAAGAAATAGAAAATCTGAACAAATAACAAGTAAGGAGATTGAAGCAGTAATAAAAGAAATCACCTAACAAAGAAAAGTCCAGGACCAGATGGTTCCACTGGTAAATTCTACCAAACATTTAAAGAAAAATTGATACCAATTCTTCTCAATCCCCTCAAAAAAATTGAAGAGGAGGGGACGTTTCCAAATTCATCTTACAAAGCCAGCATCACCCTCACCCCAAAACCAGAAAAGGACAAGGGAAGAAAAATATAGGCCGGGCTTCCCTGGTGGTGCAGTGGTTGAGAGTCCGCCTGCCGATGCAGGGGACACGGGTTCGTACCCCGGTCTGGGAAGATCCCACATGCCGCGGAGCAGCTGGGCCCGTGAGCCATGGCCGCTGAGCCTGTGCGTCCAGAGCCTGTGCTCCTCAACGGGAGAGGCCACAACAGTGAGAGGTCCGCGTACCGCAGGGGGAAAAAAAAAAAAATATATAGGCCAATATCTGATGAATGTAGATGCAAAAAATTTCAATAAAATACTAGAAAACTGAATTCAACAGCATATTAAAAGGATCATACACATGATCAAGTGGGATTTCTCTCTGGGATACAAGGATAGTGTAAATACACAAATCAATAAATGTGACACACCACATTAATAAAATTAAAGAGGGGCTTCCCTGGTGGCACAGTGGTTGAGAGTCCACCTGCTGATGCAGGGTGCACGGGTTCGTGCCCTGGTCCAGGAAGATCCCACATGCCGTGGAGTGGCTGGGCCCGTGAGCCATGGCCGCTGAGCCTGTGCGTCCAGAGCCTGTGCTCCGCAACGGGAGAGGTCACAACAGTGAGAGGCCCGTGTACCACAAAAATAAATACAAATTTAAAAAAATAAATTAAAAAAAATAAAATTAAAGAAAAAATTATATGATCATTTAAATAGATGCAGAAAAGGCATTTGACAAACTTCAACACTCTTTGATTATAAACACTCTGAACAAATTAGTTATAGAAGGAACATATCTCAACATAATAAAGGCCATATATGACAAACCCACAGGTAACATTATACTCGACATTGAAAGGTTGAAAGCTTTTCCTCTATATCAGGGTGCCCACTTTCACTGTTCCTATTCAACACAGTATTGGAAGTCCTAGCCAGACCAATTAGGCAAGAAAAAGAAACTAAAGGCATCAAATTAGAAAGGAAGAGTAAAATTATCTTTGTTTCCAGATGATATGATCTTATATATAGAAAATCCTACAGACTCCACTAAAAAATTGTCAGAACTAATAAATTTAGTTAAGTTGTAGGATACAACAATCAACATAGAAAAATCAGTTCTCTTTCTATACACTAACAATGAGCTATCTGAAAAAGAAGTAAAATAATTCCATTTAAAATAGCATCAAAGCTAATAAAATATTGAGGAAATTTAACCAAGGAGGTGAAAGATCTGTACATTGAAAATTGCAAGCCATTGATGAATGAAATTGAAGAAGACACAAATAAATGGAAAAATATCCCATGTTCATAAATTGGAAGAATTGATATTGTTAACATGTCCAGACTATCCAAAGTCATCTTATAGATTCAAGGCAATCTCTATCAAAATTCCAACTGCATTCTTCACAGAAGTAGAAAAACAATCATAAAGTGCATATGGAACCACAAAATACCTTGAATAGCCAAAGCAAGTCTGAGAAAGAAGAACAAAGCTGGAGGCATCACACTTCCTGATTTCAATCTTTATTACAAAGCTATAGTAATCAAAGCTATATACTAGTATGGTACTGGCAGAAAAACAGAGATATAGATCAGTGGAGCAGAATAGAGGGCTCAGAAATAAACTCATGCATACATGGTCAACTAATATTTCACAAGGAAGCCAGGAATAGTTTCTTCAATAAATAGTGTTGGGAAAATTGGAGAAACATAGGTTCCAGTTTCACTGGAACCCTACTATATATGACTCACAAAGATTAACTCAAAATGGACTAAAGGACAAAATGGATTAAAGACCCAAAACCATAGACTCCTAGAAAATATATGGTAAAAGCTTTTTGATACTGACATTGGTCTTGACAATGATTTTCTGGATATGACACCACAAGTGTAAGCAATGAAAGCAAAAATAACAAGTAGGACTACATCAAACTAAAAAGCTTCTGCACAGGAAAAGTAGCAATCAATAAAATGAAAAGGCAACCTGTGGAATGAGAGAAAATACTTGCAAACCATCTATCTGATAAGGAATTGATATCCAAAATAGATAAAGAACTCAGGCAACTGATTAACAACAACAACAACAAAAACAAATAATCTGAGTAAAAAATGGGTGGAGGATTTGAATAGACATTTTTTCCAATGAAGATATAAAAATGACCAACAGGTAAGTGAAAAGCTATTCTAATTACCAGGGAAATACAAATCAAAACCACATGAGATACCACCTCATACGTGTTAGAATGGCTATTATTCAGAAGATAAGAAATAACAAGTGTTACCAAACATAAGGTAGATAGTGGGAAGCAGCCACATAGGACAGGGAGATCAGCTTGGTGCTTTGTGACCGCCTGGAGGGGTGGGATAGGGAGGGTGGGAGGGAGGGAGACTCAAGAGGAAAGAGATATGGGAACATATGTATATGTGTAACTGATTCACTTTGTTATAAAGCAGAAACTAACACACCACTGTAAAGCAATTATACCTCAATAAAGATGTTAAAAAATTATATATAAAAGAAAATGACTAAAATTTGAATAAAGATATTCAAGTCATTAAAAAAAAAAAAAGAAATAACAAGTGTTGGTGAGGATGTGGAGAAAAGGCAATCCTCAAGCACTATTGGTGGGAATGTAAATTGGTGCAGCCACTACAGAAGCCAGTATGGAGGTTCCTCAAAAAATTAAAAATAGAACTACCATATGATCCAGCAATCCCACACTTGGGTATATACCGAAAGGAAATAAAATCATTATCTTGAAGAAATATCTGCACCTCCATATTCATTTCAGCACTGTTAGCAATAGCCAAGACATGGAAACAACCTGTGAATAGATAAAAAAAAAGTGATATATATATATATATATATATATATATATATATATATATATATGTATGTATACTAACCCTAACCCTAATTCCATATATACAACGTGTAATTCCATATATACAATGGAATATTTTTCAGCCATAAAAAGGAAAAAAAAAAAAACCCTCAACATTTGTGACAACATGGATGAAACTTGAAGGTGTCATGCTAACCGAAAAAAAGTCAGGTAGAGAAAGAGAGATGCTGAATGTTTTTATTTAGATGTGGAATCTATAAAAGCCAGATTCACAGAAATAGAGAATAAAAATATAGCTTCCAGGGCCTAGGAGTTGGGGGAAACAGGGACGTGTTGGTCAAAGAGTACAAAGTTCTAGTTATAAGATGAATAAGTTCTGGGAATCTAATGTATAGCATGATGACTACAGTGAACAATACCTTATTATATACCTGAAACCAGCTAAGAGTATAGATCTTAAAGGTTATCACCACACACACACACACACACACACACACACACACACACACACACAATTGGTAATTACGTAAGGTGATGAATGTGTTAACTAACGTTATTGGGTTAAACATTTTGTAATATATAGTTGCATCAAATCATCATGCTGTACACCTTAAACTTACATATGCTATATGCCAATTATATCTCAATAATGCTAGGAACAAAAAATTACAGAGTCAACCTAACAATCTGTGTCTTGGTCATCCTATATATTATTACCTTTCAGATTTATTCAGGGGTTAACTTTACATTATACTTGTCAAACTCAAGATGACTTCAAGATCAAAGGCATTTTGATGGTTGCTTTCCCCCTGTGTTGATTTCATAGCTTCACCTGTGAAATGTTGAAAATGTTGCAGATAGAAGCAATTGAGAATAATTCTAGCTAGTCTTTTGTAAAGAAAAGTTATTTTGCCATTTAGTGACAGTTCGGTGATTTAAATATGAATGCAAGTAGGCTGGAGACAGAAGGAAAGGAACAGAGAAAACGGGGAAGGAAATGAAGGTGAAGCTAAAAGAAAATTAAGACAATGTCTGATTTAAACACTACATTGCAACTCAGGGCTTTGAACAAAATATGTCAAGAAGCTTTGGGGCAGTCAGGATATAGCAAATGATGTAAGTTAAAAAATAAGGGCATAACTTTACCAAACCAGAATTTCACGGAATAACAGGCAGTCTTTTGAATTATAATGCTCTACATTTAATGGTGTTCCTTGGCATATAGGAAAAATCGATATTCATTCATCCCCTTCCAAAAATGCTTAAAGAGCAATTCCTAGAACTACTTACTAGGTGTGGTAGATAAGATAAGGGGAAGGAAGCCAGCTATTACAGAGCTTTTACAGTGCTCCAGGCATGGTACTAGGCCTACCCTATGCCATCTGTTGTTTTATTTTTCCCTCATGAAGTGATAAGATCGGTATAAATATACATTGCTGTCCTTAGGAGCTTTGAAAATACTCGGCGGTGGGGTGGGGTAGGGGGTGGGGCGTTCAGGACTGAAAAGGCTAAAAATAAATCAGCACCAGTGAAAGCGTACAAAGTATTTTTATGTGTCTGGTATTTACATTATTTTTACTGTTTGATTCATTTGATCTTGAAAACAACTCTACGGGTGGATAACTATTATGGGCATCCTAAAGAAGCGAGGTGAAGGAAACCAGAGGTCACACAGCTGGAAACAGTCTAGCCAGGATTCTAATCCAGGCAGTGGGTCCAGAGGGTATGCCCTTCACCGTGACTTTCACTGCCTATCTTTCTCTCCGTGAACAAACAAGTCATCAGTGGAAGTGCTGTTACCGCTGGGGCATGAGTGACCATTGCCTTTGCAATAGCAGCAGCTGCAGAAATATTTATAGAGCACTTACTATGTGTCCAGCTTTGTGTGAAGCACTTTACGTGAGTTTTGCCATCTCATAGAGCTCCATATTCTTTTTTAACTTAAAGGAAATGAATGTACCTGACAAGAAGCGCCCAAGGTCACACAGGTGGAGAAATTAACATGGTCTAAAATGAGGATGGGAGGTAGGGAGTGATTTTTACAGCTAAGGTGGAATTTATTCTCAATCCAAAGGAATACACAGAGAAGGCAAATTAGGATTCATTAAACACATACCAACCTTTATAAGCATGATCTCATTCAGCATTATTAATCATTATTATCTCCATCTTATAGATTTAAGGTCCAGCCAAGTAACCTGCCCAGGGTCCAATGGCTGGGGTGATATTCAGGACCAGGCCTTGTCTATTTGATGCCAAACTCCCAGCATTCTGCTGCTTAGAAGATTTGGACTGGCTGAAAAATAACCGAGCAGTCCTAGATGGGGCCCAGGGACAGAAATGGGCATGATATGACCAGATGAGAGTTCCTGAGATACCTGATCAAACTGAGTGTTCATGGGGGGGTTCATAAAGGGAAGTACACATAGAAAAGTAAACTGAGGCAGTTTGTGGTTGGCCAGCTTTTAGAGTTTATATATTTCATTCTAGATCTTACAGGGCCTCTGAAATTCTTGAGCAGGAATATAGTATGGAATATGGTATTTTATTTAATTAATTAATTTATTTATTTATTTATTTTGCGGTACGCGGGCCTCTCACTGTTGTGGCCTCTCCCGTTGCGGAGCACAGGCTCCAGACGCGCAGGCTCCACGGCCATGGCTCACGGGCCTAGCCGCTCCGCGGCATGTGGGATCCTCCCGGACCGGGGCACGAACCCATGTCCCCTGCATCGGCAGGCGGACTCTCAACCACTGTGCCACCAGGGAAGCCCGGAATATGGTATTTTAGAATGATAAAATGAAAGCGATTCCACAGCTGGGAATATACTTTTAAAAATGCACTGTTAAACAATTATGAAGATGTTCACTGAAGAGTGGTTTGTAACACTGAGAACTGGAAACAACATAAATGTGAGTCAGTAAGGAGCTAGTTACGTAAATATGGCACATTAAGTGATGGAACACTATTTAGTCATTGAAAATAATAAGGTTCATCAATACACATTAACATGAAAAAAATTACTAAATCATGATATTAAGTCAAAAACAAAAACAAAAACACAAAGACAAGGTTCCCAACATGCATCTAGTGTGCTATAGTTTGAATAAAGTGAATGATATATATATATATATATATATATATATATAATACACATACACACACACACACACACACACACATATGAGGGGGTGTGTGGGTTCAAATGTGTGTATCTACATACAAATACATTGCATGAATATGAAAATCTAGAAATACACACACACATACAGGTAAACTGTTCACTGTGTTTACTTTGGCATAGAGATACTGAGAATAGGGGTTTCTAGTTTAAGAAATCCACCTCTTCTCCAAGTCACAAAGATTTTCTCCTGAATTGCCTTCTGCGGTACGCGGGCCTCTCACTGTTGTGGCCCCTCCCGTTGCGGAGCACAGGCTCCAGACGCGCAGGCTTAGCGGCCATGGCTCACGGGCCCAGCCGCTCTGCGGCATGTGGGATCTTCCCGGACCGGGGCACGAACCCATGTCTCCTGCATCGGCAGGCGGACTCTCAACCACTGCGCCACCAGGGAAGCCCTACTTTTCAGTCTTTAACCCATATGTAATTTATTATCGTATATGGTAGCAAGTAGGAATTCAGTATTATATGGATAACTATATTCAGGGATATTATAAATTTTCTCATTCAAAACCTCAACTGAATTTTGATTTTTTAAAAATTTCTTGAATCCTTGTTTTAATTTCTGGAAGCTTGACTTTTAAAGATAAGTCTATTGACTTTTAAAGATAAGTCTATTCCTGTTTTACAGATGCACTACCTTCTTAAATCCACTTGGAGAACATTAATGAAATTATAAATATGTTTTCTGGGGTCAGGTTGCCAGTCTCTTTATTCTGGTCTTTTCTCTTCCATGATCCAGGCTTTCCTCAAATATTCGGGGGCCCTGGGCATCCAGTCATGGGTGGAAGCCTGGCTGGCAGCTGTGTGGGCCTGAGGGGCTTGTCAAAGACAGGTTTCTCAGAACGATCAGGTGGGGAGGCACCTGTTATGACCGGAGCCCATCCCATGTGCCAGAGTGGGAAGGGCTTTCATCTATGGTACTTCCACTCATTTTAGGGTTCATTCTGATTTACTTTAAGGAAAACATTCCCCTGATCCTTTGATCTGGGGCCAATTGCTAGGATACCTGTGCCTCACCTCTGCAGGTTGGAGAGGGAGGTGGGGACTGCCTGTTCAGACTTTTAATTATTTCCCCTCATTTTAGCCACATATCGCATTTCTGCTCCATACGGTGAATCTTCTCTGGGATTCTACACCACTTCGGAGCACCATGGTGTGTGTTCTAGGCTGAGGCTTCCTCTGCTCAGTTTCATTTGTTGTCACCCTTGCAGTTTTGAATTACAGAAATATACAGGTGTGTTATCTGCTATGGCATTCCTCTCACCCTCTTTGCTCTTGTGTCTCAGGTTTACACCTTTACTGTAAACTTAATACGAAGGGACGTAAATGCACTTTCTAATGAATCATCTTTACTCAGAAGCCCAAGAACTAATTTTTAAGCAAAGAAAAGTTGGGTGTCATCTGAGATAGGATCTTTATGTATTGGCGGGAGGAAGTGAGGAGAAAATATTTTAAAGGTTCTTTGAGATAAGGGACTGGAGCAAAAGAGAACATGTCATGTGCACACTACTATATTTAAAATAGATAACAAGGACTTACTGTAGAGCACAGGGAATTCTGCTCAATATTCTGTAATAACATAAATGGGAGAAGAATTTGAAAAAAAAATAGGTACATGTATATGTACAACTGAATCACTTTGCTGTACCCCTGAAACTCACACAACATTGTTAATCAACTATACCCCAATATAAAAAAAAGAGAGAGAGAGAGAGCACATGTCATTGCATCGGGAATGTTACCGGAAGCCCGTGGCAGAAGAGTTTGCATTGATGGGAAAAGAACCCAAACTGTAAGTGCGTGAGCACTTAAGAGCGTCCGCCATGAGTGGCAACTTTAAGCGCTCACCCTTGTCCCTAAATGTCAGCCAACGCCCTCTATTAGAAACTTGACTTCTGACCACTGTGTTCGGACCATTTCCAGTAATTACGTCTGCCCTTCTTGGGACATCCCAGATATTGATCTTAAGCTTATTCTCCTATTTTATTTTTGCTCAGCATACAGACCATCACATCGTATTTCCAGGTTCTGTGCTGTCCACTGCAGCAATAGGTAAGCCTGTTTGACACAGCCTGGAACTCACCACCTCTGCCTTCCCCTGTGGTCCCCCAGCACACACAAGCCAATCAGGATGGCACTCTTACCATCTTGCTCTGGCCCAACAGGAGAGAACAGAGGGAAGAGTGAAGCAGTGGGGAAGGAGTGAGCATAGGGCTACAGCTATCAGAATAAAAAGGGGGTTATAAAGGGCATTGAGAAGGGCTTGCATTTCTTCACATCCCTAAGAATTTAGCAAACACAATAAGCACTAATTAAGCAGAATTCAATTGAGTGGAGCATGTTCTAAACCTGTAGTACTTAGCAGCACCACCTAAATAATCCTCTCAGCACAACTAGGAGGCAGGCAAGGTATAAATTCTCCGCCTCCTAGATACTAAAAAAGGCAGAACACAGACTCTCCAGTTTACTGAGGTTACCTCATATATCCTGACCCTACCTTTTAGCCAACAATGTTAAACACAACCATTGCGCCACCTGTAGACATTTCTTCCACAGATGTTTATGGAGGGCCCATTATGACCCGATGGCGCTCTAGGCACTGAGGATACAGCGGTGGATAAAACAATGCCCCTCTGGAACTTACGCTGTGTGATTCACCCAACACCCAAACGGCAGCTTATTAAAAAATTATTTAAATTCTTCGACTTTGGAGGGAAACAGATTCCTTGATCCCTGGATGGAGAAGAATCCATAAAGGCATAAGTGCCTCTTGCTCATGATCACAAATTTGGGGCTCTCCGAGCAAAGCTGCCATGGCTGATAACTTGGGCCAAGCAGAGGCAGCAACTCTGCTTATGTGGGCACCAGACCAGAACCCCAGAGAAAGGCAAAATGCCCAAGAGGCCAACTGTGTCTACAAGCTCCATCCTTTAGGGGTACTCGTGGTGTTTATTAGGAAATCAACTCATTCATATAGGTACTGTGGGCACCCACCTGCTAGAACAAAGGGAAAGTCATGGCAGACAGTGTAGCTGAGCTGATGACCTGGTTCTCCACGTGGCTCAATCTGCAACTAATCTTGGAGAACTGTGATTCAAAGTGATTATAAGACCACAAAGGACAGCCTTTTTTTTTTCTATTATTCCACAAAAGGTTATTTGATTTTGTCTCTTCCTTGCAACCTTACAAAAATTATCCCCAATCCACTAATGGGCACATAGCAGACACATATACTATATTGTGTAAATTAAATAAAAATTACTCAACAGACCAGCCGCTCTCATGCTGCATGTCATAGGCACTTCCTACTCCTTGGAAGTGTCCGTATTTAAAGAGAACCAGTTAAATGTAACCAGAATAGACTTTTTAAATACCTTATATTTTTTCCTCCATATTGTTTTAATTTGTGCCGGTCATAACGTACTCTAAAACAACTAACTCATAAAATATAGTGACTGTACAAATTACACCAGCTAACTTTTATCTTGACTTTTATTGTATTGGCTTTCAAAAATATGAAACCATAAGTCAAAAATAATAGAGTTATCTTACTAAAACCCAGTGTCACTCTGTTCATTTGGCTCCCAATCATGGCAAAAACAAATACGGAGACGGGAAGAAAGACGAATCAGATCTATACAGTGTGGTGCATTCACTTTTTCCATTTGTCTAACTCTATCGGCTGCAAAAATGTTGTTATTAAATTGTAAGGAGGAATATCTGTCAATATAATATTGGCGGCAACTACAAACAAATTTAATCAACTGAGAACAAGGGTGACTAATAAACTCCAATGAGAATTAAGAAGCTGTTCAAGAAGCAGAATAAACATTGATGTATTGCTTGAAAATATGACTATGGTTTCCCTGAAAAGTCTATTCATATCATGCTCTCTAGATGTCTGGATTTTGATAGCAGCTCCCAGAAACGGAGGGAAGTTAATCACACAAGTAGAATATATAAATTCTGTCACCCGTGGTGGAGGGGCAGGCAGGGCTGGGGGACTGGCATTACACGTAGATGAGACAAAAGAACAAGAAACAGGAGTGAATACGAGCTGCTGAGGCTATGTTCTCTCATTTCCGTCTGCTTGCTGCTACACAACCACCTGTTTCCCGTCTATAGGGAATGAATAGTGCAATTAGAGTGGGAATTAGGGCATGTTCTAACATGATCATGGAAAAATAAGCTTCCTGCTATCTTAGAGTGCTGGAGGGTGGGATGCTTTTCTATCATGGCATGTCTAGAAGCATTGAATCATATCTGCAGACACCTGGGCGGGTCTATATGAGGTTCAGGCATGTATATATAAAAGAGACCTTGGACTAGGGACCACTCGGAGTCAGACCATCTGATGGAATGGGATTCTCCAAACATGCCAGATCTACAACAGAGACATTGTGGTAGTGGTAACCGAAAAAGAATCAGCACAATGAAGAAAAACTTTGGCAAAGTGGGTCAATCTAAAGGTCAAGGCAGAATTTACAAGGGAGCAATGATTTCAAGTACAGTGTGATACCGTGACATGCACCCCACCATCTCTCCCCCCATCCCAGAATATATGGATGTGCTCTGGGCAGCAGAGAGATGAGGTAGACAGCACCTTTTCTCAAACTCCAGGGAACATGAAAATCAACTGACACCCTTGTGAAAATGGAGATTTTGATTCAAGAGTACAGGGTGGGTAGATGGGGACTGAAATTCAGCACTTTAACTTCTCCCAGGTGATGCCAGTTCTGCTGGCACACGGGATCCACTTGGAGTGGCAAGGGTCAAGAAGGCTGCTGGGTCACTTAGGATAAAGTTTTGCTATGTGAAAAGCTGCTCATAAAAAAGCAGAAGGGGCTTTTCTTGGCCTGAAGGGGAGAAGACCAACAGCAATCACTAATACAGAGGATGACAGCAGCGCCCAGGGCAGCCATGAGGCATGAAGGGTACTTCACTGAAGATCTGTAGGAAGCAAAATGACGAAGAGCCCACGACTTATTGGAGACTGACCTGAGTTAGAATCCTGAATCTGTCCTCTTGCCAGCTACATAAACATCTGAGTCAGTTTCCTCATCTCTACAGTGTGGGTAGCAACTGGAGCTACTTTCAGTGGTTTGTTGTGAGGATTAAATGAGATGATGTAGATATAGTCCTGGTACCTATTTAGTGCATAAGAAGTGTAGATGTTGGTTATTTGCCTTTTGACTCTCAGCTCCATTTCCAACCTTCCTACCTCAAAGCAGTATGCCCCAGACTCCCTTGCCAGTTTCTGATTATCCTCTGCTAACCATTGGGAGATATCGGTGGAGTAAAAGGCAGTAGAAAAGATAAGCCATTTTCCTTCCTTTCCTTCTGTCTCTAGAAGTGGCAGAGGCAGAACGCCCAAAAGTTCAGAAACGTGAGCTCCTGGCCTCTGACTGCAGCAGCTGCAGCAGCAGTTGACAGTGGCACGCAAATGTAGGTGACTGCCAGGTGCTGCCCTAGAAGCATGGTTATGGCAGCTGTAGCAGCAGAAACAAACAACTATGGGTTCTAAAGTCTCAGCAGCAATTCCAACAGCTTCAGCAAGACTGGACTCCAGGGCCTCTGCAGAGTCAGCAGGAGGGCAGGCTCTTGACTTCCTGCAGAGCAGCAGTGGTGGAGGATTGATAACAGCTGTGCTGCTAATGAAACCCCAGTACCCTCAGCAGCACAGCCCATGTGGATTCCACAAAACACCACCGTCCCTTTTGTTCCTGCAGCTCTAGGGGTGTACTAGCACCTCTCAGGTACTAATCTCTGAGTAACATCTCGTCCTTTTCCTTCTTGATTCCCTGGTCCTTCCAACACTTTTCTAAACAATTCCCTTGGTTAAAATCCATTTGAAATAACTAGAGTCATTTCCATCTTCCTAACTAGACTGACAGGTATCAACACCATTATCATTATTATTGACAGTAACAATTTTTTCAGGCTGGGAGCCAGGTGAGCAAGGAGAGTAGCAGTGACTACTGGCTGTGTCCATAGGAGGTATGTACCTGAAACCATATTTTTGTTCTTTCCCCCTTAATAACGCTCCTCTAAAAACTGTACATATTTAGATATGATTCCAGGTCTTCTGCTTATAATGGCAGATTTTTGAAATCAAACATATGATATATCTAAAGGAAAATAATAGAAAGATAAGCAAATAGAGTTGAGGAGTTGTTCCAGAAAATTTAATAAAAGATTGATGAAATTTTTTTAAAAAATAAAGGAAATTTGAGAACTATTCAGGAGTTCAAACATCCAAATAATGAGTTTCAGGGGAAAAGAACAGGAAAACAAAGGGGAGGAAATTATACAGAAATAATAAGACACATTTGCAGATCTGAAGGACAGGAGTTTCCAGTTTGTAAGAATTCCTTGAGAGCCCAGATCAATGAATGGAAAAACAACCATATGAACAACACTAAGGCACTTAATCATTAAACTGTAGGAAATCTGGATAGAGAGAAGATTCTGAAATCTTTCAGAAAGAGAATATAATCACATACAAAAGAGGAGAGATTTTAATGACATTGGCCTTCTCAAGAACAACACTAGAAACTGAGAAACAGTGGACTAATACATTCCAAAGTTGAAGGGAAATAATTTTGAAAATTACTATAATTTTATCTAATTATTATATATAATATTTATCTCTTAATGCATATAGCTGAATTTAAAATCCATTGTGAAGGCTGTATTTTGACACACGAGATCAAAATCAAAAATTGTTCCTCCTACTGATCTTTTCTAGAAAGCTAGTAGAGGTTGTACTCCAATAAATCAAAAGAGTAAAACAAGAGAAAGAAACGTGGGGTCTAGGAGAAAATGTATAATCTTAGTTTGCATTGTCTAGAATCTGACTCTGAGACATGGGTTTGAATGCTGGTAGGGCAATGGAGGAAGTGAAAAAGGGAAGAAAACAAATAAAGAGTATTATTATCAAGCAAGGTGCCACTATGGGCAACCAGAGGTTGATCCTGTTGGGGAAATTCTGGGACCCAGTATAAATTGCATGTCTCAGAGTCTTCTCACTTGAAGGATGAGGAAGATGGGTTTATATCCATCTTGTCAATCATTTGCTTAAAGCTGTTTGCCAGGGGATGGTAATTCCCAGGCATTTCCAACCTGCTTGTGTGAGTGGGCAAAGCAAGCCCTGGAGGACAAAGTCTTCAGGAAAAGAAATGCAGGTGCTGGCAGTTGGCAGTTGGACCAATGTGTATGTGAGTGTAAGGAGGGCCAGTGACACACACCAATTCCCATCACATTCCACTGCTGAGAACTCACCATATGGCCCCATCTGGATGCAAAGGGGCCTGGGATATGTAGCCCCTGGCTGGAGAGCCTTTTCAGACAACTTTCCGTTACAGGCAATGGGGAAGTAGGGAGAATGTAAATCATTAATGAACATCTATTTCCTGGCACAGGAGTTACGGTTAGGGTTAGGGTTAGGGGAGACTCTTACTTCCTGAGAGCCACTAAAAAGAACAAGTGCCACTGGGAGGTTTGTGATGTCATCCTTGCTTTTAGTTTTTTCCTTCTAAATTGATTCTGTTCCATCAGAAGATGTACCTAATGACATAGCACTCCTTATCATGCTAAGTTCTGGTTAGCCCCGAGAATGGTGCATATGAATCTCAGAAAGCCATTCAATTCAATTCAACAAATTTTCATCGAGTCTATTCTATGCTGCATACTCTGGAAATCATAAATAGAACACTCTGTCATCTCCTAAATTCTAAATGCTGGGAACTAATATGGCCAAGTAGTATCTGACACTGTGGCCATACCATATTTATCTTCACGTGTCTCAGTACATTTCGTCTGATATAGGTGATTATTAATGATCTAAATCATACCTCAGTTTTCAGCAAAGAACCTAAAGTTTCCTATGCAGGAAATCTACTCAACTGCCAACACCCAGATCAAATGTCATCTCTCAGGTATACCTGCTCAGAAATTCCAAATGCAATTATTGACTCCTTTCTGAGTGCTTTCATGTTACCCTGTAAAGAGCTATAGAAAAGGAGTTCTGGATTATATTTTAGTCACAATTTTGCTTCATATTTTCTTCAGAAAAAAATGTAAGCTTCTCCAGGACAAGCACCTACCATAAAATGTATACAAAGTACATTTTATACAAAGTATATTTATAACATCTGGAATCAACCAGTGAGCACTGTTAGAAATTCACCTAGAACTCTGTGCTGGACATTTTCTTAGAACATGTTGTACATTTAAATACCTTGGGGAGGACCTTCAAGATGGCAGAGGAGTAAGACGTGGAGATAACCTTCCTCCCCACAGATACATCAGAAATACATCTACACGTGGAACAACAACTCCTACAGAACACCTACTGAACGCTGGCAGAAGACCTCAGACTTCCCAAAAGGCAAGAAACTCCCCACGTACCTGGGTAGGGCAAAAGAAAAAACAGAGACAAATGAACAGGGATGGGACCTGCACTGCTGGGAGGGAGCTGTGAAGGAGGAAAAGTTTCCACACACCAGGAAGACCCTTCACTGGTGGAGATGAGGGGTGGGTTGGGGGGAAGATTCAGAGGCACAGAGGAGAGTGCAGTCACAGGGGCACAGAGGGCAAATCAGATTGGTGCTGACCAGCACTCACCAGCCTGAGAGGCTTGTCTGCTCACCTGCCGGGATGGGTGGGGGCTGGGAGCTGAGGCTCGGGCTTTGGAGGTCAGACCCCAGGGAGAGGACTGGGGTTGGCTGCGTGAACACAGCCTGAAGGGGTCTAGTGCGCTACAGCTAGCTGGGAGGGAGTCCGGGAAAAAGTCTGGAACTGCCTAAGAGGCAAGAGACCATTGTTTCGGGGTGCGCGAGGACAGGGGATTCACAGCACCGCGTAAACGAGCTCCAGAGATGGGCGTGAGCCACAGCTATTGCTCGGATCCCAGAGATGGGCATGAATCACTAACGCTGCTGCTGCAGCCACCAAGAAGCCTGTGTGCAAGTACAGATCACGATCCACACCTCCCCTCTCGGGAGCCTGTGCAGCCCGCCACTGCCAGCGTCCCGTGATCCAGGGACAGCTTCCCTGGAAGAACACACGGCACCCCTCAGGCTGCCGCAACATCAAGGCAGCTTCTGCCACCACAGGCTTGCCTCACTTTCCAATTATGACTACCGTACCCCTCCCTCCCTCTGGCCTGAATGAGCCAGAGGCCCCTAATCAGCCACTGCTCTAACCCCGTCCTGTCTGGGCAGGAACAGATGCTTGAGGGTGACACTCAGAGGTGGGACCAAAACTAAAGCTGAACCCCAGGAGCTGTGTGAACAAAGAAGAGAAAGGTGAATTTCTCTGTGCAGCCTCAGGAGCAGAGGATTAAATCCCCACAATCAACTTGATGTACTCTGCATCTGTGGAATACCTGAATAGACAAGAAATTATCGCAAAATTAAGGTGGTGGACCGTGGGAGCAAATGTAGACTTGGGGTTTGCTGTCTGTGACTGATTTGTTTCTGATTTTTATGTTTATCTTAGTTTAGTTTTTAGTGCTTATTATCATTGGTGGATTTGTTTATTGGTTTGGTTGCTCTCTTCTTTTTATTTTAATTATTAAATATTTTTATTTTAATAATTTTTTTAATTTGTAATTTTCTTTAATTTATTTTTTCTTTCTTTTTTTATCCCTTTTCTTCTGAGCTGTGTGGCTGACAGAGTCTTGGTGCTCCAGCCAAGTGTCAGGCCTGAGCATCTGAGGTGGGAGAGCCAAGTTCAGGACACTGGGCCATCAGAGCCCTCCCAGCTCCATGTAACATCAAATGAAGAAAACTCTCTCAGAGATCTCCGTCTCAACATTAAGACCCAGCTCCACCCAATGGCCAGCAAATTCCACGGCTGGAAGCCCCAGGCCAAACAACTAGTAAGACAGGAACACAACCCCACCCATTAGCATAGAGGCTGCCTAAAATCATACTAAGTTCACAGACACCCCAACACACCACTGACCACCAAAAAGACAAGATACAGCCCTACCCACCAGAACACAGGCACCAGTCCCCTCCACCAGGAAGCCTACAAAAGCCACTGAACCAACCTCACCCACTGGGGGCAGACACCAAAAACAACAGAAACTACGAACCTACAGCCTGCAAAAAGGAGACCCCAAACACAGTACATTAAGCAAAATGACAAGACAGAGAACTATGCAGCAGATGAAGGAGCAAGGTAAAAACCCACCAGACCAAACAAATGGAGAGGAAATAGGCAGTCTACCTGAAAAAGAATTCAGAGTAATGATAGTAAAGATGATCCAAAATCTCAGAAATAGAATGGAGAAAATACAAGAAACATTTAACAAGGACCTAGAAGAACTAAAGAGCAAACAAACAATGATGAACAACACAATAAATGAAATGAAAAATTCTCTAGAAGGAATCAATAGCAGAACAACTGAGGCAGAAGAACGGATAAATGACCTGGAATATAAAATAGTGTAAATAACTACTGCAGAGGAAAATAAAGAAAAAAGCATGAAAAGAATTGAGGACAGTCTCAGAGACCTCTGGGACAACATTAAACACACCAACATTTGAATTATAGGGGTTCCAGAAGAAGAAGAGAAAAAGAAGGGAGCTGAGAAAATATCTGAAGAGATTAGAGTTGAAAACTTCCCTAATATGGGACAGGAAATAGTCAATCAAGTCCAGGAAGTGCAGAGAGCCCCATACAGGATAAATCCAAGGAGAAACACGCCAAGACACATATTAACCAACCTATCAAAAATTAAATACAAAGAAAAAAATATTAAAAGCAGCAAGGGAAAAGCATCAAATAACATACAAGGGAATCCCCATCAGGTTAACAGCTGATCTTTCAGCAGAAACTCTGCAAGCCAGAAGGGTGTGGCAGGACATATTTAAAATAATGAAAGGGAAAAACCTACAACCAAGATTACTGTACCCAGTAAGGATCTCATTCAGATTTGATAGAGAAATTCAAACCTTTACAGACAAGCAAAAGCTAAGAGAATTCAGCACCACCAAACCATGTTCACAATAAATGCTAAAAGAACTTCTCTAGGCAGGAACACAACAGAAGGAAAAGACCTACAATCACAAACCCAAAGCAATTAAGAAAATGGTAATAAAAACATACATATTGATAATTACCTTAAATGTAAATGATTAAATGCTCCAAGCAAGCCATAGACTGGCTGAATGGATATAGAAACAAGACCTGTGTACATGCTGTGAACAAGAGCACCAATTCAGAACTAGGGACACATACAGATTGAAACTAAGGGGATGACAAAAGATATTCCATGCAAATGGAAATCAAAAGAAAGCTGGAGCAGCAATTCTCATATCAGACAAAATAGACTTTAAAATAAAGACTATTAGAAGAGACAAAGAAGGACACTACATAATGATCAAGGGATCAATCTAAGAAGAAGATATAAAAATTGTAAATATTTATGCACCCAACATAGGAGCACCTCAATACATAAGGCAAATGCTAACAGCCATAAAAGGGGAAATCGACTCTACACCCATAAAATGGACAACCTGGAAGAAATGGACAAATTCTTAGAAATGCACAACGTGTCAAGACTGAATCAGGAAGAAATAGAAAATATGAACAGACCATTCACAAGCACTGAAATTGAAACTGTGATTAAAAATCTTCCAACAAACAAAAGCCCAGGACCAGATGGCTTCACAGGCGAATTCTATCAAACATTTAGAGAAGAGCTAACACCTATCCTTCTCAAACTCTTCCAAAATATAGCAGAGGGAGGAACCCTCCCAAACTCATTCTACGAGGCCACCATCACCCTGATACCAAAACCAGACAAGGATGTCACAAAGAAAGGAAACTACAGGCCAATATCACTGATGAACATAGATGCAAAAATCCTCAACAAAATACTAGCAAACGGAATCCAACAGCACATTAAACCGATCATGCAACATGATCAAGTGGGGTTTATTCCAGGAATGCAAGGATTCTTCAATATACGCAAATCAATCAGCGTGATACACCATATTAACAAATTGAAGGAGAAAAACCATATGATCATCTCAATAGATGCAAAGAAAGCTTTTGACAAAATTCAACACCCATTTATGATAAAAACCCTGCAGAAAGTAGGCATAGAGGGAACTTTCCTCAACATAATAAAGGCCATATATGACAAACCCACAGCCAACATCGTCCTCAATGGTGAAAAACTGAAAGCATTTCCACTAAGATCAGGAACATGACAAGGCTGCCCACTCTCACCACTCTTATTCAACATAGTTTTGGAAGTTTTAGCCACAGCAATCAGAGAAGAAAAGGAAATAAAAGGAATCCAAATTGGAAAAGAAGTAAAGCTGTCACTGTTTGCAGATGACATGATACTATACATAGAGAATCCTAAAGATGCTACCAGAAAACCATTAGAGCTAATCAATGAATTTGGTAAAGTAGCAGGATACAAAATTAATGCACAGAAATCTCTGGCATTCCTACACACTAATGATGAAAAATCCAAAAGTGAAATCAAGAAAACACTCCCATTTACCATTGCAACAATAAGAATAAAATATCAAGGAATAAACCTACCAAAGGAGACAAAAGACATGTATGCAGAAAATTATAAGACACTGATGAAAGAAATTAAAGATGATACAAATAGATGGAGAGATATACCATGTTCTTGGATTGGAAGAATCAACATTCTGAAAATGACTCTATTACCCAAAGCAATCTACAGATTCAATGCAATCCCCATCAAACTACCACTGGCATTTTTCGCAGAACTAGAACAAAAAATTTCACAATTTGTATGGAAACACAAAAGACCCCGAATAGCCAAAGCAATCTTGAGAAAGAAAAACGGAGCTGGAGCAATCGCGCTGCCTGACTTCAGACTATACTACAAAGCTACAGTAATCAAGAGAGTATGGTACTGGCACAAAAACAGAAAGATAGATCAGTGGAACAGGATAGAAAGCCCAGAGATAAACCCATGCACATATGGTCACCTTATCTTTGATAAAGGAGGCAGGAATGTACAGTGGAGAAAGGACAGCCTCTTCAATAAGTGGTGCTGGGAAAACTGGACAGCTACATGTAAAAGTATGAGATTAGATCAGTCACTAACACCATACACAAAAATAAGCTCAAAATGGATTAAAGACCTAAATGTAAGGCCAGAAACTATCAAACTCTTAGAGGAAAATATAGACAGGACACTCTATGACATAAATCACAGCAAGATCCTTTTTGACCCACCTCCTAGAGAAATGGAAATAAAAACCAAAATAAACAAATGGGACCTAATGAAACTTCAAAGCTTTTGCACAGCAAAGGAAACCATAAACAAGACCAAAAGACAGCCCTCAGAATGGGAGAAAATATTTGCAAATGAATCAACTGACAAAGGATTAATCTCTAAAATTTACAGGCAGCTCATGCAGCTCAATAACAAAAAAATAAACAACCCAATCCAAAAATGGGCAGAAGACCTAAATAGACATTTCTCCAAAGAAGATATACAGACTGCCAACAAACACATGAAAGAATGCTCAACATCATTAATCATTAGAGAAATGCAAATCAAAACTACAATGAGATATCATCTCACACCAGTCAGAATGGCCATCATCAAAAAATCTAGAAACAATAAATGCTGGAGAGGGTGTGGAGAAAAGGGAACACTCTTGCACTGCTGGTGGGAATGTGAATTGGTACAGCCACTATGGAGAACAGTATGGAGGTTCCTTAAAAAACTACAAATAGAACTACCATATGACCCAGCAATCCCACTACTGGGCATATACCCTGAGAAAACCATAATTCAAAAAGAGTCATGTACCAAAATGTTCATTGCAGCTCTATTTACAATAGCCCGGAGATGGAAACAACCTAAGTGTCCATCATCGGATGAATGGATAAAGAAGATGTGGCACATATATACAATGGAATATTACTCAGCCATAAAAAGAAACGAAATTGAGCTATTTGTAATGAGGTGGATAGACCTAGAGTCTGTCATACAGAGTGAAGTATGTCAGAAAGAGAGAGACAAATACCGTATGCTAACACATATATATGGAATTTAAGGAAAAAAATGTCATGAAGAACCTAGGGGTAAGACAGGAATAAAGACACAGACCTACTAGAGAATGGACTTGAGGATATGGGGAGGGGGAAGGGTAAGCTGTGACAAAGCGAGAGAGCATGTACATATATACACTACCAAACGTAAGGTAGATAGCTAGTGGGAAGCAGCCGCATAGCACAGGGAGATCAGCTCGGTGCTTTGTGACTGCCTGGAGGGGTGGGATAGGGAGGGTGGGAGAGAGGGAGACGCAAGAGGGAAGAGATATGGGAACATATGTATATATATAACTGATTCATTTTGTTGTAAAGCAGAAACTAACACACCATTGTAAAGCAATTATACTCCAATAAAGATGTTAAAAAATACATAAAAAATGAAGCATAAAAATATTATATTTTGGATATATTAGGCAAATAACATGTATTATTAAAATTTAAAAAAAAGAAAAAGAGGGAGAAGACTCAAATCAATAGAATTAGAAATGAAAAAGGAGAAGCAACAACTAACACTGTAGGAATACAAAGGATCATGAGAGATTACTACTAGCAACTATATGCCAATAAAATGGACAACATGGAAGAAATGGACAAATTCTTAGAAATGCACAACCTCCTGAGACTGAACCAGGAAGAAATAGAAAATATAAACAGACCAATCACAAGCACTGAAATTGAAACTGTGATTAAAAATCTTCCAACAAACAAAAGCCCAGGACCAGATGGCTTCACAGGCGAATTCTATCAAACATTTAGAGAAGAGCCAACATATGTCCTTCTCAAACTCTTCCAAAATATAGCAGAGGGAGGAACACTCCCAAACTCATTCTATGAGGCCACCATCACCCTGATACCAAAACCAGACAAAGATGTCACAAAAAAAGAAAACTACAGGCCAACATCACTGATGAACATACATGCAAAAATCCTCAACAAAATACTAGCAAACCTAATCCAAGAGCACATTAGAAGGATGATACACCGTGATCAAGTGGGGTTTATCCTAGGAATGCAAGGATTCTTCAATATACTCAAAACAATCAATGTGATATACCATTTTAACAAATTGAAGGATAAAAGCCATATGATATTCTCAATAGATGCAGAAAAGCTTTTGACAAAATCCAACACCCATTTATGATAAAAAACTTTCCAGAAAGTAGGCATAAAGGGAACTTACCTCAACATAATAAAGACCATGTATGACAAAACCACAGCCAACATCGTTCCCAATGGTGAAAAACTGAAACCACTTCCTCTAAGATCAGGAACAAGACAAGGTTGCCCACTCTCACCACTATTATTCAACACAGTTTCAGAAGTTTTCGCCAAGCAATCAGAGAAGAAAAAGAAATAAAAGGAATCCTAATCAGAAAAGAAGTAAAACTGTCACTGTTTGCAGATGACATGATACTATACATAGAGAATCCTAAAGATGCTACCAGAAAACTAAAGGATACAAAATTAATGCACAGAAATCTCTTACATTTCTATACACTAATGATGAAAAATCTGAAAGAGAAATTAAGGTAACACTCCCATTTACCACTGCAACAAAATGAATAAAATATCTAGGAATCAACGTACCTAGGGAGACAAAAGACCTGTATGCAGAAAACTGTAAGACACTGATGAAAAAAATTAAAGATGATACAAACAGATGGAGAGATATACCATGTTCTTGGACTGGAAGAATCAACATTGTGTAAATGACTATACTACCCAAAGCAATCTACAGATTCAGTGCAATCCTTATCAAACTACCAATGGCATTTTTCACAGAACTAGAACAAAAAATTTCACAATTTGTATGGAAACACAAAAGACCCTGAATAGCCAAAGCAATCTTGAGAAAGAAAAACGGAGCTGGAGGAATCAGGCTCCCAGACTTCAGACTATACTACAAAGCTACAGTAATCAAGACAGCATGATACTGGCACAAAAACAGAGATATAGATCAATGGAACAGGATAGGAATCCCAGAGATAAATCCACGCACATATGGTCACCTTATCTTTGATAAAGGAGGAAAGAATATACAATGAAGAAAAGACAGCCTTCAATAAGTGGTGCTGGGAAAACTGGACAGCTACATGTAAAAGAATGAAATTAGAGCACTCCCTAACACCATACACAAAAATAAACTGAAAATGGATTAAAGACCTTAATGTAAGGCCAGATAGTATAAAATGCTTAGAGGAAAACATAGGCAGTACAGTCTATGACAGAAATTATAACAAGATCCTTTTTGACCCACCTCCTAGAGAAATGGAAATAAAAGAAAAATAAACAAATGGGACCTAATGAAACTTCAAAGCTTTTGCACAGCCAAGGAAACCATAAACAAGATGAAAAGACAACCCTCAGAATGGAAGAAAATATTTGCAAATGAAGCAACTGACAAAGGATTATTCTCCAAAATATACAAGCAGTTCATGCAGCTCAATATCAAAAAAAGAAACAACCCAATCCAAAAATGGGCAGAAGACCTGAATAGACAATTCTCCAGAAAAGATATACAGATTGCCAACAAACACATGAAAGGATGCTCAGCATCACTCATCATTAGAGAAATGCAAATCCAAACTACAATGAGGTATCACCTCACACTGGTCAGACTGGCCATCACCAAAAAATCTACAACAATAAACACTGGAGAGGGTGTGGAGAAAAGGGAACCCTCTTGCACTGCCGGTGGGAATGTAAATTGATACAGCCACTATGGAGAACAGTATGGAGCTTCCTTAAAAACCTTAAAATAGAACTACCATATGACCCAGCAATTCCACTACTGGGCATATACCCTGAGAAAAGCATAATTCAAAAAGAGTCATGTACCACAATATTCATTGCAGCACTATTTACAATAGCCAGGACATGGAAGCAACCTAAGCGTCCATCAACAGATGAATGGATAAAGAAGATGTGGCACATATATGGAAAGGAACATTTCTCAGCCTTAAAAAGATACAAAATTGAGTTATTTGTTGTGAGGTGGATGGACCTAGAGTCTGTCATACAGAGTCAAGTAAGTCAGAAAGGGAAAAACAAATACCGTATGCTAACACATATATATGTAATCTAAAAAAAAAAAAGAAAAGGTTCTGTTGAACCTAGGGGCAGGACAGGAATAAAGACAGAGATGTAGAGAATGGACTTGAAGACACGGGGAGGGGGAAGGGTAAGCTGGGACGAAGTGAGACAGAGTGGCATGGACATATTATACACTACCAAACGTAAAACAGATAGCTAGTGGGAAGCAGCTGCATAGCACAGTGAGATCAGCTCGGTGCTTGGTGACTACCTAGCGGGGTGGGATAGGGAGGGTGGGAGGGAGGGAGGCGCAAGAGGGAGGGGATATGGGGGGATATATGTATACGTATAGCTGATTCACTTTGTTATACAGCAGAAACTAACACACCATTGTAAAGCAATTATACTCCAATAGAGATGTTTTTTTAAGAAGTGTCTTCCATAGGTACCTGTAAAGAATGCCCTTGTCAGCCATTTTACTTGGTTGCTAGCAGCATTCACCTGTGGATATTTGTTGATAATTAATGATGAGTGATAGATGATGGATAATGATGATGATGATGATGATGATGATGATGATGATTATATGGGGCACTTTTGGTTTAGAAATCTAGTAGGTGCATACAGAAAAAACACTCTATATAAAAGTCAATGATGTTCTAGAAAAAGCACAGGATCTCATGCTGGAGACTCTGGGTCCTTATCCAGCTCCACCACCTAGTGGTTATTTGACACTGGCAAGCCATTTAACTCCTTTAGCCTCTATTTCTTCTTCCATTGAATGCAGAGGTTGATACAGCTATGGCAAGAAGTGCAGGACTGTAAATATTTCTAATTATGCAAAAACTGCTCAAATGTGTTTAGCTCCTGTACTGAGAGTTAAGCCAAGAAACATCTGATGAGATCTCTCAAGCAGCTTATAGTTCTGTTACACATCA
Organism: Lipotes vexillifer; assembly: GCF_000442215.2. Classification (NCBI taxonomy): domain Eukaryota; kingdom Metazoa; phylum Chordata; class Mammalia; order Artiodactyla; family Lipotidae; genus Lipotes; species Lipotes vexillifer. The sequence continues at coordinate 460,879 of NW_006792323.1, read as the reverse complement.
ATACAAGAAAGACAAATAGCCCTTCAGAGAAATCTGCAAAGGGCATGAGCCTTCAAGTTGTAGAAAAAGAAATGAAGTGGCCAAAATCATACCAAAAGACACACAATCACACTTAAAATTTTAGAATCCAAACACTGAAATTTTTTTCTTTTTTAAATTTATTTTTAAAAACTGAAGTATATGATAACCTATATGAGAAAAGAATGTGAAAAAGAATAAATATATGAATATGTGTAAGTGAGTCACTTCGCTGCATACCTGAAACTAGCACAACATTGTAAGTCAACTCTACTCCAATAAAATTTTTAAAATAAATAAATAAAATTGAAGTATAGCTGATTTACAATGTTTCAAGTAATGAAATTTATTTTTCACCAACTAGATTGAAAAAGAAGTAACACTTTTGAAATACCTTAGTGTCCATGAAGATGTGAAGAAGGAAGCATGCTCAAATACTATTAGAGGAAACAATCTGAAGGAAAAGTTAGTAGAGCTTCCACAGTACCAGAGTTTTTAAAAGTGCCTTTGATCTACTACCCTATGGAGATACTCAGAAACAGGGACATATGTACAAGATTATTCATGACATCATTAATAACGAACACCGCTAGCAATTTAAATGCCTATCAACAAGGGGTAGCTTAAATGAATAATGGTTCTTGCAAAAGTGAACTATGCTCTTCAGACAGTAAAACAAAACTAGGTAGGGCTTCCCTGGTGGCGCAGTGGTTAAGAATCCGCCTAGGGGCTTCCCTGGTGGCGCAGTGGTTGAGAGTCCGCCTGCCGATGCCGGGGACACGGGTTCATGCCCCGGTTCGGGAGGATCCCACATGCCGCGGAGCGGCTGGGCCCGTGAGCCATGGCCGCTGAGCCTGCGCGTCCGGAGCCTGTGCTCCGCAACGGGAGAGGCCACAACAGTGAGAGGCCCGGGTACCGCAAAAAAAAAAAAAAAAAAAAAGAATCTGCCTGCAATGCAGGGGACACGGGTTCAAGCCCTGGTGCGGGAAGATCCCACCTGCTGCGGCGCAACTAAGTCCGTGCGCCACAACTACTGAGCCTGCGCTCTGGAGCCCGTGAGCCACAACTGCTGAAGCCCATGTGCCTAGGGCCCGTGCTCCACAACAAGAGAAGCCACCGCAATGAGAAGCCCACGCACCGCAACGAACAGTAGCCCCCGCTCACTGCAACTACAGAAAGCCCGCACACAGCAACAAAGACCCAATGCAGCCAAAAATAAATAAATTTATTAAAAACAACAACTAGTTATTCCTGCCTGTGTGTATAGGTTTGTGGCAACACTAACTGCTGACTACGCTCTCAGAATTTCAGTGTGTTAACATAATGAAATTTATTTCTTGCTCATGTTATAGCCCAATGTGAGTGCACTGGTCAGGGTCAAGGAAGGAGGCTGGGGTGAGACTGTTCCTTGCATTCTTTCAGACATCCAGCCTGATAGAGGCTCTGCTGCTCTCAACACCTGGCTTTCCTGGTCACCTTGGTCATTAACATCCAGGTGGCAGATAGAAAATGGGGAAAGAATCAGGCATGGATATTTTTATGGACTAAATATGGAAGGGGCACACATCCCTACCATTCCCATACACTGGTTAGAACTCACTCTGGTTAGGTCACACCTAACTGTTAACAAGTGTCGGAAATGTAGTCTGGCTATGAACCTAGGAAGGAGGGGACTTGGACTGGTGATGGAGACCAACTCAAGACCATGATGCTTTAATGCAGTCACCTTTCAAGACAGAGTTAAGAGGAAAATGCAATGTACAGAGCAGCCTCTGCGTGTGTGTTTATGTGTATGTATATACATTATGTGTGTGCCTATGTATGTGTATAGATTCCATCTCTTTAGATTTTTAAGTATACTTTTAGAAAAGCATATGCAAATATGTGTATTTTGTTTTTCTTAATGAACTCTCAAGAAAATAAGTGAATATTTTGGTGAGGGAGATTAAAGTTGTAGCAAGGAAAGAGGATTTACTCTTTGTGTTGAACCTTTCTTTTCGGTTAAATTTTTTTTTAATGATGTGTGTATGATTTGTATTTTTAAAAATGACTTTAAGCAATGACAAAATATCCAATTGTAGATATGTTACTATTACACATGTCTTAATTAGAACATGATACAGTAATAAACTATAGCCACATTCAACCCATGGAAAGTGCTTCTTAAATGTTGAATGAATGAAGTATGAATTAATGAAAAAAACTGTGTAAGTGATATGGAGGCAATAAGAATTCAACTAAGAAACAGCAGGTGTTGTAGTTGTCATGAGTGCCTTCTTGAAGGATACAGTATATTGGGTCTTGAGGTTTGCCTTAATTTGTAACAACTTTTATATGTATACTAGAGCAGAGTAGTGAACAGCAAGAACGTTCAAGTCTGAGAAGATTAAGAAGAAGAAAAAGGTACGAGCAGCCTCCTGTACTGCTAGAACCCTTTTGTGTTCACCAAGTTTAAATTGGCCATTTCTTTGTTTCCTCTTTCACGGATTTTGGAACATTATATCCTGCTGTGTCTTATTGTTCTGGTCCTTGATATGACAAAGATTTTTCATTCTTGTTCTGTTTTCTGGGTACCTGCTCATTTGTAATTTCTCAACATCCCCTGGGCCTCCACTTCTCCTGCCACCTTTCTGCAGCTCATTACCAAGAAGGGGCTTTGGGACCTTCACTGCTTTCTATTACCTTCAACCCTCCACTTGTAATCATGGGAGTAATGCAATTTTACTGATGGAGGTATGTTTTCCTTCTCTCCAGAAACCTTTGTTTTGTGTACCCTAGTTAAAAAAATACGTACAAAGTTATGACTATTGTATTTTATCAGCCAGAAGTAAGAACATTATATGGGGAGGAACAGGTGGCTTATAAAAGATATGATACTGCTTTCTGCTTTTGCTCTATATCCTGCAGGTAAACTGACTGATATTTTAATTTACTCAGACTCTTTTGAAAGCTCTCTAAATGAATGATTTGAAGAAAATATATAACTTTGGTTATCAAACTTTATGGTTATTACTCTGTACACATTAAATGTGAATTAACGCAATATAACAGTGCATTTCACATAAAAATACTATGAATTTCACTGCTGCCACTGACACAGCACATGTATCAATGTAATTATGGGTTACAAATCTTTGCCAAGAGAGGAAGTAACATTTATTTGATATTCACTTACTGTGAGAATTCAAAACAAGTTTGAATTTTGATACCACTTTGGTACTGTACTAGTACCTGATCTGTTCCCCTTGACTGAGGCTCCTTTGAGGAAATTAGCATTTTCTTTGGACTTAGCTTCAAATCCGTAACAGGTGGTGGCATTGGAGATATTTAGCAAAGACTTATGCCAGTGAAATTCACTTGCCACTAAACATGGATGAGTAACTCTCACCACTGAAATTTAAAGAAATTCTGGGTCCTCTTCAAATATCATCAATTTTAACAAAGTAACTCACAGTCTTATTATACTAGATAGATAAAATAACACGTACATTGTAGCAAGTAATTAGATGCTAGCTACTCTCTATAGCAGGCACTAACAATTAGTAAATGCATTCGTGGAGGTTCAATTTGGAACTTTTCTATATACATCTACTAATTGTACCTTAAATGAACTAGCCAAACCTCATTAAAAATCAATAGTATTGGGCTTCCCTGGTGGCGCAGTGGTTGAGAGTCCTCCTGCCGATGCAGGGGACATGGGTTCGTGCCCCGGTCCGGGAGGATCTCACATGCCGCGGAGTGGCTGGGCCCGTGAGCCATGGCCGCTGAGCCTGCGCGTCCAGAGCCTGTGCTCCACAACGGGAGAGGCCACAACAGTGAGAGGCCCGCGGACCGCAAAAAAAAAAAAAAAAAAAAAAAAAATCAATAGTATTTATCAGCAAATGAATTTCATATACGCTCAAGCAATATTTAGACTTACAAACTGTAAGACCACACTGAAAGACAATTCTGGAGTCAAATCCTAACTATGAAAGACTTTCTCCTTCTCTCCTACGGCACCTAGAACAAAAAGTGGGTGCTGATTAAATAATGACTGTCATGATTTCTCAGAATTCCTTAGTCTCACTCCTTGCTACAGCTATTACACACGACCAAAACTTAGCCACTGTGGGTCTGAATATGAGGGTGCATACGTGTGTCAGTCCCACAAGGAAAGGACTATGATATATTTACACCAGAAGCTGCTTGCCTGACTACGTGTTTCCCCACACAAGTCATTCCCACACGCTTCACCCTCACTAACAGAACACACCTTTATGTTTGGGAGTCAGGCAGAGATGTCTTGATTTCTGGGAAGGTGGACCCAGCCCCTGATCTAGGGATGGGCATGAGCTCATGTGTTATAAGGGGGTATCTTCTGCGAAAGAATTTTCTTTCTAATAAGAGAAGGGTTACATGAGGAGAAGTGCTCTTTGCAACAGAACCTCCTGTGGCTGGCCTGTGAATCTGTGTCAACTGTACTGTGGTGCTTGAAGCTGCTGCCGGCACCTTAAAACTCTGTTGGAAAGACCAAGAGACCTTAACCTAGCACCTTGACATTTTTGATTCTGGAATTAGCCTACAACTGCTGGCCGCTGGATGTCTCAGTATATGAGAAAAGTGTGGCTCTTTCTATACATAATTGATGGTTTTGTTTTGCTGTTATTTCTTGTTATTTGAGTGTCTATTTGAATTTTACAATCATTTCCATAAACTGAAACCAGTCACATGGGTTGTGATATTTTTTTCAGCAGTGTTCAGATGAGTCAGTTTAGATGTAATGGAGAAGCCTGGGTTCAACAAAGGCTGGGGTTTTACCCGGTGATCATAATAAAGGAAAAAGTAAACAAGGGAGTTCCGGTGTTTAAAAAAATGATTATAATGAGGATCATAAAATCTAAGCAAAGTGAAGACGAAAGAGAACATGGTGGGGGGGGGTCATATGAGATCTTAGGTCTTCATGAGGTCAGAGAACTCTTGCAGTGCGCATATTACAATAAACAAATTGGAAATATAGGAGAGGGTGGTTAAGCATTGGAATGCCTGCAATTAGGATAAGAGAAGTCCTTGGGTATGACGCTGGGAGTGGGGGATAAGTGCGGCAGAGCAAAGGATCGGAAATGTGGAGGTCAAAGTCCAGAGAGATCAAGTTGACCACAAAAAGAATGATCATGCACACTCACGAGAGCATGCACATACGAGATATCGTTCATATGTGGATAATATATTTAAACATCCATTGCCATCCTCCTTCATATCCACTTCCCACCATCTCTGCCTTGTGGTGGTTGATCTCTATGGATTACATTACTCAGGCTCCCTAGTTCTGTGGCTTTCAGTTGGTCTGGACCAAGAGAAAGTGGAAGGGAAATCAAAGTTGGAGAAATTATCCCCCTTCCCCATCTCTTCCTGACTGTGGTTCTGGCAGTAGCCAAGCACCAGGCTTACAGCTCCTGATGGAGGGGATGTCCCTCCTCCACAGCTCCAAGCTCTCTCCCTCATGGCTGTGCCTTCCAGCCTAGAAGTGGCAGTAGCTTTGCACAAGGTTCTCAATCAATTGTTTCCCTAACACTGCTCACACCCCTCAAAATAGTTCCTTCAATTAAACTTTTTGAGGGTACTACACAGGGCCTAGACGATTTCAGTCAGTTTCACAATCTATATTGACAGAATAATGAATAATAGAAAAAATAATATATTAAGGAAAGTGTCAAATAGTTTGATACCTAGTATAGGATCATGAGATATTTAAAAATATTTTGGATTCTAATTGAACTGCAAAGTTTTCAAAACCAGAACTGTCCTTAACGATCAAAACCTAATCTAAATGCAAATTCATATTGCAAATTATTTTCAATACAGAGAGGTTATATGACTTACTTATTGGGAAATTTTGCATCAGGGAGACAAACTGTATTTTAATTTGTCCCTGTCTGATGGTCCTTGTGGAATCCAAGCTCTCGCAACCTTCCATTCAAACCCAATTTTATCTGGAGAAATAGACTATATTATATGTAAAGCAGAACCTACAAAAAGTAAAATTTTGCTCAGGGAAGACACACTGAAACTGTTTACCTTTCAACTTATCCTAATTTCTATAGCAATTTCCCCTTTCCTTTGATATATTTCTGACACTCTTAGATTTAAAAATCACCTAAAATTTCTTATCACTTATCATTTCATAAAAATAAAACTATTTACAGATGATTTTAACAAAGGCAATGCCATATCATCCAGAGGCCCATGGGGAGACATAATTTCATATGATCCCATGCAGCTACTTTTTTTTTTTATTTTAAAACTTTTTGTCACTGTAGTGCCAGATGTATATATCATTATTATTTCTGACATTGGCCACAAACAGTAAAATGTACCTTTTCAGTGGTTAAAAACTCCATTCAAGGTTATTATATCTCTACTGGAGATACCACTATAAAGATAAAACTGATAGGAATGTTCACATATACTAGGAGACAGAAGAATAAATACCATGAGCCTTATCTTTTCTACTTGTACAAGCAGCAGAAAATATTTGACACAAACATTCTTATTTCCATTTGTCACACAACGCTTTTAACAAGGTACCATCAGCTCATATACCAAGAGGTTGCCATTGATGTTATGTGTCAGGAAGATGCTTTTCCGATGACCTTTAAATATCACAATCCCAAGTGATGATGCAGAATGACTTTCTGTTATCCCAGGACCTTTTTTAAAAAATTCAAATGCTTTGGGATATGTCATCAGGCCAATGATGCAGTGTTATATCTTTTGCAAGACATTAGAGGAAGGAAAGGCTGTTAAACCTTGAATCTCAATTGTTACATTTTACCAAGCTATTTTTACCTTGTGTATTTGTAACATTTTTCATCTAAAGAGCACAAAGGACTTTGTACAAAAGAGTACCAAGGACCCCCAATATTCCAAAACTCTTGTGAGAAGGTGCAATATGGGTGGGGGGCAGCTGTGCAACAATATAATTTATTTTTCAGTTAATTATCCCCTGTCATGATGACAACAAGGATAAATTTTAAACTAGACTGCCCCATCTGTCAGGTGCCATAATTCATGGATAAATCTGTGACACTTACCAAACCCTCACGCACAGATCAGGTCCTTATACTCCCAACAGGAGACATTGCTACTGAGCCAGCTGTCAGTATGTGCACACCATGTGAGAGGGGATATTTCCTCCACTTCATTTCTGTAAGCCACATCCCATGGGATAGTAAAAGAGGTCATTTTGTTTTCTTCTAAAATTCCTATTTCTTGGCATGTATCTGTAATAATATGGATAAAGTTATTTCCCAGAATTATTCCTGGGAAAAATACTGTGTGTATTTGGAAAAGATCTTTTACTAAATTACTTAAGGTTGAGGAAAGACCCAAAAGGCATACTAGAGACAACATACATCAACAAGATATCTTAGGGCTTCCCTGGTGGCGCATTGGTTGAGAGTCTGCCTGCTGACGCAGGGGACACGGGTTCGTGCCCTGGTCCAGGAAGATCCCACATGCGGTGGAGCGGCTGGGCCCGTGAGCCACGGCCGCTGAGCCTGCGCGTCCCCGAGCCTGTGCTCCGCAACGGGAGAGGCCACGACAGTGAGAGGCCTGTGTACCAAAAAAAAAAAAAAAAGAAGTCTTAAATATCTTCAAAGAAATAGGGAGAGGAAAATACAACTAAAGGGCATTTTGATCCTTGAGCACAGTGGTCAGTGGGGCTCACACATATGAGAGCAGAGCAGAATTGTTCCACCTAATAGGGAATATCCTAACATCGCTTAAAGAAAATGCAGGCAACAAGAGGGACCATGAAGACAGTTGTCTAATGGATTTATGAAGACTATGAGCAATATAATGTAACTATAATTGCAACGTGTAATGAAAACCCTCTCTTTCTCCCCCATAAAATCAACATAAAATTTTACATTACTCAATAATAATTTTGATGTGATTGGCTCATTCAGGAGAATGTAAAGAATAATGGGTGCAAGGAAAAATCAGAGGAATTTCAACATTTGACATCTTTTTAGATAAGGAAAGGTATTCACTTCTTCAAGGACCTTTTCTCTGCTTTCTTGTGCCAAGAAAAAGTGTTGATTAGTCTTACTCTGTCTTGTCATGGTGCAATGGAATATGTCTTATAGCCCTTTATATTTGAAGGACAAAAGAAGAACATTTGCCTGTGGAAAAACCTTATTTAAAAAAAAAAAATACTAGTAGCACTAACCTTCTAGCTCTGTAGAACCTAATTCTTCAACAGCTGAAAATTCTATTTTCCCAGTTGAAATCTAATTTTAGAAATTGTCTTGAAAGAGTCAAGAAACTTCTAGTTTCCACTTGGGATGTAAAAATCTGGGGAGAGCGGTACTCCCAAGCTTACAACCACAATAATAATAATTTAATAAGCCACACAAACTGCAAGTTGATAAGGTTTCCTGAACACATCAGAAAGCAGATGCTGCTAGAAACCAACCTGCTAAAATCTAAGGAGACAGATGCATGTACGAAGAGATGGGACTTGAATACTTGTTCACCTGGAGCAGATGAAGCCTGACACTGGTAAGAATAATTCGGCTAGGATAGTTAAGAAACCAGTGGAGGCTGAATAGGGGCTGGTGAGAGACTGTGGAGCCATAGAAGATGAAGATATAGAAAGTTTCAAGCTTCCTTTTCAAATTCTCCTCCACAGACTCCATCATGCTCTCAGAAGAAATGACCAGTGAGAGTCCCAAGAAAGCATCCCTCATGGTGCAGGCTGAGGAGAGTCAAATAGCAGCCACTGTGGGAGAAACTCAGATCCAACCCAAATCTTCTGCCTTGTCTCTCCTGTGGGGGAAAAAAAATGTATAATCTCTCTAGTGAAAGACATCCAACACTCTCACCCTGAGGGCAGTGGTGTTGCAGTCTGGAAAAAAAAAAAAACCCTCTATCTTTGGGGAAAGATAAGGAATGTGTGCTGGATCTAGAACCACAGTTGAGGGATGGAGCAAAGTACTGGGAAGGTTGTACCTGAGACCAACAGACACAGCACCTGACTATGACTGAGACAGAGTCAGAATACCAGGCTAACAAGCATAAATTGTAAAAGTAACAATAGAGTACTTCTAGAATAATTGAAAGAGTATGGAAACAGGCATTATCTGAGGTACAGTGCAAAGGAAAGACCTAAAGCTGGAGGATGAAGCAGATATTAAAGAAAACCTCCTGGCAAACCAGCCCCCACCTGAAAGATAAAGTATCATCAAAGGAATTTTTTTTTTTTTTTTTTTTTTGCGGTACGCAGGCCTCTCACTGCTGTGACCTCTCCCGTTGCGGAGCACAGGCTCCAGACACGCAGGCTCAGTGGCCATGGCTTATGGGCCCAGCCACTCCGTGGCATGAGGGATCCTCCCGGACCGGGGCACGAACCTGCGTCCCCTGCATCGGCAGGACTCTCAACCACTGTGCCACCAGGGAAGCCCTCATCAAAGGAATTTAAAGCCTGTGGGGCATCGAGGGTAAAGATAGTAACAGCAAACCTGGAAAACTTTCCAACTCCTGGCTGGATTAATTTAAACATGCACATTAAAGAATTAGCAGGGGGGCTTCCCTGGTGGCGCAGTGGTTGAGAGTCCGCCTGCCAATGCAGGAGACACAGGTTTGTGCCCCGGTCTGGGAGGATCCCACATGCCGTGGAGTGGCTGGGCCTGTGAGCCATGGCCGCTGAGCCTGCACGTCCAGAGCCCAAGCTCTGCAACGGGAGAGGCCACAACAGTGAGAGGCCCACGTACCGCAAAAAAAAAAAAAAAAAAAAGAATTAGCGGGGGTAAAATGACCTAGCAGAAGGAAAGGCATCATGTCCTTTCTTAAGTGTAAAAACTCAGTTGCTATTATCCAATACATGATGTCTCATTTTTGACAAAAAATCATGAGATGTAAAAAAAGGCAAGACAAAACCACATACTGCTGAGAGACAAAGCAATCAGACAGATATGACACTGATGTTGGAAATTAGTGGTAATTTAAATGTTATGATTAATATGTCAAATAAAATGATTAATATTAATTCTGATTAATTTTGATTAGTAAGCTAAAGGATCTAATATAAGAGGAGTAAAATCTGCATGATCGATGGGAAATTTCAGTATAGACTCAAAAACTATAAGAAATCATTAAATGGAAATACTAGAAATGAAAAATGCACTAACAGAGATGAATGGTATCAGTGGGTTCATGAGTAGGGTTGACATACACTAAGATAGAATCAGTAAAGTGGAAGACAAGTCATTAGAAATTATCCAAACTGAAGCTAAAAAAATAGTGTGAAAATAAAAACATGACTGATCCTTTTATCATTATATAGTATCCTTTTTTATCTTGAAAAAATATATATATATATAAAAAACGGATTCACTTTGCTGTACAGCAGAAATTAACACAACATTGTAAATCAACTATACTTCAATTAAAAAAATAAATAAATAAACAGGACAGAGCATTCAAGAACTGTGGAATGATATCAAATAGCTCACTAGTCTAACAAGGATAAGACAGAGATAATGGGGCAAAACAAAAATTTTTTTAAATAATGGCTTAGAATATTCTAGAATAACTGATGCTAAGCCACAGATCAAAGAGTATCAGAGAATATCAAGCAAAATAAATATGTAAAAATCACATATAAGAACATTAGTCAACTTCCGAAGACAAAAGATAAAGAGAACATCTTGGTGGTTGGGGGGGGAATTACACATGCAAAACACAAATGAGAATTGAGTCATTTCCTGCCAGAAACCATGCAAACTATAATATAATAAAGGGATATTTTTAGGGTACTGAAAGAAAAATGGTTTACTTACTAAGAATAAGTTTACCCAGGATCTATACCAGTGAAAAAATACTTTTAATGAAGTAGAGAAAAAAAGAAAGAGAAATACTTTCTCAGACAAATACTGAAAGAATTCATTACTAGCAAACTTACTCTAAAAGGAATGGTAAAGGAAGTTCTTTAGTTAGAAGGAATATGAAATCAAATAGAAACTTGAATCTACATAAGGAAATGAATAGGACTAGAAATGGAATAAACAAAAGTAAAATAAAATTCTTCTTTCTTATTTTTTGATAGCTCTAAAAGATAAGTCATTGTTTAGAGCAAAAATGGTTGCAATGTATTGTGTGTTTACAGCAAAGATAAATCTAACATGTGTGACATCAATAGCTCAAAGTTTGAGAAGGAGGAATTGGGAATCTATTGTTTAAGTTTCTTAAAGTCCTTAACTAAACATTAAGTAGTATAGTAGTATTTGAAAGTAGACTCTAGTTAAAGTTATATCTTGTAAACCCTACAGCAACCACTAAAAAATTTAACAAGAGGTATAAATAATAAGTTAAGATTTGGGATAAAATAGAATAACAATAAATGTTTAACCCAAGAGAAGGCAGAAAAATAGGGGGGAAAAGAGAAGATGTAACAAATTGATAACAGCTACCAAGAAGATATATTTTAAACCAATTATATCAATAATTACATTAAATATGACTGTTGAACATATAAGTTAAGTAAGAGATTGTCAGATTGGGTAAAAAGGAAAGTTTCAACTATATACCATCTACAAGAAATCCACTTTAAATATAAAAATATAGATAGGTTAAAAGTAAAATTATGGGGAAAGATAAACCATGCAAACATATATCAAATGAAAGCTGAAGTGGCTATATTAGTATCACACAAAGTGTACTTCAGAACCAGGAGGGTTATCCAGTACAAACATTAATAATTATAAAGAAATCAATCTTCTGTGAAACATAATTCCATACTAGTGCATGCAACAGAGTTTCAACTAACTACAGAGTTTCAAAGTGTATGAAGCAAAAATTTCTGGATTTGAAAGTAGAAGTACACAAACTCTCAATAATAATTAGATACCGTAACACTTTTAGTAATTGATGGAACAAGTAGACAGAAAATCACTAAGATATAGAGGAGCTGATTAAGTCTAGAAACCAGTTTGATCTAATTGATATTTATAGAACAGTCGAGCCAACAATAGCAGACGGTACATTATTTTCAAGTATACATGAAACATTCATCAAGATAGACCATATTCTACATCTTAACAAATCTGAAAGAACAGAAATCATACAAAATTAAGTTCTTGGAAAATAATTCAATTATACTGTGAATCAGTAACAGAAAGCTATCTGGAAAGTCCTTAAATATATGTAAAAATTTAACAAAGACAGCTCTTCATAACCCGTAAGTCAAAGATGGTATTTTATGAAATTCGAAAATATTTTTAACTCATAGAAAATAAATATTAACCCTATCAAAGTTTATTGTATAAAACTTAAGCAGGGCTTCCCTGGTGGTGCAGTGGTTGAGTCCGCCTGCCGCTGCAGGGGATGCGGTTTCGTGCCCCGGTCCGGGAAGATCCCACATGCCGCGGAGCGGCTGGGCCCGTGAGCCGTGGCCGCTGAGCCTGCGCGTCCGGAGCCTGTGCTCCGCAACGGGAGAGGCCACAACAGTGAGAGGCCCGCGTACCGCAAAAAAACAAAAACAAAAACAAAAAAAAACTTAAGCAGTGCTTGGAGAGAAATTTATAGCATAAATTTTTATTTTAAAGAAGAATAAATGTCACAAATAAGTAATCTTCCTCTTCAAGAGACTAGGAAATAATTAAATTAAACCTTAGCAAGCAAACAGAAGGAAATAATAAAAAGCAGAAATCAGTGAAACTGGAGATAGAAAAGCAATAGAGAAAAATCAGTGAAACTAAAAGCTGTTCCTTTTCTTAAAAAAAATCAAAAAATTAATAAAACTCTAGCCAGACTAACCAAGAAACTGAGAGAAGAAACAAATTACTAATATCAGAAATGAAAGGTGAAGACTATTATACAGATCCCACAGGGTTATTAAAAGAATGATGTGGGACTACTGTAAACAACTCTATGCTCATAAATTCAAGAACCTGGATGGAACGAGCCAATTCCTTCAAAGACACAAAACGCTAATACTTGCTCAAGAAATAAGCAGATAACTGGAATAGCACATATCTATAAAAAATATTAAATTCACAGTTAAACCTTCCAACAAAGAAAAGCTTTGTCTCAGATGAGTTCTACCAGAACTTTAAGAAAAATGATACCAATTCTACAAAATCTCTTCTAGAAAATGGTAAGGAAGACTACACTTCCAAACGCATCTTATGAGGTCAGCATTACCCTAATATTAAAACGAGACAAAGTCATTATAAGAATAGAAAACTAAGAAGAGGAACAGTATTCCTCATGTACAAAGATACAAATATCTCCTATAAAATATTAGCTAATCAAACCCAGAAAAATATAAAAAGGATAATATATATCTAACAAGTGAGTTTATCCCAAGAATGGGAGGCTGCTTCCACATTCAAAAATCAAAGTAATTCACCATTAACAGACTAAAGAAGGAAATACAAATGCTTATCTCAACTGATGTAGAAACAGCATTGGATAAGTTTCAACATTAATTCAGGATAAAAACTTTCAGCAAACTAGGAGTAGAAGGCATCTTTCTTAATCTGGTAAGAGGCATCTACATAAAACCTGTAACTAACATCATTCAGTAAAAACATGAATGCTTTATCCCTATGACAGTTAAGAAGACATGGATATTCCCTCTCACCACTTTATTCAACATCTTACTGGAAGAACTAGCCAGTGCAGTAAGACAAGAAAAAGGGGGAAAGAAGTCATAATAACAGGAAAAGAAATAACAAAAAATGTCTCTGTTTACAGGCAACATGATTGGCCACACAGAAAATTCCAACAAATTTACACAACTAGAACTAGTAATTAAATTTGGCACAGATGCAGGATACAAGATCAATAGGGATGTTAAAAAGAAAAAAAATCCACTTTGGTTGTTAAACCCCAGTATGCCATTGATAATATGAAGTGAGGGCCAACAGCATTTAGTAGGGCACATAAGGTAAAGAGGTTTCCATTTGCTTGTTTTATGCTTTATTTTGTTTTGCTTTTTGCCTGAAGGATTGCAAGGATGGGGTTGTCAACTAGGGGCAGTGGGGGAAAGGAGATGTTTGGTTTGGGGACATGCCAAGTTCAAGAATGTCTTTTAGATATTAAATTGGCAACAGGTGTACAAGATCTGGAGTTTAGGAGAGATCCTCCCAACCTGAACAGCATCAGCAAATGGCTGCTATTTAAAGACAACCAGAACCGGGTGAAGTCACTCAGGAGAGGAGAACACACAGGAGGAGGTGGGATGGAGGTGACCCTCAGCTGTGCAAGCATTTAGAGAATGACCCCTTTTATGAATATGCCATGTGTGCTCATCAAAGAATGCACATTCTCTTTTTATTGTTCATGTTTTTGTTTGTTAATTCTTTATCTCTCAGTTCCTTGAATATGTTAAAATTTCCAGAGTAAATTTTTGACTTCTTTGCTCCTCTCAGTAATTCTCTCATTTGCTGTTTTCTCTAATAGACTTTACCTTTCAGAAACAGCTTTAGATTTACAGAAAAATTGATAAGATAGTACAGACTGCCCATACACTCCAGCACATGGCTTCCCATGTAATTAACACCTTACACAAGTATGCTGTATTTGTTACAATTAATAAACCAATATTGCTACATTATCATTAACCAAATAGTATATTCGGCTCTCCTTAGTTTTTAACCTAATGCCTTTTTTTTCTGTTCCGGGATCCCATCCAGGACACCACGTTACATTTATTCTCATGTCTCTTTAGGCTCCTCGACTGTGACAGTTTCTCAGACTTTTTCCTTGTTTTCGATGACCTTGGCAGTTTTGAGGAATAACTGGACAGGTGTATTGCAGGGTGTCCCTCTACTGAAATTTGCCTCCTTAGTCAGGGGTTATGCGTGTTGTGGAGTAAAGTGACATTTTCATCACTTCATATCAACATGATTCATGACTATTGATAGCAAATTTGATCACCTGGCTGAAGGTGTGTTTGTTGGTTTTCTCCACCATAGAGTTATTCTTTGCCCTCTCCAGCACTCTTTGGACAAAGTCACTATGTGCGGCTCACATTTAAGGAGTGGGGAGTTACGCTCCACCTCCTTTAATGCAGAATTTCTACATAAATTACTTGTTCATCTATGTTGTCACATATTGAAGAACTTTCTTTTTTAAGGCTAAATAACATTCCATTGTATGTATTCACATTTTCTTTATCCATTCATCCGTCATTGGACATTAAGGTTATTTCCATGTCTTGGCTATTATGAATAGTGCTGCAACGAACATAGGGGTGCAGATAACTCTTCAAGGTCCTAATTTCAATTTTTTTGGATAAATACCCAGGAGTGGAATTGCTGAATCATGTGGTAGTTCTATTTTTGATTTTTTTGAGAAACTTCTATATTGTTATCCATGTCACTTGTTCCATTTTACATTCCCACCAAGAGGGTACAAGTCTTCCCTTTTCTCTACACCCTCATGAATACTTTCCTTTTGTTTTTTTAATAATAGTCATCCTAACAGGCGTGAGGTGATATTTCATTGTGGTTGTGATTTGCATTTCCCTCGTGATCAGTGACACTGAATATTTTTTCATAAACCTATTATTGGCCATTTGTATGCTTTCTTTGGAGAAATGTATATTCAAGTCCTTTGCACATTTAAAAAATCAGTTAGTGTTTTTCCTTTGAGTTGTGGGAGCACGTATATATTTTGCAAATTAACTCCCTTTCTGATATAAGGTTTGCAAATATTTTCTCCCATTCTGTAGGCTGCCCTTTCACTCTGCTGATTGTTGTCTTTGCTGAGCCGAAGTTTTTTAGTTTGTTGTAGTCCCACTTGTCTATTTTTTCTTTTGTTGTCTGTACTTTTGATGTTGTAGCCATTAATGTATTGCCACAATCAATATCATGAAGATTTTCCCTGTTTTCTTCTAGGAGTTTTAGTTCAAGTCTCATGTTTTAAGTCTTAGACCGTTTTGAGTTGATTTTGTGTATGGTTTAAGTGTCCAATTTCATTTTTTTGCCTGTGGATGTTCAGTTTTCTGAGCACTATTTGTTAAAGAGACTATCCTTTCCCCATTGTGATTATTGATACCACTTGTAACATCTTGACCTACTGTGTTTTTTTTCTCTTAATATCCCTCTTTGACTTATATGATTTTACTCTTAAATTCTATGTTGTCTGATATTAAAATTGCTATGCCAGTTTACTTCAGATTTGTATTTATCCATCTGCATTCTCTATCACTTTATTTTCAAACCTTCTGAATATGATTGTTTAAATATGCCTCTTGTAGGCAACATATTGGTGAATTTCTTTAATGCAGTCTGAAAAGTCCTCTCTTTAAATGGTGGGTTGAAACTTTACATTCATAATAATTATATTCATCATTTGATAACGGTGGGACATTTTTGACATTCTATTTAATTTTTTCTATTTGCCATGCTTTCTTGTTTCTTCATCCTTTTTTATCTTCTCTGTAAGTTGACTGAACTTCCATCTGCTGGTTTAAAAGTTATACATTCTGTTTAGGGTCTTCATCTAGTTATCCTTGACTATTAAGATAAACACTTACATTTTACCCTTCCCTGTAAATTTCTTAACCTTATCAGATTCTAGTATTTTTTTAAACCAGAAATGTACATCATGTGCTCCCAGCTCCCTCTGGTCTCTCATACCCATGACACTGTTCATCCCAAACTCACCAAGTAGGTGTCATCTAGAACTGCACTGTCTACTAGAGTAGCCACAAGCCACACGTGGCTATTTATCTTTAAATTTAAGCTAATTAAAATTGAATAAGTAAAAGATTCAGTTTCCCTGTCACACCAATCACTTTGCAAATGTTCAATAGCTGCGTATGGCAGAGACAGAGAAGACCTCCATTAACTCAGAGACTTCTAGTAGACTGTGCTTTTCTAGACTTTTACTCTACATTGTTTTGAATATATTTTTGCTTGGTTGCTTACTCTTTAAAAAACAGTAAACCGTACTGAATTATTTTCTTATTCTTACTTTGCATATATTTTGTAGCAACTATCTGGAAAAACTTCTTCCAACAGAGTCATTTTTTGTGTGTGTATGGTACACGGGCCTCTTACTACCTTGGCCCCTACCGTCGCGGAGCACAGGCTCCGGACGCACAGGCCCAGCGGCCATGGCTCACGGGCCCAGCCGCTCCGCGGCATGTGGGATCCTCCCGGACCGGGGCACGAACCCGCGTCCCCTGCACCAGCAGGCGGACTCTCAACCACTGCACCACCAGGGAAGTCCCAACAGAGTCTTTGTGTGGAGAATCCTATGAGCCATTTAAAAAATGAGCATATCTCTATTTTGACTTTGCATTTAAACGATAAATCATCTGGCCATAAACCCTAAGATAAAATATTCCTCCTTTGTCATTCTGGTAGTTTAATTCTATTGCTTTTTTTTCATCCAGTAGTTGCCACAGAGAACTCGGTACTAATCTGACATTTGTTCATTGTAGATATTGTGCATGAGCTCTCTCTCTCTCTGTTATTCTTTAGTAACATTTTAATGGTTCTCATCATTTGGTTGGCTTGTTTATTTTTTTTTAATATTTTTTAAACATCTTTATTGGGGTATAATTGCTTTACAATGGTGTGTTAGTTTCTGCTTTATAACAAAGTGAATCAGTTACACATATACATATGTTCCCATATCTCTTCCCTCTTGCGTCTCCCTCCCTCGCACCCTCCCTATCCCACCCCTCCAGGTGGTCACAAAGCACCGAGCTGATCTCCCTGTGCTATGCAGCTGCTTCCCACTAGCTATCTACCTCACATTTGGTAGTGTATATATGTCCATGCCTCTCTCTCGCTTTGTCACAGCTCACCCTTCCCCCTCCCCATATCCTCAAGTCTGTTCTCCAGTAGGTCTATGTCTTTATTCCTGTTTTACCCCTAGGTTCTTCATGACATTTTTTTCCTTAAATTCCATATATATGTGTTAGCATACGGTATTTGTCCTTCTCTTTCTGACTTACTTCACTCTGTATGACAGACTCTAGATCTATCCACCTCATTACAAATAGCTCAATTTCGTTTCTTTTTATGGCTGAGTAATATTCCATTGTATATATGTGCCACATCTTCTTTATCCATTCATCCGACGACGGGCACTTAGGTTGTTTCCATCTCCGGGCTATTGTAAATAGAGCTGCAATGAACATTTTGGTACATGACTCTTTCTGAATTCTGGTTTCCTCAGGGTATATACCTAGTAGTGGGATTGCTGGGTCATATGGTAGTTCTATTTGTAGTTTTTTAAGGAACCTCCATACTGTTCCCCACAGTGGCTGAACCAATTCACATTCCCACCAGCAGTGGAAGAGGGTTCCCTTTTCTCCACACTCTCTCCAGCATTTATTGTTTCTAGATTTTTTGATGATGGCCATTCTGACTGGTGTGAGATGATATCTCATTATAGTTTTGATTTGCATTTCTCTAATGATTAATGATGTTGAGCATTCTTTCGTGTGTTTGTTGGCAGTCTGTATATCTTCTTTGGAGAAATGTCTATTTAGGTCTTCCGCCCGTTTTTGGATTGGGTTGTTTGTTTCTTTATTGAGCTGCATGAGCTGCTTGTAAAGTTTGGAAATTAATCCTTTGTCAGTTGCTTCATTTGCAAATCTTTTCTCCCATTCTGAGGGCTGTCTTTTTGTCCTGTTTATGGTTTCCTTTGCTGTGCAAAAGCTTTTAAGTTTCATTACATCCCATTTGTTTATTTTGGTTTTTATTTCCATTTCTCTAGGAGGTGGGTCAAAAAGGATCTTGCTGTGATTTACGTCATGGAGTGTTCTGCCTATGTTTTCCTCTAAGAGTTTTATAGTGTCTGGCCTTACATTAAGTCTTTAATCCATTTTGAGTTTATTTTTGGGTATGGTATTAGGGAGTGTTCTCATTTCATTCTTTTACATGTAGCTGTCCAGTTTTCCCAGCACCACTTATTGAAGAGGCTGTCTTTTGTCCATTATATATTTTGCCTCCTTTATCAAAAATAAGGTGACCATATGTGCGTGGGTTTATCTCTGGGCTTTCTATCCTGTTCCATTGATCTATCTTTCTGTTTTTGTGCCAGTACCATACTGTCTTGATTACTGTAGCTTTGTAGTTGATTGTTTTTTAAAATTGAAGTATAGTTGATTTACAACATTGTGTTTTGCTTGTTTTTCAATTATTCCGGTGAGTTCTGTTAAATTCTGCCCAGTATTTTTCTTCACTTTTTGGAAATTTTCAATATATTTTTTCATATATTTCTCCCCCTTTATTTTTTCTCTATTTTGGGATCTTTGTTATAGCCAATTTGGCATTTTATTGTTCTCTTTTTTCACTTTGCTATGAATGCATTTTGGACCTGATCTTTCAGTTCAGTAATGCTTTCTTTGACTACTCTTTCATATTTACCTCACCACCGGGGTCAACTATTTCATGTGTTCCTTTGGTTCTTCTCTACTGGCTAATTTTTGTTTCATGTTTCCAGTATCCTCTCATATTTTTCGAGGTTAATTATTATATTTGCTTTAAGTTATTGTTTTGTCTGTTCCTTGTTTTATCTTTCCTGGTTTGTCCCATTTATTATTCTTTTATAGTGCTGTGTTCCTCAAATGTCTCAACTGCCTCTGTGAGTGTAGATTCCATTTAGTATTTACTAACTTGGCTAGAAATGCAAGTCCCTGTGGGGGGAAAGAAGTCCAGGGTTTGAGCTCCACCTTAAAGGGTCTGGTCCTGACCTCCTTAGTTGAGAGTTAGGAGAATGTTTCTTGGGTCTGGGAGGAACTTTTTGGTGGAGTTTGGGAAGGTAGAAAACTTTCTGTGTGGGATATGTTAAACCTACTCATCCTACTGACATATTTTCCATGAAATCATTACCTTGATGCATTTCATAAATGTTTTATCCTATATCAACTCTCTTTTGCTGCAAACCACAACACAGAGTGGTTTAAAACAACAATTTTTCATTAACTACTACAATTCTTTGTGTTAACTTGTCTCAGCTAGGAAGCTCTCATGAATTTGCTATCAGATGCAGGCTGATCAGGAGTATAGGACTGTATTAGACTGGACATCCGTATGGTTCCCTCGCATGACTGGCAGTTGCTGTTGGCTGCTGGCTGAGGTTATCAACCAGGAGCTGACACATGACTTCTCTACGTGGTTTGGATTTCTCAGAGAATGATGGCCAGGTTCTGAGAGGAAGTATTTCAAGGATCAACTTTCCAAGGGACCCAGGAGGAAGCTAACAGGCTTATTATGATGTAGCACGGGAAGCCTCAGAATGTCACTCCCACTGCATCCAACTGGCCAAGCAAATCTCTAAGAAGTCCAGCTGAGTTTCAAGGGGAAGAGCAGCCTGCACAGACAGGGAAGGAAGGAATTGGTGGCGACCACCGTGGGAGACTAACTTCCATGTACATTTTCCTTTGGAATTGCATCCCTGTTCTCTGACATACGTCAACATGGAATAATTCTCTCTGTGACCTCCATAAATGAAAACTACTGACTACTGTTTTTTGCCTTCACCCATCAGTTTTATATTGGGTTATTAAAAATAAAAATCACCATTATGTCAGTAGGGTATCTGTATGCATTTTATCTCGGAGCAGTGCATTCTACATTTTGTGTGTGTGTGTGTGTGCTCATATGTTTACACACATAGTCCCTCCCTTCTCCCATCGCGTGCACACACACACACACCACACACTCTTCTCTTTCCCTTTCTCTCTTTCTCTCTCACTATGCAAATATTCTAGAATTGCTAGATATTTTAATCTCAGTCTTTTTTCTTAGACTTGCCTGGCTATAAAGCTACTTATGCTAACAAGCCATTCATCTCCATATGTCAGTCAGTTACAATTTAAAGAAAGCAGTTTCTTCTCAATCATAGGCATCTATCATCTGGAAGTAAGTGTCTCATTCAGTTATACTGCAGCATGCCAAATAAAAATCCCATGACCCTAAAGTATGGTGAGCTTAAGAAGAAAGAAAAAAAAGCTCAAACCATGTGAAATACTATAAAGTAACTTTAAACTCCTTGTTTGGTTGAGAGTTGATACAATTTGTTACAATTTCAGTGAAGTAGAAACATTTGCCTTTGTTTTAGGATATAAAATTCTAATTCTTTT
Organism: Lipotes vexillifer; assembly: GCF_000442215.2. NCBI lineage: Eukaryota > Metazoa > Chordata > Mammalia > Artiodactyla > Lipotidae > Lipotes > Lipotes vexillifer. Next base: position 439,767 of record NW_006792323.1, on the reverse strand, counting down.
TTTTTTTGGTGGGGGGTACACGGGCCTCTGACTGTTGTGGCCTCTCCCATTGCGGAGCACAGGCTCCGGACGCGCAGGCTCAGCAGCCATGGCTCACGGGCCCAGCCGCTCCGCGGCATGTGGGATCTTCCTGGACCGGGGCACGAACCCGTGTGCCCTGCATCGGCAGGCGGACTCTCAACCGCTGCGCCACCAGGGAAGCCCCTAATTTTTGATATATGTTTTACTCTCCTAAAAGTGTTTAATGTACTCTTTATTTATTATTATTATTTTTTGGCTGTGTCAGGTCTTAGTTGCAGCATGTGGGCTCTTCCTTGCGGTGCTCAGACTTCTCTCTAGTTGTGGCCTGCAGGTTTTCTCTCTCTAGTTGTGGTGCGTGGGCTCTGTACTTTGTGGCATGCAGACTCTCTAGTTGAGGCCCGGGGGCTCAGTAGTTGTGGCGAGTGGTCTTAGTTGCCCCACAGCATGTGGGATCTTAGCTCCCTGACCAGGGATCGAACCCGCGTCCCATGCTTTGGAAAGCCAATTCTTTATGACTGGACCACCAGGGAAGTCCCCCTATTTACTCTTTGTTTTGTGATTTCCACTGTCATTGGTACTTCATTATATTTTAAATCATAAAATACATTAAAGATACTATGCCGTACGCCCAGGGCTTTCTGCATGTCCTCTTACATGAGAGGCTGCACTGGTGGGAGTATAAATTCTAACTGGAAGATTCATACTAGACTAACACAAATAAGGAGTATAACCAATTTAGTCAAAAATTTCAGCAAAAGCTTATTTTGAAAAATAAATGATGTGAAAAGAATTCACAAAGTATAATTACTAGCAACCAATGAACAAAGGAAAAAAGTGTTCAATCTCACAATTTATGCAAAAAATGCAGATTAAAACAAAAACAGACTACATTTTCTCTGACAAATGGCCTATTTTAATTCAATAATATTAAATGATCAGTTTATTCAGGAACAATTAGGCAAAAACTGAGAAACTGGGATTTCCCCAAAAGTTAAAATATACATATGACAAAATTTCACATTTTGCAATTTGGAGATACTCTCTTTAAATAGGGGGAAGAAATAACAGCTGAAAGAATGCCTGAAAGCAGAAAGCCAAGAAACCAAAATGAAGTTAGAAATTATCTCCTTCTGTATTTTCCTAAAATATGCTGATATTTTTCTCAAAATTGGCCTTCTAGTTTGAGAAGAGTCCAGTTAATAAAATCATCATTATTGTTTACTTAGTAAATACGATTATGTTTGAGTGGCTACAACTTAGAACAGCAGACTTTTTCTGTAAGGACCAGATAGTAAATGTTTTAGTCTTTGAGTGCCATTCTATTACAACTTCTCAAATGCTGCTGTAGAGTGAAAGCAACATAGGCAACAGATAAGTGAATGGGTGTGTGTGTTCCAATAAAACTTTATTTACAAAACAGCCAGCAGGCTACATTTGGCCTGTGGTCTGCAGTTTTCTGACCCCTGCTTTGGAATATATTTATCTGCTGTCCTCTAATCTTAACATATAGTATATTTGTATTTATTAGTCTGAGGAAGGAGCTAGGAAACTTGGAGATAAGGGAGAATTTGGAGGCCAGACTTAACCAAACATGAACAGAGAAAGGATAGCAGTCTACCAGAATAATTTACAAGTTAATGTCCTGGTTTACAACTGAAAAGTATCTAAACACTTGGTATAAACCAAGGGAAAGAACTTACTTCCAGTGGTAATTATACTCATTTCTTTCAGAAACTTTTTAGTCAGGAATGAGACCCTCAAATCTCTACCAGTTGAGCAGTTGAATATAGAGTTTGAACTGAGAAAACATGCCCAGGTCAGAGGTAGGCATCGCAAAGAAGAGAAATCAAAGAAGCTAATCTCATAACCATTCTTGAAGAAGAAAACATGGAAGTTGAAAATAGAGTGTTAGAGAATAATGCATTCAAATAGTGTTGCGATTGCCTCTGAAATTCATCTTCTATGAAAATCACCTTCATGGAAGTGGGGGAAAACCCACCCTCTGACAAAATAACTATGCTTTGGATTAGCTGTTTTTTTCCCCCTGCCCCTCTTTTCCTTTTTCCCTCCTGAAGTTGCACTGACCACCCATCTCCTGCTTTGGGGATGATGATGAAGTCGATGGGAACACCCCGATCAGAAGTCCCTGAGCGTTGAGTGCGTCCTTGATTATTTCACTGTGATGGATATTTCTGAGAAGGTCATTGTTGCTTTCCATCGCAATGAGTGATCGACTCAACAGGGAGTTCCCATTGCACCAAACACTTTCAAAAATGATTCATGTTAATGGCATGTCTCGGGGGACGGATGCTAAATAGAGGCTACAACTAAAGCTTAAAAAATGATTTAGCAATATGAAATCCCACAGACCACAGTACACATAGACACAGTTGATGGTAAACATCAAAGAATAAATACAACTAAAAGTCGTAAAGCTGGAGAGACAATCAATCTGGCAGTTCAAGACCTTTTGGGGCTTGAATCATAAAAAATAAAATGACTTACTCGGGCATTCCTAGTTGTATTTATTTTTTTACCAGGCATCTTTTACAGGGCCAGGAACTAAAAGCAGTGTCGTATTTCTGACATGTTAGTGTGGGTTACAAACGTGGTTGCCTCACAAAATAAAATCAAATGGACATATTGAAGAAATACCCCCCTTTTGTCCAGAATATCGATCACTCCTTGGAGGGGGTGTTCATTGGGAATTTATCCACTAAAATCAGACTTGAAGCTTCTGTAATCTTCCCATGGCAGCCACAAAGATGTGGCAGAAAAGAGAACTGATATACGCAACTCAGTTTTTTAAAAACATCTCCCTATAGTCCTTTTATTTTTTGAGGGGGTTATAATTGGGCTTTTAGAATCTATTCTATTTTAAAAAGGGAAAAGAATTGTCATGTTGTAGAGAATCTGAAGGGAGAAAAGAAAGATACAAACCTAACATATTAAACGGAAGAACATATGAATGTCAAAAATTATTTTTCTTTAAATATAAAAAGTTTCTTTTGAAAAAGCTTCTTCTAATAGATATAAAGGTAGATCATTCTAAATATATATTTAAATAAATGAAAAAGAAAAGTAAGAGGATTTATGCCTCTCTTTACTCAAAAGACTTGCTTTCTATCTTAACTATGAATTCATAATTCAAACAATATTCAACCATCTTTCCAAGGTGTTGTGTTAAAACCCCTACAGCATTTAACAATGAACAGGACAAGGTTTCATCCTTAAGCTTTGGTCTACAAAGCTCCTCAAGTGAAGGACTAAATCTCTACTGAGTAGAAAAATGACCTTGGCTGTCTCACTTCCTCTTGCCTCTTGCAACCCCTCTTACACAACTCTGAACAAGCTCAGGAATACTCTCGTTTTCACCTGTCTTGCCCTCATTTCTCTTTTAGACATTAAATGCTTTATTAATATATTCCAGAAATACTGATTGCCTATTTTGTGTCAGAATCTGTTCAAAAATGACTGAGACAGACATGCTCCTGCCCCTACAGACACTGCAATTAAGAAAGATATTAGGACTTCCCTGGCGGTCCAGTGGTTAAGACCTCACGCTCCCAAGGCAGGGGGCACAGGTTCAAACCCCAGTCAGGGAACTAAGGTTTTGTATGCCGCGTGGCATGGCTAAAAAAAAAAAAAAGATATTAGATGATAATTATACAATGAACTAGTTAATTTTATTTGTAGGAAAGACAATGATGGGCATTGCCTGGGAGATTAACCTTACACATGTTCCTCCTACCCACACTGTTTGAGACATTTTTCTATAAGGACAGTGAATAAAGTTGGTGGTTATTTGACAAAATGAATGTTAGGGGGTTTCTGAGGTTGCAGAGTCTAGGCCATGTACTCTCATTGGAGGCAATATTGCCCCCATGGGGATGAAAATTAGTTTCTATGGGAATGAAAAAATCTTACTCTTCTAAGGTATAAAACACAGAAACATAAACAGCACATAACCAGATACATAGTGTAACTGGGGTATTAAAATTTCATGGGGGGAGCAGTTAGAAAAAAGTGTCTAGAAGGAATCTTTAGGGAGGGACCCAGAAAGAATTATCAAAGCATATATGCTTACAACAAATTTAGGATGGCTGATAATTCTTGTCACCTTTGTGAATTGAAGGTAGCCACGCGTTCTTTGTTCCTGTATCTCCCAAGAGTTGGAGTCCATTTTTTCACCCTCTTGATTGTGGGTTGGGCCCTGTGACTGTTTGGACTGTCCGCGCAGTGAAAGTGATGCTATGTCAGTTCTGGGCTTACACTTTGAGAGGACTGGCAGCTTCTGCTTTCTTCCTCTTGAAAGGAAGCTTGAGCAGCTACATAAAGAAGCCCACACAGAGAAAGAATCAAGGCCACTAACTAACAGCCTCAGCTGAGCCCTCCACTGACAACCACTACCAACACACCAACCACGGGAGTGAAGCTGTCTTGGAAGTGGGTCTTCTGACCCAGGTGATCTGCCCAAGCTCACACCATGTTATGTAGGGATAACCTGTGTTGAGCCCCACTCAAATAGCAAAATCCTGAGAAAATAAATGGTTAATGTTGTTTTAGACCCCTGAGTTTTGGGCAATAGACAATCAAAACAGTACCCCCAATACAAAGTGGAATGATTAAAAAAATGAATGATGACTCTCACAAAGAGAGCTGGGAAAATTCTCCTGATGTCGTATCATGCAGCTTAAACTTCAAAAGATGAGATTTTTGAGCACCCTTTATCTGTTTACCCAGAGGTAATTGTTATCGGTAGACTCTTTCAGTGATAATCCTATCTAGAACCCCAAACATGTGTCAACAAAACAATTTGTTGTCAAGGCACCCAGGCCAGCAGTGCCTGCCTGGACATTGTTGCTTAGGTTAAGACACTATATATATATATATATATATATATAATTTTTTTTGTATTTGCTGTTGTGTGCATCATTATACTTTATTTTATTTAACATTTTTGAAACAATCTCCAACTTAGAGAAATTTCAACACCCCCAATTTTTTTCCTGAATTACTTCAGAGTCAGCAACTAACTTGTTGCCTCATCACCCCCAAATATTTTAGTATCTATTTCCTACAAACAAAGTTATTCTCTCACATAACCACAATCAACCATCAAATTCAGGAAGTCGATGTGGATATGTTATCATCTAATGTACCACCGGACTTAAGCTTTGCCATTTGTCCAGTGTCCTTTATAGCAAAAGGATCCAGTTCAGAATCATAATCTTGCATTTAGTTGTCACATGTCTTTAGTATCCTTCAGTCTGGAACAGTTCCTCGTCTTTTCCTCGATTTTCATGACCTTGATATATTCGACTTCAGCCAAGTTGTTTAGTAGAATGTCCCTCAATAAGACACTACAATTTTTTTAATGTTTTTATTTATTTATTTTTATTTTTTGGCTGCATCAGGTCTTAGGTTGCAGCATGCGGGATCTTTGTTGTGGCACGCGGTATCATTCATTGCAGTGCATGGGCTTCTCTCTAGCTGTGGCGTGCGGGCTCCAAGGCACACGGGCTCAGTAGTTGTGGCGTGTGTGCTTAGTCATGGGATCTTAGTTCCCTGACCAGGGATCAAACCCACGTCCCCTGCATTGGAAGGTGGATTCTTTACCACTGGACCACCAGGGAAGTCCCAAGACACTACAGTTTTTGATGTGTGCTTTAAAGAGCTTTTAATGGAAGCTTTTGAAATAAAGCAATAATTTCCGAATACTTTTTACTATAGGTAAAAAAGAACCATTTAACTAAACAATGACACAAACTAATTTTAGGTGTTCTATAGAATTGACAGTGTGAATTTAAGAACTACCCTCTCCTTTCTAAGGAGGTGCTAATGATGAGAAGGTCATAGCCTCATTTCCATTGCCTATTATTGGTGCATTCATGACTTGTCTGCTTTTGTCAATTTCATAGAGCAACTGTGCTATGGGCTGAATTATGCCCCCACCAACAAAAAATTTCTTTATTAAAGCCCTAAGCCCCAGTGGAAATGTCTTTGGAGATAACGGCCTTTAAGGAGGTGATTAAGGTTAAATGAGGTCATAAGGGTGGAGTCTGACCCAGTAGGATGAGCATCCTTATAAGATGAGACACCGGAGAGCACACTCTCTGTCCATATGTGCACCCCAAGGAAAGGCCATGGGAGTACACTGTGCGAAGAAGCCAGAAGAGAGCTCTCACCGGGAATCTAACAGGCCAGCACCTTGATCTTGGACTTTCCAGCCTCCAGAACTCTGAGAAAATAAATTTCTGTTTAAGTAACCCAGTCTGTGCGATTTGTTGTGGCTGCCCACACAGACAAATTATCTATGTTCATAGATTTTAAGTGGAAAGAAATTTATAGTTGATCAGTCCCACCATATCCATTCTCTTCTCATGCAGTAATAGAATTTTGAGTTGGGCCATGGCCACCCAGGTAAAAAGTGTATTTCCCAGCGTCCCTTGCAGATATGACCATGACATCAATTTGAGCTTGCATGACTTGAAGGGGGTTATCAATTCGACCACCAATTTGTACCTTTAGGAGAAGGGCGTGCCTTCTGTGTCGGCTCTCCCCTGCCTGATGGCTGGAAGAAGTGACCTAGAGAGCTGGAGTGGCCATGCTGGACCTGAGCAGTAAGTCATCGTGGAAGATGGCAGAGCAATGAGCTCCTTTGTACAGGGGAGCTACCCACCAGCTCAGACTTCTGCCCGGGTGAGGAGTAATAATAATTAAGAAATCTGCATTTAATGAAGCAACCCAGGGACAATATATTGAGAAATATGGCCATGGGAGATGGAAAGCCCTGGAGGCAAGTTAATAATAGCATTCTTCTACTTGAGTAGGGAGTTTTGTTTTTTTTTGTTTTTACCCATTGTTCATTTTGGTTCCACTTTACAGTAACCAAACTGATATTTTCACTAATTCACATAGTCACTCATTGCAAGCACTGTCAAACATTATCTGTATAGGACCAGAGGATAAATATTTTAGGTCTTAGGAGCCATACATTTTCTGTTGCCACTTTGTCATTATAGCATGAAAGCTGCCATAGGCTGCTGTACATAAATGGGCCACAAGGCTGTATTCCAATAAAATTTTATTCATAAAAGTAAGTGGCAGGCAGGGTTTGGCTCCTGAGCTGTAGTTGCCAATCCTAACCTATTGTAAGTAATTCCTTTATCTTGTGAGTGATGAAACTAATACATACAGAGTTCAAACTGTGGTCACACACAGTAAAGGCAACACAAATACCAACACAGTTCCCTACATTCCCAGGTCAATATTCTGTCTGTTGCTCATTATAATGTGAGTCTTACTCTTAATAAAAAGTTTTCTACATCTTTTTCTCTCTGTCTGTCTATACTATCTTCACTGCATTTTTCTTTTCCTTTTTTGTTCCTTTTTCATTCCAAAACGTGTGCTTTTTATTATATGCCCATGTCCCCTGCTCGTATGGGTCACTTGTTTTATGTATTAGACATTAAATTTTATAAGGCCAAACATACCCAAACATTGATTTTTTACTACTATCAACTCCCTCAGCTGTTTTTAAAAGCAAGGTTTTGAGTAGATAACTTCATTTATAACTACAGCAAAGACATAATATTGTTTGTAAGAACAAAAGAAAATCCCTGTGTATGTGCAATCCTAAGTAGAAAGCAAAACACTGTCTTTCCCCTGGCTCTTTGCACTACAACCAAAATTACTTGTGTGCGATTACAAGCTTCCTGATCATCAACCCACTCAAGCAACTGAGGTTTAAAAAAATGTGTCACTTCTTATAACAGGGACACGTTTTCTACTTTTTACAAAACTGTAATCAACCTTGACCATTATACACAAATCCCTCCTTGAACTTAAGATAGCAAAGTATTTCTCTCTAACCAATGAATGCCCTTTTTCTCAAACAATGCAAAATGTCTAATTCAACATAGTTTCTATTTTTCCCTGTGTTATCAGGAAATCGAAAGTTGTTCAAAACTTGTCTCTCCTAACTAGGCACCTAAGTCTCCACGTAGTAGCTACACCCTTTCAGCTGGTTTTACTCTCTATGTAAACTGTTTAATTGCCCCCACTGCACACTGTATTTGGTACTGCTCATCTAGTCAATTACACTTTGGAGTTGCTGGGATCTACATCAGTTGTCAAGATGGCAACATGAAGTAACTGTCTGATGACCCAACTGGATGGGGGCGGGCATCACACATGCACTGCAACACTCAACAGCAGGTTATTTCAGGAGCATCCTTCAACTTTCCCTGAGTCTCACAAAAGGAGGGGCAAATCAGAAGAGTAGAGAAGAATACAAAGGAGGGCAAATGACTACACACACAGATATGTTCTTTGGGCACTGCCATGACTCCCCTCCGAGGCTTTCCATTTCCAGTGGCAGTATTTCTCAAATATGGTTCCTAAGTTGCTTTTTAAAATGCAGCTTCTTTAATTCCATCCCAGACCTGCTGAATCAGAATGTCAAAGAGTAGGACGCAGTCACCTGCATTTTCACCCGCTCTCCGGGTGATATGGATGCCTGCCAAAGCAGGAGACCATAAGCCTACAGATGAAAGCCAGATCCCTTCAGTGCAATACCCCCAGACCCAGGCACTACTTTCTGCCATGACACCCCACAAACATCACCTTCCAGCCCTATGGAATGGCCCGAGGTTTTCGGGACTGTCCTGCAAAGCTCTCTACACTCTCTGCTGGGAAGTTCCTCCCTAACCTTCCCCTTCTGAGACACAACAACTTCTCCTGTAAGAAATAGCTCATACACCCCTTCCTCGGACGAAGTCTTCCCTGGCTTTGCCCAAGGCCCTCAGTCAGGACCTGTTCCTGTTTCTTGATTCCTGCTCCTTCTTGCCACGAAGCTCTTACACTACATCATGATTCTGTGTTTTCAGGACTTCCCTATTAAACTAAAAATTCCTTAAAGATCTGCCTTGTTATTTACTCATTTTTCCCTCGCATACAGTTTGAGGCTAAGAAAAATATTTTGAGTGACTGAATGAGTAAACAAATATCATGAAGCATGTTCTGCATGTGCCTCATGGCTGACGGCATCTGATTATGCTCGAAAGTCAAATTAAAAGTCAAATTCTGCCGGCTTGGTCCCCCAGTCCTATACCATCATTAGCATAACAATAAGTTAATAAACTAGTGCATCAGACTCTGCTCGGCATTTATGCCTTCTCCATGAAACCGTAGCACCTCAAATTTATGAACCGCCACTTGGAACTAACTCCTATTTCAGTTCAAATGGCTCAATGGTTATTTGAATAGCTCTATAAGTTTAAAGATTTTTAAGAAACGATGTGGCATCTCATAAAACGATGGTTGATATGGTTATAAATTTCAGCAATGAGACCTTGGCTCTTTCTGCAACCACATTTGGGTTCAGGGAACATACCAGCCAGGGCATCGCATCCCTCGGAGAGGGTGGAGGCCCCCACTCTACGCTAGTTAACAGGCCACGCTAGAATCTCCTCCTCTGATCATAAAAGCCTTGGCTGCCTTTGAATAAGGCACTTCAGTCTCCCTTTCATAAGATTTTTGAAATCTCAGCCCATTGAGACTGTCACAGCCTGACATGCTTGTGCATTTGTCACACTCTCTGGAAGCCCGCCTCCAATCCTGGACTCGGGATAAGCTGAAAGCTCTTCTACTGATAACACTTTTTTAAGGGCGGGGGGGGGGGGAAAGAACGCCG
>NW_006792323.1:426465-430039 GCF_000442215.2 Lipotes vexillifer | reverse complement strand
GGGGGGGGGGGGGGGGAAAGACAGCAGATAAAGTAAGGAAAAATCACTCCATTTGGCCCAGGAATTTTAAATGTGGAGGTATTTCCATGATATCAGAGGGAAAGGATTATGTCCATCTGAGAAGTTTCTCTGGGCAACGCATTATCAGGCTGCAAATAACAAATGAGTAAGTGGATGAATGTCAGCGTCCTGGCAGGAAACACTAGGATATTTGATATGAACTTAGTTAAGATTTATAATTTACAAAGGTAAAATCGGATTCAGGGAAACCAAGTTGGGATGGTACCCTGTGCCTACACCTACAGTGAAGGAGCCATTAGCATCTGGCACCTGAAGTGATAAGGAAAGGGAGTGGCTCCAGAAACCCAGGGAGGTGGTTAAATGGAGCTGACCCCCCAATAGGAGCTATGGCCTTCCCCTGAGGGACACAATCATCCCGTAGCCACTCAGCAAGGAGGCAGTTCGGGGAATAAATGCTCCAGCCTCACTCTCTCCCTGTCCTCCAAAATCCTGCCCGTGTTTCCCATCAACTGAACTTGCAGTCAGAAGGCAAGGGAATCCATGGTACTCTCCATGTGGGTCAGCCTCGCGGGCCACAACGCAGGAGGAAGAGACTGTCTTCCCAGGACATACAGAGGGTTACAGGGAGGCGTGAAGCGAGCACAGAACACTGGAATTTGCTTTGCTCCTGCTGAAGTAAGGACCATCCTCTTTCTCGATAATAAAGATTTTCTGACCGTAAGAAATTCAGTGATTGATACTTTCTCTGATTTAGGTTCTGTTAAGGTTTTGAGAATCTGGACCAATGACGGTAGGTAGATGCTGCAAATAAATTTTTCAAAAGTGACATGCTGAAAGGTCACAATAACAAATGCTTAACTTGACAACTAACTAGGAATGGACAGTATCAATCTATATGCCAATTATGCAAATATCATTTTTAAATGTACGCAAAACAACAGTGGCTTCTCTGACTCATAAACATCTAGACATGGTCATGGAGGGGATCTCAGGACCAGTTCCAGCACAAACAGAATCAATGGCCACCTACATGGTGTGACTCCAGCAAGAAGTGAGAATCTCCAGTGCCATGGTTCCCAACACAAAACCAGTCACTCTTGCCTGGGATTCTGTCATTAAAGAACCATCTTTGTGCTTCAGGTGCCCTGAATATGCTGGTAACCTTCTTAAAATGCACGCACTCCTAAAGCAGTATCAGATTAGTTATTGACACATTGAGTCAATGAGTCATAGTAGTAAGAATTAGATTATTAGCCCCATTTTCCCCAACTACCTATAGTTTTAAGGCAGGAAAGTGGATTTGCTGCCACTGTCTGAGGAAGACAGGCTTAGATGAGACATCACCAGATAGTAAGACTGCAAGACAGTCTCTGGGTAGTGAAGGGACCCCAGGTAGTAGCTGGGAGTCAGGGTTAGAGGGACAGTAGAGAAAGGAATCAAAAGGAAAGAAGGGTATCAAATCGGTTCAATAGATTGCGTTTGTTCCATGCCACTTATTTTGTGCAAGGCATCATGCTAAGCTGTTTACATGCATTGTCTCGGTAATTTTTACATCAACCCTGGGAAGGAGGCCCCCGTTTCTCCAGATGAGAAAAAATGGGGTTTCAGGAGGCTCAGTAATCTGCCCAAGGCCACAGAGAAAGTCAACAACGAGAGTGAAGATTCTGCATCCTCTGTCTCATTTCCTCTGAGACACGTTCACATCCTCTCTTGCCCTCTCTGCCAGAGACTTAAAGAAGCATGAATTGGAGCTGGCAGTGGATTAATAAAAGGAAGTAGAAAAGCCCTGAGTGCAAAATACATGCACACTGTCCCCCAAAGAGATATCCAGTGATCAATTTGTGGTTCCACAAACTCTTATTGACTATGCTTCCTCTAACCTGGGCTTCTACTAAGCTCTGGGGTTTCGAAGGTGAAATAGCATTCCCTTACTTCATCAATTAGCGGCGCAGAAAAGATTTTTCCAGGTGTGCAGTGGGAACACAATCCAAAGTTGGTTGGGCTGTTGCAGACCAGAGAGAAAGAGTTTAGATACATACACACCCCTTAGGTCAGTATTTGGTGCCAGTGGAGGGGGGAGGCGGGGGAGATGAGGCGGACAAGGAAGCAGGTATATTAATTAGCATAAGCCAGGCTTTGCTGCAATAACAACAAATCTCAGTGGCTTTACAAGACGAAGACGTGTTTTTCACCAGTTCAAAGTCCACTGTGGGTCTGGATGACTCTCCAGGAAAGCCATTCTCCAAATGATGACTCAAGGATCAGGGCAGCATCCTCTTTTGGGGGGAAGTGAAGGGGGTTCATCATCCCAACACAAGGCCTCCTTCTCCGTCTCGCCAGAGCAGAGGACAAGTGAGATGAGAACAAGACAGGGGAGCTCTACTGAGCTGGCCTGGAGATGAGATGCATCACTTCTAATATTTTATTGCCCAGAAATAGTTACATAGTCCCATGCACCTATAAGGGTGATGAGAAGAAGAGAGCCCTGTGTTGGGGAACGCTAGTAAGGTCTACTACAGTGCTCTTCAGCAAACACATACTGGCAGCCTGTGATGACACAACCTTTTGTCGTGCAGAGATGATTATTTGTGGTATCTCGGATTCTGATGTGGAGGAACCCTTCTTCACAGTGTCAACAGAAACCAGGTAGAAGGTAGATCAGGTCAGGACATCCCTGGCGGTCCAGTGGTTAAGACTTCGCCTTCCAATGCAGGGGGTGCAGGTTCAACCCCTGGCCAAGGAGCTAAGAACCCACATGCCTCCGGGCCAAAAAATCAAAACATAAAACAGAAGCAATATTGTAACAAATTCAATAAAGACTTTAAAAATAGTCCACATCAAAAAAAAAAAGGAGACCAGGTACTGGAAAGGGAGGCATGCATATAGCCTAGACTAATCTTCACTCCCACGGGACAGCAGGGCTCTTCTTGAGAACTGACACTTGAGACCAAAAACACCAGGGAGGGAGGTGCTTTCTTGTAGCTTCCTGGCTGCCATCAGAAATCGCAGGGCTCGGCAGCAAAGCACTTTATCTCCAAGGGTAGCATTTTGAAAGATGGTTTAGCTTTGGTCAAATTGCAGAGGAAAAACTCCAAAAGTTGCAATTCACAAATCAGACACATGCAAGGCTTAAACACACTAATTAATTCTTAGTCAATACAATAAAGCTGCCCTGAAATTATGGCTGAATTGCTTGAAAAGAAACATGCTTGGAACTGAGGGTGGAAACTGAGAATTTGGGAAATTAAACTCATTACTCCATAAACTTCTGTTATGACTCAATTCTTTTTCATTGCCCCTTTCTGAACTTTTTCTGTGTCTGTCGTGCTCCTGAGATGAGTAATGGAATTTAATTTTAGGTTCTTTTTTTCCCGTTGCAGGTGTTATTTGGCCTTGCACAAGAGCAGCAGGACCTTTAACAAGCTACACAAAGAGGCTTAGACAATATTCAAGGAAATGTTTCTTCCTAGCAGGCTGAGGTAGGGCTGTTCACAGGAGAATACTGAAGCGCTCTGGAATGTTGCCAGTGGGATGAAATATGGACAGGAGCAAC
>NW_006792323.1:420752-426451 GCF_000442215.2 Lipotes vexillifer | reverse complement strand
GAAAGAGCACTGAACTAGGGGCCTGCAGACTGGGTCCAAGGTCCAGCCGCCCTGGTAAATCACTGCCTATGGTGGATGCTGTGATGTGCTCCCCAGATTCTCCCTTCAGGACTGGAGGACTCATCTCCCCTGCTTCTGGGAGTAATCCCAGGAGAGCATCTCAGTGTGGATCCTGTTAGGGATTGCCTCCGTGGGAGAGCACAGCTTCACCTGGGGAAGTCCACATGCAATGACTGGTCAATGAGGAAGCCAGGCTGGCCCTCCTGCCCCGACGTGGAAAGACTTAGAAAGGTCATTTTACCTCCAGAGGTCTCCGCGAGGTCAGCTGAGGCCTTTGTTAATGCATTGCCAAAACAAAAACACTAATTAGAAAAGATACATGCACCCCAGTGTTCAAAGCAGCACAACTTACAATAGCCAAGACGTGGAAGGAACCTACATGTTCATTGACAGATGAATGGATAAAGAAGATGTGGTACATATAGACAATGGAATATTACTCAGCCATACAAATGAATGAAATAATGCCATTGGCAGCAACATGGATGGACCTAGAAATTATCACACTAAGTGAAGTAAGTCAGACAAAGACAAGTATCATATGATATTGCCTATATGTGGAATCTGAAATATGAAAAACTAGTGAATATAACAAAAAAACCAGAGTCACAGATACAGAGAACAAACTAGTGGTTACCAGTGGGGGGGGAAATAATATAGGGGTGGGGGGAGGGGAGGTACAAAATATTGGGGGTAAAATAGGCTCCAAGGATGTATTATACAGCATGGGGAACATAGCCAATATTTTGTAATAACTGTTAATGGAAAGTAACCTTTAAAAATTGTATAGGTCTTCCCTGGTGGCGCAGTGGCTGAGGGTCCACCTGGCAATGCAGGGGACACGGGTTCGTGCCCCGGTCTGGGAAGATCCCACATGCCGCGGAATGGCTGGGCCCGTGAGCCATGGCCGCTGAGCCTGTGCGTCTGGAGCCTGTGCTCTGCAACGGGAGAGGCCACAACAGTGAGAGGCCTGCGTACCACAAAAAAAAAAAAAAAAATTGTATAAAAATAAAAAATTTTAAAATGTAATTAAATAAAAAACTTTTAAAAAGAATGTATTTTGGCTCAGCTTCTCCCTTTGCCCAATTCTGCTTTCTCCCTCTCCCTCACATAGGTGTTGACCCAAGAACACTCCCTAATAAACATCCTGCTCACTGGTCTCCACCTGAAATCTCTTTCCTGGGAAATCCAATCTGCAATTACACATCCAACCTGAGTCTTCGAATCCAGGACTCAGGTCCCGTCCAGATAAGGAAAAAAAAAAAAAAAGAATGAATCGATCAATCAATCAAACAAACAAACCCTGGAAATTGTAGGCTTTGGATACGAGGCCCACACAGGGACATGAGAAGGGCCATGGACACCCTGAATTGTACATGACGTTTCATGTGCAGGTGAACAGGAGCACATTCCAGGGGTGATTGTTGATGTTGACAGATTATCTCAAGTGTTTTTCATCCTAACAGGTTAAGGAGTCATTAATAAGAGATGATCCCTTGCAGGGGTTTTAAACGCAATGTTCCAGGATTTCACAAGACACAAGATGATGTCTTCAAAAGGCTGCACTCGTGCTCTTAATGTGCCACAATGAAAGTCCATTCCTATTTATGAGTCGATGACAGAGGTCCATCCTCAGGAAAGATGTGTGCATTTCAACCGTGTTCTGGAAGCGACTCCCTAGCCTGACTTGTTAAACTTTGAAGAGGGACATTTCAAGGACGGAAAAGTGAATCCAAACAGGCTGGTGAGAAAGGCACTTTGGGGTAGGCTTGCATTCCTTGTCCCTGTACATCTAGAACTGATCTAGAACCAATTCTAACTCAGTCCCCCCGCCATCCCAGCCCGCTACTATGAGAAATAGACTTGTTCCCAAAAGGGAAGAAGGGAGCTATAGATTATTTTGTCTACTACATGCCAGGTGCTCTGTATTCTGATTTTATTTAAGCCTCAGGCCAACTGTCACACTATCAATAAGATCTTACCTGAAAATTTTGATTCTAAACTTCTCTTGGGCGATCTGATGTTCCAGCAGCACTGGGCCTGTATTTTCTCCTGATAACCAAATTCTAAAACTGAGGAGTGGTTGCCACCTTTAAATTAGCTCTTTAAAAAGGTCTCTAGTTTTCTATATCCTTACAATTTTTTTTTCTATCCAGTTTTCGGTAGGCAAGTGTTAAAAATCTCCCACAGTGATTGTAATTAAAAAATTTTTCTCCATAAAACCATGTCAGTGTTTGTTTCATATATATTTAAGGCTGCGTTTTTAGGTTCATATGCCTGGCTGTAATACATTCTTGGTGAATTGCTCTTTTTATTATGATTTAGTGTCCCTTTAAAATCTATTTTTGGCTTCGTATTGCTACACTGCTATTCCTTCCATTATTACTTGCCTGCTGGAGTCTTTTCTATTCTCTCATTCTCCTTACCCCTCTCCTCCGTTCCAGCCTTGGCTCCTCCCTGACTAACACCCCGCAGACCCAAAGAACCAGACCTTACAGCAGCATCTGGGGCTGCCATCTTAGAGGTTACTGGGAGTGCAGAAGACCGGGTTAACACGGCTTGCAGGCAGCGGGGCAAGGCCCCAGGGGAAAGGCTGGGTCTGAGTCCCAGCTTTTCAAATTACTTGTCTTGATTTGTATCTGGCTATGGTCGTCTCTGTTTTTAAATTTTCCCTTTAGAAAATATTTACCTATCATTACTACGCATGGAATTTGAAGGTAGTTGTGGCTCTTTTTCAAGGCATGAATCTACAAAATATAGACTGAACATCCGGGATATGTGATAAAAATTCTAACAATACAGACAGTTCCTAGCTCTGTGAGAGGAAAGTGAGATCTCAGACCCTTCCTCAGCAAAACCAGTGAGGCTGGGTTCCCGGCACGCAGATTCCAGGAACAGCCCCTCCTACCATCGTCCATCCATCACTCGAGAGCAGGCACCAGAATGCGAAGATTAATCCCAGGGGCATAAGAAAACTCAAGGACAAATGTCTTGAAATACGTTGTATACTATCAGTTTAGGGGCCATGTAAGCACACTGGATGGTTATATGCTTAGCCTCAGTGGTATATCTCAGTTCATCAGCACCATTAATGTGTCATTTTATTAGTTAATAATGCAGTGATATTAGAGAAAGAGAGAAAAAGCAGAGACTAAGGTAAAAGAAAAAAGCTGGTAGAAAAAACAATTACCATAAAATTGAAAAATGCATGTAGTTTGAGAACTTAAGTTTAAACAATACGTCTATACACTGAAAATTAGCTGGCCCTGCTAAGTCCATTCAACATATGCTAACACATATATATGGAATCTAAAAAAAAAAAAACAAATGCTTCTGAAGAACCTAGGGGCAGGACAGGAATAAAGACACAGACGTAGAGAATGGACTTGAGGACACGGGGAGGAGGAAGGGTAAGCTGGGACGAAGTGAGAGAGTGGCATGGACATATATACACTACCAAATGTAAAACAGATAGCTAGTGGGCAGCAGCCGCATAGGAGCCTCATAGCCGCATAGGGAGATCAGCTCCGTGCTTTGTGTCCACCTAGAGGGGCGGGATAGGGAGGGTGGGAGGGAGACGCAAGAGAGAGGCGATATGGGGATATATGTATATGTATAGCTGAGTCACTTTGTTATACAGCAGAAACTAACACACCATTGTAAGCAATTATACTCCAATAAAGATGTTAAAAAAAAATTTCCCTAATCTAACTACTTCAATTTATTGTCCACTAATTAGATAGAATTTGCTGTTCAGAACTGAGAAATCACCAGCCCATAATTACTTCATTGTAAAACGTAATGAACATCCAAACACTGACACATACTGTAAAAACCACAGCACAATAAATAGAATGCTGCTTTCCAACAATAACCCGGCCATGAATTCTGCGAGTGTATTTCTTCGCGGAGCATGTTTATGTGATAGTCTTCCGATTTTATGGTGGAAGTTTATCACCATAAGGTGCATTTCATGACAGCCGAATAACTACATTCAGTTAGGCTTGTCACCATGTGCCTTCCGTATCAAGACACACGTTGATTGTATCAAATACTGTTGACTGTCTTAGTGCCACGAATAGAAAAGATGATTATACTGTTCTCTGTAGATACGATGCAATATTATTCACATTGCAAGAAACTGAAGGTCAAGGTTGTCTAACAACATTAGAAAGATTCGGTATTGAAAGCCTCTTAATGCAGTGATGATTCACTAATGGGCCCACGACAGGTTTACCTTAATGTGTGGATGATCCTTTATGTGAACAAACAGGACAGAGGTATATGCACATCAAATCACTGAGTGTTGTTGGGTGGGGATATGGGTTATTAATTTATCTTTTAAAAAATAAATCAAAGCAATGCTTTAAGCACCTCCCTTAAAAATGTATTTATTTAGCTCAAAGGGTTGCACTAGAGGACAAGAGATCTAAAACGTTGTCGCTGTCCTGAACGGAAGCATTCTGTGATAACACTGGCAAATGAGTTTGCCCTACACCTTGGCGGTCACCTGAGTTTCTGATTTTAGCACAAATACCACTGACTTTTACTCTCATCTAGTATGTACTGCAAAGCATATCTTCATTAGGCCACACAACCTCTAAAATAGCAAAGATTATTAACAAATTAATCAAATTTGAAATTTATTTGCACACCATTGTCAAAGAGCTGTTATGGTCTGATCCCAGCTCTGCAACTGATACAAAGTATACAACCCTAGAAATTTAACTTCTCAAAATATCTTTTTGAGCTTTGATATGCAGTAACCTGTGATCTTCTTTGGGTTGTATAGTTCTTTTATAATCAAGTTGTGTAGATCCAAAAAAAAAAAGAAAAGAAATAGACTAGGATGATTTTTACGATAGCCTATTTTCTCAATTCTCCCTTTACATCCACCTACTCATGAACTAACTTAAAACATCATATCATTGTGATTTCAATAATTTACCAGATCAATGCACCATTAATTTAAGAAATTGAGCAACCATCCAGATTAAATTCAACCACAGGTTCAGTGCTGTTGGATTGTCTGTTGACGTAACAGCTATGTCATGGGGACTTCATTGGCTTTCAAAGGATAAAAGTTAGTTTGGAGAAACAGAGTCACAGATACAGAGAACAAACTAGGGGGTACCAGTGGGAGAGGGAAGAGGGGATGGGCAAGATAGGGGTAAGGGATTAAGAAGTACAAAATACTACATATAAACTAAATAAGATACAAGGATATATTATACAGCACAGGAAATATAGCCAATATTTTATAATAACTTTAAAAGGTGTATAACCTATAAAAATGTTGAATCTATGCTGTACACTTGAAACTAATGTAGTATTGTAAATCAACCCTACTTCAGACAGTTAAAACAGTTTGGTGTAATTTACAACACACATGTGTCTACCACTTAATCACAGCACTTAAAGGATATTTGCAATTCTCTAATCCACTGCCTTTTCTAGCGTGAGCCACAAAGTGTCCTGGGAAGAGCCTGTTAGCAACAGTTAAATGGGAAAAGTGAGAGGCGCCCTGATCTGTAATTAGGACAGGACAGATACTGGATAAAGGTCCAGCTGAAAGAGGGAAGAAAATATTCAGAAAGATCAGTCACGAAGAGTAGGAAATTCAGTATCGTCCACCTGAT
>NW_006792323.1:399786-420742 GCF_000442215.2 Lipotes vexillifer | reverse complement strand
AAAGAGTGTCTTGGGAGAGTTCAGAGAGAAATAACAAGTTGTCCCAACAACAAGTGGGAAGTGCTGGGGAATCTGAGGAACGCAGTTGCAGTTCCAGACTCCTGACCCGTCGCCACTGCTACAGACTGCTCTGGGTACTAAGGCCTCAACCAGTGCTACAGGTAAAGGGATGGAGAAAGCACAGGCAGAGACAAACCGTACCCGTGATGGTCCTAGGATGGGGCTGGACAATGGCGTGCGTCACTGCAGGTGGTAGACCTGAGGAAGCCAGGCTGGGGAGGAAGAGGACTGTGGAAGGAAGCCAAGGAAACCATTTCTGTTCTACAGAGAAAAGAAATGGAGGGACATAGAAGAAAGAGTAAGGTTGGGCTTTACCAGGTAAGAACTATATAAACTGAAGCTCAAGGAGTGGATCATGGCCACAGCTCAAAATCAGGAGTCTGTATCAGAGAAGGCTCCCTCTTCTCCAGGGTCTGATCTAGGTGCTCCTGGAGTGGGCTATTTGGCTGAATGGAATCGGTCAGCTGAACATGTGTAACAAATCAGGAAACTTATTTCAGTTGTTTTTAACAGCCTAACTGCCCCCCCCGCCGGCGCCATGTAGTGCTTGAATAAATCTTTGCCCATCTCACCATTATGCCAATCACAATTAATTAAATTAACACAAAAACAGTCAAGTACAATAAAGATGCAACACGTTCACGATATCTGAGCATTACGGGTCTTTGAGAGCGGATGAACTGGGACCTTATTCTGCGCTTTGTGTGTGGTGAGGTGTCTCCTCATTATTTATAAATTAGAAATGACTGACTTAACCCCAGAACTCAACAAGTTATCTCTTGGTTAAATGATGCTTTTTGGTAGCTGCATATTTTACAAGTTCAAAATAAATGCAAACTTTACTTTGTAGGGAGCACTACTTTAGATAGTTACTAGAAAATAAATCTTTAGTTAATGGATTCACAGTCCCTAAAGCTTCAATTAAGAAGTATAATTTAACTACTTTCTGGATGATATCATTCTACACTCTTAGAGAGTTTAGCAAAGTCTAATCCAGGAATGATACTCACAATTTAAAATAAGTAGTTCACACAGCTCTTAGGGCTGGTGTCAGGAAACTTTTCCTGGAAAGGGTCAGAGAGTAAAGATTTTAGATTTTGTAAGCCAGAGAGTCTGTGTTGCAACTACTCGACTGTTTTGGCAGGAAAGCAGCCACAGACAATATGAGAATGCATGAGTGTGACTATGTTCTAATAAAACTTTATTTACATAATCAGTAAAAATGTAAAAATAGGTAGTTCAAAAGAGGTTTGTTGGGACTTCCCTGGTGGCACAGTGGTTAAGAATCCGCCTGCCAATGCAGGGGACACGGGTTTGAGCCCTGGTCCGGGAAGACCCCACATGCCGCAGAGCAACTAAGCCCGTGCGCCACAACTACTGAGCCTGCGCTCTAGAGCCCGCAAGCCACAACTACTGAGCCCGCATGCCACAACTACTGAAGCCCGCGTGCCTAGAGCCGGTGCTCTGCAACAAGAGAAGCCACCGCAGTGAGAAGCCCGCGCACCGCAACAAAGAGTAGCCCCCACTCACCGCAACTAAAGGAGGACTGTGCACAGCAACGAAGACCCAACGCAGCCAAAAATAAATAAATTAATTAATTAAAAAGAAAAAAGAAGTCTGCTGCAAGCTTCAACAGATACATTTAGTCCATGGACAGATGAATGGATAAAGAAGATGTGGTACATATATACAATGGAATATTACAGCTATAAAAAAGAACAAAATAATGCCATTTGCAGCAACATAGATGGACCTAGAGATTATCATACTAAGTGAAGTAAGTCAGGCAGAAAAAGACAAATACCATATGATATCACATATATGGAATCTAAAACATGATACAAATGAACTTATTTACAAAACGGAAACAGAGTCACAGACATAGAAAACAAACTCATGGTTACCAAAGGGGAAAGGGGGTGGGGGAGGGATAAATTAAGAGTCTGGGATTAGCAGATATAAACTACTATATATATAATATATAAACAACAAAAACACAAGGTCCTACTGTATAGCACAGGGAACTATATTTAATATCCTGTAATAAATCATAATGGAAAACAATATATATATATAATATATAGAAGAATATATATATAATATATATACATATATCGCTGAATCACTTTGCTGTACACCAGAAACTAACACAACATTGTAAATCAACCATATTTCAATTAAAAAACTACCTATCACAGTGCCTGACACATCATTAAGTACCCAATAAATATTTATTATTATTGTGAAAAAAAGATACATTTAAATTAATGTTTTCTGTATCAACTAGATTTTTCATCACTGATCTAGCATATGTTCTTCCAGTGGGGTTTGTCAATCCAGATATTTCTCTAATATAATGTAGATTTCTCTGTCTATTTGCTCCTCCAAAGATTAAAAATGTCAATGTTTGCGTATGTTCTCAGTGAAGTGGCCAGAGTTTGATTTGGGGAAAAAAAGTGACCAGATGGTTGAGCTAAGAAGTCACCTACCCCAGCCAGGACCTGCCATTATCCACAGTGAATCAGGAGCAATTACCTTCATCGGTCCTGTCCCTGAAACTGACTGACCCCAGTCAGAAGTGTCAAAAACATGAAAGTATTGGCTGAGCCTAGCTCCCTGGTATAAAATTGAAACATACTTATTCATTACATACATCTCTTATTCATTTTTAACCACCTACTATGTTTTGGAACTTCATATCCTCATTTGTAAAATCATAATTCTTTGAAGCCTGATACTTTATAAATTTTGTTAATAATTTTTCGTAGTAAGAATCTCTCAAACATTTAAACATGGGATTAAAGCTGTGAAGAGAAATACAACAGATTGTTTTATTGAACACTTATTCCCACCTTAACCAGCTTTGGGTCATTAACTGATATACAAGGATGGATGATTTCCCACCTTGCCTGAGTGAAGTAAGTCCAGAGCTATGGAGTAAACATTCCCAGAACATGAGAATTCATTACGGAATGCTATGGGGAGAAAACTATGTGTGTAGAGAAAAGGGGGGAAAATCATACCCACATTCTGTGCAATAAGTAGAACAGAAACATTTAACCACTGAGAAATGCTTATTTGAAGGAGGAAAAAGAGAAAGAAAAACAGGGAGGGAGGAAGGAAGGGAAAGGAAAGAAAGACAGGCAGAGAGAGACAGAAGGAGGAGACCTCAAAGTGAATGGACAAGCGATCCAAGAACCTGCCATCTGTCAAGGGCAGTGCAATCACTGAACTTGAGTGTGGGCTCGGAGAGGTCACTGCCCATTGACACAGGCATGACAATTTGACCCTCAGGGTTTTCATTAACAACCAAGTATCCATCACGTCTCAGACTGTGTCTCAAGCTCAAAAAGAGCTGTTTCCGCTCTCCAGCTCCGTGGCCCCCGTGAATTCAAAGGGGGGTTGCTGCCCAGAGGGAAGTGCTCCCAGGAAAAGCAGAGAATAAGCCCTCATTTCCTTAGGATATGAGAATTCATTCTGTCATTTATCACAGACAAATGTGTGTAGCTCACAATCAGCAGCAGCTGGAAAACAGGGCTAAACTACAACAGGAAGAAAGCCACTGTTCCCAACCAGATTCCCCCTTCTTCCTGTGCACCAGCTCTTCCCTACGGTCGATGCAATGTGATCCAGAGCTAAAGCAGAGACAGTCTGCTTTCACCGGCAGAACACCCCCAGGCCAGCAAGCTGGAGGATGAACACATGGAGCAGAAGTGAGTGGCCCCAGCTGACTCGGCCTGTGCCATCTCTGATAGCTGACTCATCCAAGATCAGCAAAACCACCAGCCACTAGTGCCTGCAGTGGGGCCAGAGGAACCACCCAGCTGGCCCACAGATTCTCCATCAGTGCATATGGTTGGAGCCACTGAGTTTTGTAGTTTGTTACTCACCATTACTGTGGCCGTAGATAACTGATACACTGCCTAAAGCTATCATTGTATTGTCAACAAGGGTTTTTATATAACTCTTGAATTGTCATAACAATATCTTATATGTCTTGAAGGCTTTCTATGTGCCAGACACAGTGGGTGTTTTTTATTCATTCATTCATTCAACAAACATGTATCTGACACTGCTATGTACTAAGCACTGTGTTACATGCTAGGGATACAGTCATGAAAAAACAGAGGCAAGCCACTACAAGTTTAGTCTAGGTAGGAAAAGTCCCAGTCTGGTTGGGAAAAATGTGCATTAAATCATCTTACAAATGTATAAAATCTATGATAAGAGCTAGGAAGACAAATCGCAGGCAGTTAGTAGAGCTTAGAAAGGGGATTTATTTCATCTGGATGTCAGGAAAGGAAGATTTCCTGGAAAAGCAACATTTGAGGGGAAAGGGCAAGAGTGTTGCAGGCAGATGAATCATGCATGCAAAGGCCCTGAGGCAGGAGGGAGCAGGGCTCATTCACAGTACCCAGGGAAGGGCTGGCACAGTTGGCCTGTGTGGAGAGGGGTGGGCAGGAGCTGGAGTGAGCCCTAGTGAGTTTTCTTTGTGTTTATTCTTATGCAATAGAGTCCCTGAAGGGATTTCTCATTCAATACTCACTACTTCCCTAACAAGGAGGAAATTGTATTGTGTCTATTTTACAGATAAGGAAACTGAGACTTAAGAAAGCAAAGGAACTTGGCCAAATTCATCACGCTCAGTGCCAGCACTGGCACTCAGCCATCCATCTCCTTTCCTGATACTTTTGTTAACATCTTGAGGGCCAGCTGTATGTTATCCTTGGTTGTTTCTACCTGCTCTGGTCCTTAACAGAGGCCTGGTAGGACAAACAGCACAGGCCTCAGAGTTGGGCAGACATGGGTTCAAAGGATGACCTTGCCCCTGGGTAACCGTGAGCGAACAATTCAATTTTCCTAAACCTCTGTGATTGCATTTTTTCAAGCTAAAAAAGGGATCATGATATCTCTTTTGAGGCAGGGGCATGGAAACATATACCTAGAGGACTTAAAAAATAGTGGGCACTCCATAAATGCTGCTCACATCATGATCACCAGAGATTCAGCAATGAATGTGGCTGTAATGTTTACTCATTACCATTATCAACACAAGGCAACCAGCCTCATGACACTCATAAGTCCAAAAATGACACTGACAGTGAACTTCACTGGGGATTAAATGGCTCAATTAGTAAGAAGCCTTACTAATTTCCCCATCTACATCCAAGTCTGGATAAGGCCTCAGGGCTTGTGCCTCTGGTCTTAACGGTCTGCACATGTACCCTACCCATCTGACCCCTTCAACATCCTCTGATGGGGAGGGTGGCCCGGGGCGTCTCCAAAGCTCTCCTCCCAGGAGAAGCTTCAGTCTCAAGGTGACTCCAGGAAAATGCAAGCCTCTGACCTTCGTCTCTCCTGTTCTCCATTTCTGTACACATCTTGCCTCCTAGCCACAGTCTCCCAAGCTTGGCTTAGAAAGCCTAAGTTTACCTGCTGTGTAATGCCATTGGGAAAAGCAGACAGACAGCAGGAGATACACATCGCCCTAGGAATGTGCTAACTGGCCCACAGGTTGAAATCAATGTAACAGCCTCCTGCCAGCACCGAATGCAGTGTTTGGTCCACTAGGGACTCAGTGAGTGTTTGAATGCTGAGTGCACACTGCCTTTGTTTCGGGCCCGGCAGTGAAAGCAGGGAGTCCCAACCGCTGGACCGCCAGGGAATTCCCGAATGCTGCCTTTGGATGTCTGCATAGTATAACGGTGAAGAGAAGCTTCTAGATTCAGACAGACACCACCTTCTTATGAGCAGTGTGACCTTGGGCAAGTCACTAAACCCCTCTGAGCCTGGCTTGTCTGTAAAACAGGCTTTTGTAAGGAGCAAACGAGATCACGTATGTCACGTCCTTAGTAGAGTGTCTGGCGCTACTCCACACACACTGCAGTTACTGTTACCGTGAATATTGTCGAGGCCCCCAGCAGTCAGTGTACTTATTTATTTACTCAGGTAGGGGAGTGTAGCATGAGGAAGTTTTAAATTAATATTGAAAAGGCTTCCTTTCTGCAACCCCCAACCCCCTCCCCAGCCACTGCTCCATGGTTCCTCTTCTCAAGCCATTACTGACCCTTGAAGACACGTAAGTCCCTTCACTACTTTTTCCAAAAGTGGATCAAAAGAGAAAAAAGCAACTTAAGTTCTCTATAATGAAATTCACAGTATGCCAAAAATATTAAGAAGAAACTATGAAATTGCTATTTTTGTAGGTCAATATTTGACTGTTTCTAAGCTAATAAAAATAATCCAAAGAAGCCCCACAGCTAACCAGACCAGGACAGTCAAGGGTAAGGCAGTAAAAGTTTGTTATTTTTTAATTATTTGTTTGTTTTAATATTCCTCTTTCATAAATTCTTTTTGTATTAGCCATGAACTAAACAGCCTAGATTTCCGTAACAGCCACTTCACCCCACAAGACCTGCCTCAGACCAGCTCTCCTGGCTTTCATGTCTCCCTTCTGTCCTCACAGTCCTTTCTGAGAATCAAAGAGCCCCAGGGAGGGGGGGAGGGGAGAGCCCTCACCAGGCAAGCCGCTTCATCCAAACACAAACCACCCCTGGCACATGCCACCCACTCTGCGTCCCCAAAAGTCACCTCGCTTGGATGACTGCTCCCAGGGATCCACAAGCCAGGCCGCACATGGGGTGCATTCAGATTCCTCCTCCATCACAACCTGGGGTTCAGAGTAATTCTCACAGCCTTAATCTGGACTCCAGGAACCCACCCCTCTGTTCTCAGCACCGGGACCCTCCGTCAGTGGAGAGTCCCAGGGAGCCTCAGGTCCCCAACTGGGAGGTTGGAACAGTGACACCCACTGCACTCCAACCTCACAGAGCTGGGAAGAGGCTCAGATCCCAGCTGACATGCAAGACGTTTTGAAAAACTCAGTTGCCCTTCAAGTTTACTATTACCCATACCTGGACAAGTAACTAAAATACTAGGAAAGCCTGTGCCTTCACTCACGTTAGCTCTGCAACCTAGTTTATTTTGAGAATGCCAATGCAAAAGTCCTGAATGTGGGATGCACGTGAACCCTGGGTCAGGACTAGAAGGCAGCATAGCACACATGTGAGGGTTCCAGGTGCTACTCAGGCTCTGAGAGTGAGGATGCCATGGGTGAGGTTAGAGAAGGGTCTTCAGGGCACCTGGCATACCCGTCCAGGCCCTCACATACTCGCCTCTCTGCTCTCATCCCTGACCTGCTCGGGTATGGAAGCCAGCTCTTCTCTCTGGCCACTCTGCCTGTTCCAGACCAGTGGATGCGAGCGCTGGCCGCCAACGCCGATTCTGCCGCAAGAGCTGTACGGCCCTGGGCAGCTCACCCATAACATGAGGATCAGAACAGTTATCTATTGCAAAGGCTTGCTGTCAGAATCAAGTGAGTTTCTTATCTATATTGAGGGCCTGGAACACATATTAAATGCTAAGTGTATGATATTATTACCTGGGAGAGGGGCAATCAGGGAAGGAAGGAGAGGGAAGCCCATCTGAGCCTAGGTCCACACCAGGTTTTCCATCCAATGTTGCCAACAATTATGCTGACTTTTGGACCCCGGCCTCTGCATCCAATTCTCATATGGTTTAGAATCTGTAAGAGGACAGTGCGTGACTAATAGTCCCCTTATGCCACAACACAGGCCACTTGTAAAACTTCATTTTTCCTCTTCTGCAGTCCCAGTCCGCTGTGCACATGGGTTATCACCAATCCTGAGACGCTCCCCTCCTCCAGCCTACGATCTAGAAACGCCTCCCATGAGCCTGGCATCCTAGAGTCAGAGAAGCTTTAGAAACAGAAGGGAATTAGCAGATCATCTTCCAGAAGGGAAGACTGGGCAGAGAAGTCCAAGGTTGCCCAGGTTGTCAGTGCCCAATGAAGAATGGTCCATCCTCCATGGTCCAATCGAGGCCATGGTCCATCTCCACCAAGCCATGCCTCTGGGCATTGTGGGAAATTCTCCCACCTCATGGGAGGGGATGGAGCATGCCTCAGTGTGTGGCATCCCTCTTCTTCCAACAATTGCTGCAGGATGATGGCCTTCGGGGACTAAGCTTTTCCACAGTCTTACATGTGTTGAATGTTGAGAGGGACAGAAGAAGACCTTAATTTAGCAATGTAAAACAAGGAGGAGAGAAGGGGCACAGACAGAAGAAAAAAGGACAGGCAGTCCTTCCCTTTTTGAAACGACACTTTCAAGTCTCGATGGTGAGGGAGACCTCGCACAGGCAGTGTGGTGAGGAAGGCAGGTCACACAGGGGTCTCCCCTCCAGGAAATAACCCTCGGCAGCACCTTTCTAATATGGAGGATAACGAACAGCACTGCTGATCCAATTTGCTCTTTTTCTCCGCATAGAACTTTCCCCCATGCTGTCAGCCCTTTGGATTTATCGATACTACAGGGAGTTTGGAGAAATATAGACATTACTTTGGCTTTGGGGCTCTTTGTTTCAAAAGAAATGTTTGAATTGTCGTATTTGACAAGAATAAAAGGAAAAAAAAATGAAAATAGGCTTGGTCAGAATAGCTATTTCTTACACTGAAAGAAAGAAAAGGAAAGATGAAGGAGGGAATAAAATGGGTTTTATTCTATGGTTTTTCAATTAATGATATACAACACCAGTGATTTTGGTGGGAAAAGTATCTTATAATAAAAGAAAAACCCCACACACCTAATAATGGAAAAACCCCACACACCTAATAATGGAACAATCTTTGTTATTAGCTTGATAGCTCTGCCCTGCAAATATTGTTAGAGCAGCTGGCCAGACTATTACAGTCCCTACCACTGATAGTACAGAACAACTCGGGTCAGGACCCATTACTGAATATACCTAATATTGTTTTCTAAATTTTCAACACCTATTCAAATAGAAGCTGGAGAAGAAAAATTGCCTCTCACTCCAAAGCTTTAAAACACACAAAAAGGCACCATATTGCCACTTTAGGGACATATTTGTTCCCTGCTGTTGCTATTTTATATGTCATTTCAGTCCTGCAGTTAGCTATAAAGCAAATCTTTGCTTTTTCCAGAGAGGAATAAGAGCTGCCTGAAGGGAAACAAGAATGAGAGGCATCCTTAAAAGACTGATTTACAATTGGTGAGGAGATACAATACGAAAATTACAGCTTTCTCATTCTGAATGTGGGAGCCTTGGCTCTTACTCTAAAAGTCCTGCCTAGGGCCCCCCTATTGGCACAAGAGCGAGGCTATCATGAAGGGGCCATTTGGGTTTTCAGAAGACCTGGGGAAAGGGTGAGGTGTGTGTGTGTGTGTGTGTGTGTGTGTGTGAGAAAGCTTGTGTGTAGTAAGTATGTCTGAATGTGCTTGTGTGTGCTGTGTTTGAACTGTACGTGATTGGGGTGGTGGTGTGTGTACTGTGGGATTAGGGGATGAATTCAGTAAGGATTAGGTAGAGCTAAAAGGAAATTCAGAGAAGTCAGCACTTGCTACCACTCATTATGCACCCAAGGTGGTCCAGTCTAAACATGGAATTCAGATACCGTGAATTGCAGTCCCTCTTCTGACAGTGACATATGGTGTACCCTTGGGCAATTCCCCTGACTGTGTTTTGACCCTAACTTATCATCTGTAATAAGGAAAATAACACCCACCAAAGAGGGGCGTTGTGGAAATTTATCTGTATTACAAAGGGCAGGGGAAAACATAGGTGAAAGGTGGAAGATAAGTCAAAGACGCTTTGCCTGTCAACAACTCACGTGTAGCTTATGTGCAGTTCCCATGGGTTTAACCTTCTCTTCAAGACCTTCCCAAACACCCCTCTGGGGTATGGCCAAGTGAAAAGACTCTGATTCCTCTCTCGAAGGGGAGACTTCACACAGCCTGTTGAGATAACAGAACTCCAAGATGGCCCCATGACCCTCGCCTCCTTGTATTCTCTCCTTGTCATGTTCCGTCCCACACTGAATCATAGCCACCTTATTTATAGAATGCGGCAAAGAGTGTGACTTCCAAGGCTACAGAAGGCACTGCAGTTTCCCTTTGGTCTCCTAGAGTGAGCAGTCAGCTACCACATGATTAGGATATGCAAGAAGCCCCAGGAAGAGGCCCAAGTGGAGAGGAGCCGCCTTACCAACTCCAACTTGCCATCAACATGAGCGAACGTCCTGGGAAGGGTATCCTCCAGCCATAGTCAAACCTTCAGATGACACAGCCCCAGGCTACATCTGACTGCAGCCTCATGAGAAACCTGAGCTAGAGGCACCCAACAAAGTGACTCCTAAAGGCCTGACTCACAGAAAGTGCAAAATAATGAATTGCTCTTCTTGTTCTAAGCCACTAAATTATGGAGTTATTTGTTACACACGATTAGGTAACTAATACACCTACAGTAGACTCGCTTGGGGTAATCTTTGTGCTATTCTATTGAAAAATCTACCTTTAACCTACTGTCATCTTTGAGAGACTAGTTGGACTTAGATATTGTGAATGTTCTCGGGAGGCCATGAATCTACCAATTATTCATTCATTTATCCACCCATTCATCCTTTAATTCACCAAATACTGATAAAGCATCTGCTGTATCCTAGACTCTCCAATAGATAATAGAAGAATAGGAGCCAGTGAAACATATTCCCTTAAGAGATCTCATCTAGTGAACCCATGGAGACAAATACGTAAGCAGACAATCACAACACAGTGTGGCAAAAATTCTATTATCATGGGGAATTACAGACAGGAAATGGTGGGAGCCCTTGCTTGAGGGAGAAGCTAACTCAATCTTGAAGAATCAGGAAGGACTATTCTGAGGGAGGGGCGTTTAAGGACATTCCCAAAGGTCAGGTAGAGGTTATCAAAGGGAAGTAGAGAAAAGTCA
Source organism: Lipotes vexillifer (assembly GCF_000442215.2). NCBI lineage: Eukaryota > Metazoa > Chordata > Mammalia > Artiodactyla > Lipotidae > Lipotes > Lipotes vexillifer. The sequence continues at coordinate 409,852 of NW_006792323.1, read as the reverse complement.
GCAGCCCCTTCAGCAAGAAGAACCAACAGGATGTGCAAAGACAGAGCCAGCTGCAGTGTGTACATCGAAAGCCCTCGTGGCTGGAGGGAAAGGGATTGTTTTCCCCCTTGACTTACATCTTAGGTAAATGGCCCTTTCTAACGTAATCACCTTTTCTTCTGTAAAGTCATAGAAATGTTTAACCGCACAAACTCTAGGACAAGAAAGGAATCAAAAAGCCTTCACGTCTATATTCAGACACCTTTTCATTCTTTCCCCCAGTTCTTTCTCCTCCTCTGGGACCCAGGTGCTCTTCTTTCCTTTCACAGACAGTGCCGGGAAGTCATTTATACCCCAGGAAAAGTGCTCTGTGCACGCTGGTCATTAATTAAATGATTAAGTTCTTTCAAGGTGATATGTTACCTCCTCCAAGAAGGGATATCCCCCTTTGAGTTGTCAGCTCACCACCGCCCATTTAGCTCTGGCTAACTGGCTGCACCAATCCTTTATATTCTTCTATATCATTACTTGTTCAGTATTTCTCACCCCTACCTGCCCCTCACATAGTAATTGAAGTTCTCTGATAATTAGGGTTTGCATGCCTGTTTCCCACCATTTATAAAGACTACCACAGTGCCTGGCAATTTGTTGGCCCTCAATAAATATATCTAGAATAAAAACCAATATAATTTAGTGATTGCTATTGAAAGAAAAGAAATCAATTTTGTTCTGCATTCTTGCGCCTTTGTGAATCTTTCTTCTAGCTTTCTTAGAAAATTAATCTTAAATGCCAAAAAACATGGATGCCATTTCTTAGTGAAATATAGTGAGTTTTAATTTGGTTGAACAAATTTGTTTTAATAGGCTCGTTTCCCCATTTTTTGGGAAAAATCATACAAACTCTCCTAAACATGGAAAACCAAAGTGTATATTTTTCCATGAGTTAGAACATTAGACATAATCATATATTTTAATAATCAATTATTGTGTAAGTGTTATATTAACACAATGACAGCAATGAACTGGCACGTAAGATGACAAAATGCCCCAGCGTGTGTACCAGACACTGTGTTTTCACACCATGCATAATGAAAGTAAATAATGCCTTTGACACAAATCTAATGCTATTAGCCTCGGATTTCTTTCTGCAAACTGGGGGTGTGAAAGCAAAGCCGCAGGTTGTTTTCTTAAGAAGGAATGTGCTTGTTTGTGACTGGCAGCAGAACAGCAAGGACCTGAGCAGATATCGCCTCTTCACCCTGCTGACTGGCAAGTAGAGGTGAGAAAACAAACAGCAGGCCTTCCTGGGGCACCGGACAGGGGCCAGAGACAACAAGGCGGGAGCTCATGTCGCAGAGCCTTGGGGGAAGAGAGTCCCTCCAGAACAAAGCGGGAAATGCTGGTCTTTAGCCTCAAGGAACCCAACTCAAGTGTGACTGGCATTCTTACAAGAAGAGAGCAATGGAGAAATGAGAGGAGCTTCAGCCTTGACCAGAAGGAAGCCCTCCTCCTGCCTTTCTGGGCAGCTACTCAAAGGCCAGAGCTAAATGGGTGGTGGTGAGCTGACAACTCAAAGGGGGATATCCCAGGACACCCAAATGTGCTGGGGCTGGATCAACGGAAAGCTGAACATTAGTGTTTCCTAAGGTTTTCCTCAAAGAAGAAATTTGCACATGGGATCACTCTAATGTCTGACTCCACCCATCAGAACAGCAGAGTGGGACCTGTTAAGAGTATTCTGACAGGTGAGATATCAAGGTCTGGTTTGTTTTTCTCTTCAACTCTAGTGTGAATTATATAATCTCAAGCAGTGTTCTCAAACTTGTGGCTCATGAACTACCTAGATCAGAAATATGAAGATGCTTTTTCAGTGCAAGTTAGTCATGATGGGACCCATGAATCTGCATTTTATACAAGTGGCCCTAGTGATTCAAGGTACACTGAACTCTGAAGACATCTAAGCTAAAAAGAAGAATATTTGGGCTAATTATTTTTGTAGAATAGAGATATTTCTTTAATCTACTATCCAGAAAACTAGGTAAGATCTCTTGGGGTTGAAATAGTGTAGAAATCCTCTTTGGAAACATGTCTCATTGTGGTGACCTCTCAGCTGAGAGGAAATGCAGATGTGCCAACAGGCACGTGCAGAGGTGCTCAACATTGATAATCATCAAGGAACTGCAAATCAAAACCACAATGAGATATCACCTTACACCTGTCATAATGGCTACTGTCAAAAAGAATACAAACAAATGTTGGTGAGGATATGGAGAAAAGGGAACCCTCCCTCGTATACTGATGGTGGGAATGTAAATTAGTGCAACCACTGTGGAAAACGATATGAAGCTTCCTTAAAAAACTAAAAATAGAACTACCCTATGACCCAGCAATTCCACTCCTGGGTATATATCTGAAAAAAAACAAACACACTGATTTGAAAAGACACATGCACCCCAACGTCCATAACAGCGTTACTTACAATAGCCAAGAAATGGGAGGAACATAAAATGAAGAATGGATAAAGAAGATGGTGTACATATGTACAATGGAATACTACTCAGCCATAAAAGAACAAAAGTTTGCCCTTTGCAGCAACATGGATGGACTTGAAGGGCATTATGCTGAGTGAAATAAGTCCGACAGAAAAAGACAAATACTGTATGATCTCACTTACACATGGAATCCAAAGAATACAACAAACTAATGAATATAGCAAAAAAGCAGCAGACTCACAGATACAGAGAACAAACTAGGGGTTACCAGTGGGGAGAGGGGGGAGGGGCAATAGAAAGGTGGGGAGGAGGTGCAAACTGTTGGGTGTAAGATAGGCTATAAGGGTGTATTGTACAACACGGGGAACATAGCCGGTATTGTGTAATAACTGTAAATGGAAAGTAACCTTTAAAAATTGTATAATCATCAGTCAATCGATCAGTTCCAGAATTAGTGTAGAAATCAAAAGATCTGCAGGGTTTGCTGTGGAAATTCCAATGAAAATTTTCTGGGAATTCCAGTATTTAGAATTTCTTTGACAGAAGTGTTGAATAAAATTCTCTTACCAGCCCACAGATCCTGATCTGTGGAGAAGACAAATTGAAGCTCTACTAATGATAAGAGAGAGTGTGCAGGCAGCTACCAATTCAGAAATTCTTAAACAGACCCGGGTATACAATTCATAGACACTATAACCCAGATAAACACACAATTCCTTGCAAATTAATAAAATGCCCTAATTTTAATAAAAAGTCATTGATAACAAACCAAAATGGATTGCCATCCTTAAACAGTGGTCCTGTGAATGACACAGTAGTTGCAGAGTTGGAAAAATGAGAGTGTAACAGAACTAAAAAAAAAAAAAGCTGCTTATTCATCAGAGTTCAGTTTTAGGTTCAGATAATTATCAAGAGATTTGACCACCGAAACAAGTGACCAGCAAGACATTCAAAAGTTGTGTGGCCGTAACACAGTTGCTCACTGTGGGGTCTCCCACGCAGTGTAAGATGTCTAAAGGGAACTGGCCCCTGCCCACCACGTGCCAGTACTCATCATTCCAAGAACCGTAAGGAGGTCCTGTATCCTTTGACAACTGCTACATCCCTTCCTTATAAAGTCCCTTTCTCCAGGCCCAAGGTCTCCAACAGGAAAGGGACCTCAAAGTCCACTTTATCCCATTTAGTGCCTGAATCTCTTCAGCAACGACATCTCCACCAAGTGGTTGTCTAATCCCCCTGTCCTAAAGTTGGCTGTTCACATACCACCATCATGATATTTAAATAATCGAACCCCTTCTTTTCTTATATGCCTGAAAGACATGTGAAGATGAATGTGGACATTCTATTTACACAGATCCACACTAGCAGTCCACGTCACCTGAACTATGTATATTACAGATGGTTTTGGTGAAAATTTCAGTTATCCAAGTCTTGAAACAACTCTGGACATGCTTGAACACATCATGTACAGTTCCTGCTATTTAGATGGCCACCTGCGTATGAAATCATGGGTTTGACTGACTCTTCATTTTCTATATATTTTAGTAAACACAAATGTATAAAAAATTAAAAGATGAGCTGTGTACCACCTAAAATATCTCATAGTCCACACTTTGGGTAACACTGGTCTCTTCTATCCTCAAACATTCATGATGTAAACCACAGTTTTGCTAATGTGTTAACCCGAGGGCCCATATATGTAGTCTTAATTCTGCTTCCAGCACACTATGGCTGAGTTCATGTCCAGACCTGAGGCTGACATCCTGGTCCTGATGCAGGGCCTCTCTCCAGCTCCACAGCACTTGTCTACACAGCATCTTACCTCCCAAATCTCTTGAGGCATAAATAGACATCTCCTCTCCAGGCCTGTTTTGGAGAGTTCTAGCCTCCTTTTTAAGGCTCTCTCCTCCAGAATCCAGCTGTTCTTACGAAGAACATGGGCTCTCTTTGCCCTCTGGGATGGGAACCTTCAGCTCTTCACCCTGTCACAAGGGAAAAGATGGAGCAACATGACTTGAATTGCCACACGAAGGGACTACTCCCTAGCTTTTGTGTTTATCCCTGAGGCTGCATATTCACACTACTTGGATATGAGTGAAAGTTCAGCATTCCTTTAATACCCATGACTTTTCCACACAGTCAAGGCATGAGAGTTAAGAGAAGCAAAATCTTCCAAGTATTTTCCAGGCTTGAGATTAGAGTAATGGACTTCCTAGAGATTTTCAGTTGTAACTGAGGTTACTGGTTAAAGAAGTGGTAGTGGCCAACTTAAGAAGAGACATCTCTTTAAGATGCTTCCACCGTTAGTAAGACTAGATCCCTGTATTGTGTAGTCCTGCTGGGGCGGTATCTTAGTCCACTTGGGCAGCTTATAAACAACAGACGTTGATTTCTCACAGTTCTGGAGACTGGGAAGTCCAGGATGGAGGCATTTGCAGATTCAGCGTCTGGTGAGAGCCCGTTTGCTCACAGGTGGCCATCTTCTCTCTCTAACCTCACATTGTGGAAGGGGTTAGGGATCTCTCTGGGGTCTCTTTCACAAGCGCACTAATTGCATTTGAAAGGGCTCTGTCTTCAGGACCTAATCACCTCCCAAAGGTCCCACCTCCAAATACCATCACCTTGAGGGCTAGGATTTCAATATATGAAATTTGGGGGGGACACAAGTATTCAATCTATAGCAAGAAACCCTCTATCAAACCATCTATCAAAATTGCTTCTACCATCAACGAGTATTTTGCATCACCAGGCAACATTTATTAAGTGCCTATTGTATACACATTATGACAATGCCAGTTGCTAGTCTGGGAAAACCAAAGCAGACAGAGGTTGGAGAATGTTTGCACCCAAATTATTTGTTTCTGAAGACTTCTTTTTTATTGCTGTGCCTTGCAGCTTGTAGGATCTTTGTTCCCAGACCACGGATCAAACCCAGGCCCCGGGAGTGAGAGCACTGAGTTCTAACCATTGGACCGCCAAGGAAGTCCCCTGCAGACATCTAAGGAGAGTGGAAAAGACCCAAAATACCAGAGAGAGAAGAATCTGGAACTCTGGATAGGCTCTCTAATAAGGGCAGAGTGGAGGGCAACACGATAGAAAAGGAGGTGAAGTCATATGCATTCTCTGCACTGTTACCACTCATAATCAGCCTTCCGCAAAATGATATGCACATTTTTCTGAAACTCATGAAATGCCTGTTGTAAACGGATCTCTTAAGGAAATCATCAGGGCATCTGAGCTACGAACCTGGAATGATACGGGGGTGAAACTGAGACAACACTTATAGACTTAGGGGTCAGAGATAGAAGTTGACCTGTGGATTGCAAATGAGTTCTTGCCTAAAAAGAGCTTAAAATCTAGTGAAGGGGAAAGGTATATACTCATAAACCTAAGATATAATGAAATATGTAAGTGCCAAAAGCGTGACAGTTAAGTTACAGGCATTCAGAGGTATTCAGAGGAGGGAGAGAGTACCTGTGAGCTGAATGGTGGGGAAAAGCATCATGATGAAATACCTGAACTGGCTTTAGGATGAATTTCTTACTTTGGAAATCAAAGGCTCCACCAAAACGCACTGGTAGAATGGGGAGAGGGTTTAAAGTGCTTGTTAGAATAAATTCTTTGACTAGAATTATTTCTGTTAAATCGTTTTTGTGAATGTGATTTGATTTTAAATTGGAAGATATATACGCTTATCACAAACACGAAGACATGAATCCATGAGGAAATTTCCAAAAGGGAATTCTCCAGCAAGAGGTATATTTCCATTTCCTGAGGCTTTCAATACATCAAATACATTTAAAAAATTTGGAGAAATGCCCTATCAGGTTAAAAAAAATTGCAGTGTATTTTAAATACTTACACTTTATAAATTACCACTTTTACTATAACATACAAATAGTAATGGCTTATTGTTTCTAGTGCTTAAAAGGTGTATTTTCATTGCACCCGCAACAATTCCATAAGGTGCTTGTTATTATTCTCCCTATTATACATATGAAGATGCTGAGTCACAGAAAGACTGCGCGTGGCCTAAAGTCACACAGCACTAAGAGGTAGAGCCAGAACTGGAAAGCAGGCAGCCTGACTCCAAAACCCACACTTTCAACTACTATGCCATAAAATTATCTATCTGTATATCCTCTTCTGGAGAAAATGTCAAAGTTTAAATTTAAGATCTTTCAGGAATGTGAAACCACTTCCCTATCACCCCCCCATCACTTTCTGTGATAGGCTTTTAAGGACACACAAGCAAACCACTTAATACATGCACATGTCTGGAAGAACTACATTCTTAGACTCAGGAAGATAAGGAGTTGGGGATCAACCCCCGATGCAGAGAAACATCAGAAGAAAAGTTCCCTGTATTCAGAGAGCAACAGTGAACACCTAAACTTCCTTTCCTGAGCTCCCCACCCCAGGCACCAAATCCTACAGCCACGTGAGCATGGACTGAAATTACACCAGCTAATTGTGTTCTGCAGCTCCGCATAGGTTACTCCAAGCGCAAAGGGACAGCGTTTCTGATGATTAAGTCTCAAAATTAACTCCCCATTAAGATAAATGAAGAAACGACTTTCCTCCCAGTGAGATTATTTTAGTCTGGCTGCTGATTCAACAAAATTAGCAGAGATTAATTGACATTCTCAAGAAACTCCACATTGGAAAAGGAGGCGAATTTAGGTCACGGTTTGATATTCCAATCAAATGGGCCCAAATATAGTTTATTTACATCCGTTAACTCCCAACTGCTTAGCCTCTGACCTTGGCACAATAGGTTTAAAATGAGGAAACCTGGGTCACGTCCCGCTTCTGCCACTTAATGGCGCCATGACCCTGGAAAGGACATTTGACCCCTCTGAGTTTCATTTTTCTCACCATTAAAACGGGGATCCCCTGCCAACCTCCCCGCACTACAGGGTGGTGCCCTCATGGATATAATACATGCAGAAGCCCCGTGGGGACTCCATAGGCCACAGATGATGTAACCTTGTTTATTTCATCATTACTGTGAACGGGGCCAACGATTTTTGTATTACTAATATTTCTTCCATTTGAATAATTCTTCAGATGACAAATTTTACAAACAGCTCAAGCCAAGAGCTGAGGATCAGAGTCACTTTGTTCTTACGGCCAGAGCCAGAACCAAAGGCTCTACCCTTTTTTTTTTTTTTTTTAACATCTTTATTGGAGTATAATTAAAGGCTCTACTCTTAAAGCAGACCACGCTGGCCTTCGGTTATCCAGACTAACACGAGTTTCCTAATTCAGAAACTGAGTTCATTCCCTGAAAGTTCCTTCATAGCTGATGGATATGAATATTTAAATGTGTGTGTTTATTACATAAATGTTATAACAAGAATCAATGTACAGTTGTTGAATTAGAAACAACTGTCTACAACTCCATGCTGCCACTCCAACGATTATTTTACAAACCATGTATTTATATATGAATAGTGATAATCTAGCTTAATTACAACTTGGGGTTCTATTTGTATATGTAACACTATATTATACATATTTCCACATAAAATTTCTCCCAATAACATTTACTAATTTTATTGGCCATATCTTAGGCAGCAAGTAGATTAACCAGCTTTTTGGAATACTTAGGATACTTTCTTCTTCTAAGGATACCATTTTGAGAAATAGACCAACATTAATAATAATAACGAGAATGATAACAGTGTTTCACAGACAGAGCTGCCACATATGCTTGTGTGGGTCAGATGTGGAACTGCCCTAAAGGCCACCACTGACACTTCTAATCACCATACATTTATCCTTTTCTTATGCCAATATTCCAACAGAGTGCAGGAAACTATTGGGGTAAGGACTCAGTTTCTGTAACGCACAGGGTGAGAGTAATGGCAAGCTGCTCTTATTTATGAAATCGGTACCATGTGCCAGGCTCTGTTCAACTAGTGTTTCCCGAATTACCTCATGCAATCCTCTCAACAATTCTATGAGTATAGAAATTATTATTGTCAACCACGTTTCACAGAAACTGAAACCTTAGTTCACTCAGGGAGCAAGTGGCAGGGTGAGAGCTGATTTAAGCTCTTTCTGATTCCAAAGCCTAAGTCCACCCAAATATTAAACTTTATGTCATACATAATTCTACTGACCATCGATGATACCTGCATAGCCACACATTATCTACATGTTACATAGCGATTTTCTTCTCTTAGATTCTTTCCTCAAAGTTAGAATTACAGGGTCAAAGATTAGATCCATGTTTAGGGTCATATAAATCTACTGTTAACAATAATGTAGTTAAGTTCTACTATATCTTTTTTTTTTTTTTTGCACTACGCGGGCCTCTCACTGCCGTGGCCCCTCCCGTTGCGGAGCACAGGCTCCGGACGCACAGGCTCAGCAGCCATGGATCAAGGGCCCAGCTGCTCCACGGCATGTGGGATCTTCCCAGACCGGGGCACGAACCCGCGTTCCCTGCATTGGCAGGCGGACTCTCAACCACTGCGCCACCAGGGAAGCCCCCTACTATATCTCCTTCATTCAGAAAATATTTATTGATCCCCTGCCATGTTCTAGGCACTGTTCTGGAATGTGGAGAAAGAGCAGTGGGCAAATAGCACACTTTCTTGTCTTGAAAGAGCTTAAAATTAAGTGGAAAGCTGACAAACCAGCATTGTATGCTGTTATTCATATTTCTGTTTCCTAATTTGATCTGTATATGTGTTAACTTCACCATGTGGATGTACGTTTTTGATAAATGGTAATGGTGAATGTGGGTCCCCGTGAATTCGAGTGATTTTTTCTCCAGTGTGCATGGAGGAGAGGTGGAATTGAAACAGAAAAGGCAAAAAGTTGTTCGGAATTATTTCCCTCTTCTGAACACTCCTATGCTATGGAACTTTATTTATACATTATCATCACGCTTTATGATTTAGCTACTTTTGTGAGTGTCATACCTAAAATTCTTTCAGGCAGGAGTCATATTATGTAAAACTTCTTAAAAATACAGTTCTTTGTGGGCACTCAACAGATCTGTTAAATGAATGAAAACACTACACAAATGACTAGTACTATCAAAGAACTGAATAAAATATAAGTGTTAGTAATTACCTCTATACACACACACCCACCATGCCATTTATTGGGTGCCCAAGTCTTTTTTTAAAGGGAGCCTCAGAAATCATGACTCTTACACATATCATTGTTTGAATGTACCAAATATGCAACAATTTGTAATACTCTTTCGCACTGTTTCCAAATCTTGCCTGATCATAAAATCAGTTTTGAAAAAGTCATTCCAAGATTCCTCCTCATAGCGTCTGATCTAGTTGGACTAGAAATCTATTTTTTTAACAAGTTTTGTGGGTAAGTCATATAATAAGGCAAAACATTTGAAAGCTACTCTTAAAAGAGGTGTGATGGGCTTCCCTGGTGGCACAGTGGTTGAGAGTCCGCCTGCCGATGCAGGGGACACGGGTTCGTGCCCCAGTCCGGGAGGATCCCACATGCCGCGGAGCAGCTGGGCCCGTGAGCCATGGCCGCTGAGCCTGCGCGTCCGGAGCCTGTGCTCCGCAACGGGAGAGGCCACAGCAGTGAGAGGCCCACGTAACGCAAAA
>NW_006792323.1:382852-399706 GCF_000442215.2 Lipotes vexillifer | reverse complement strand
AAAAAAAAAAAAAAAAAAAAAAAAAGAGGTGTGACATGTCATAACTTGCAACAGATTAAAAATATGAAGAATAGAGAGTTCTGAATAGGTGAGCACAGTTTCTATTATCTTATTTAATGTGGGCGTAACAGATAAGACTTAGGGATTACCTACGCACGCGCCTTTTAGAAATGGATCAGGTGCTACTTTGTTACATTGCTCCCCTTGGTTTTGAAAATGGGTTCATAACGTGTCCATGTATAGGAGAAGAAATCATTTAAATTGCTTAACAAGATAAATGCTAGGTATACTAGACAGACTATAATTCCACTAGCATAAGGGGTTACCGTATTAGAAAACGCTCTCCTGAAAATGGAATTTGAATTAAATGATACCCACGGTATGAGAGGAGGCATCTTACCTGTTTTAAGCAATCCTGCCCTAAGTTGTATATAAACAATTCTACTCATGAACATACAACTGTCAATAAAGCCCTGTAAACCACAGCAGTTTAATTCCTAAGTATAACCCAGCAGGTCTTTGTATGTCCTCAGACATGTCCTAGAATGCAAGAATGTGCACACACAGGAATATTCATAGCAGCCATATTCCTAACAGCCCCAAACCAAAAACAAACCAGTGTCCATCCACTGTAAATAGTGGAATAAATTGGAGTATATTCACACAGGGGAATATTTCACAGCAATGAAAATAAACAAATTATTATCGCTATAAACAACATACGAATGAATCTCACAAACATAATATCTGTGCAAAAGAAGCCTGACAGAAGAGAGGACATATTGCACAATTTCATTTATATGAAGTACAAACCCAGGCTAACTAATCTATGGGATTAGATGTAGGCAGAGTGATTGCCTGCTCACTGCGAGGAGATGAAAGGGGGCTTCTGGTGGTCATTCCCGATCTAGATGCTGGCCATACGGGTAATTTTGTGAAAATATATTGAGTTGTACACTTACAATTTTTGCACATTTCTAAATGTATGCCATATACCAATGTGTCATTTACTTCCACAAAAAAAATATGATTATGTTTCTCCTCCAATTCTGTGGTTGTTCACAGGGCAGGGGGATTTTTGCTGGTTATCTTCACTGATAGACAGTCTCCCACACTACAGAACAGCTACAGAGATTCTGTATAGGAAATGCGTGACAATGTTCAAATGCAAAGATTATGCCTTTTATCTACTTCCAGTCTATTACTTACTTTGAATGTATTTTCCAATGATGGCTCTATATTTGTGCTGATTCATCCTCTTGACCCTGCCAGATCCCCTGTATGAAGAGACAACAGAGAGAAAAATCCATAACTCATTAAGGTCAGTGGTTCTAATGAAGTCTGGGAAAGAAAAGACAAGGGTTGCTTTCTCTGTCAGCCCCACCCCACCCTGGGCAGCCATCCCAAACAGCATTCCTTCTAGGTCAAGGACCCCTGTGAGGGAGTCTGCCGACAGTACATGTGTATCACTGCAATTGGGATAACAGGTCACTGAGTCAAGAGAACAATTGCGAATGAGGACATAGAGATTGGTGCAGGGATTGAGCTGAGGGGTTTTTGAGAGTTTATTATTGGAAATAATAGCAAATTATGTGGGTGTTGTCCCCAGATCTCCATCAATTCTTCTCTACTATTTTGGGTACCTCTTCACAACCCTTTGCTGTGCTCTCCCATCCAACAGCCAGCACCTACGGTTCATCCTCAGAAAATCTGGGGTGCTCCTGGAGCTGCTTCCCGAGCATTGGCAGAGAGCTGGAAGTCTGGAAACATTCAGCTCCCGGGGCAGTCCCGGCAGTGACAGCCCCAGCTCCCAGCCTCTATTCAGGAGCCATGGTCAGGACAAGAACAAGGGTAAGGTGAGGGCGGAATGCAAGTGAAAGGGCGCCAAAACACTTGGCAAAATAAATCGTATTTCAATGCAGTATTTTTACAAATAAATGCCTCAACTTCCGATGTGGTTCCACCCAGCACTACTTTGAGATGTAACATGCGTCAGCGCTCCCCTCGGGATGTTTCCCCCCTCTTTGAGGGAGAAGGTGTGATTTGGGGTTTTCTTTTGCCTCACAGAAATTAAACTCCTCCCTGGCCTACCACTGTCTTGTTTCCTCAGCTCCACCTGGTTTCCAAATGGTCCTCTCCTGGAAGTGCACCCACGCAGCCGTCCCATTTTCACCTATTTCCTTAACGCTTTCTCATATACCCAGGCTGACAACACCAGAAGTAGAAAATGTGAAGTAAAGAAGAGTGCGTAGACCTTAACGTTCAAAGTATAAGATCCTTTTCACAGAAAATAATAACCTTCCCTATAAATATTACACAATTCATTACAATTCATGAAGGTCCGCTATGAAAATCAAAACCCCATCACGCCAAAGCTCTAACAATACATGTAAACAAACAACTACAGGCTCTAAGTGGAGTATGATGTCGGATTCATGCCTTTAAATTTCTTTCATTACTCGCTCTATGGTAGCAAATGAAATGCCAGGAAGCCGCAGGGAGAAGGCACTGCAGCAGTTTGCTGGTTCCTGAGGTTCATAACATACATGCCAGGTGCCATCTCCTGGCGAGAGTGCCCCTATACCTCTAAACCACGGATGCCTTTTACCTTTGACTGTGTGTTGGAACAGGCTGTAAGAATGACATTTGGACTAAACAAAGGACATTTATTTGTAACATAAATATTAAAAAATTTTAAAGTCCTGTGTTATTATTTAATCAGTTACAAATATGAGTCTTCCGAAAAAGCTCTGTGAATTATATGGATGTCAATTTCCTGGTTTTGATACTATACTATCGTGATGCAAGATGTTACTTTTGGCAGAGACTGGGTGACAGGTGTAAGAGGTCTCTGTGTACTTATCTTTGCAATGACCTGTGTATCTATAACTATGTCAATAAAGCATGTTAAACGTTTGAAAAACAACAACAAAAAAAGGGCAGTGCTTATTACCTGAGATCTAAGAAGCAGGTTGTGCAGATAACATCGCCCAACAACCTAAATTCCATGGCAGACGATGTCATCTATAAATGCCCTATAAATGGAGTAAGGCTTCATGCACCTCTGAGAAACTGAACTGCCCTGATACCCTGTGTTACATGAATGGCTGTCTCAGTACTTCAGCTGACAATTGTCCCAGGACCACATGTCTTACCTCTGACCTGCCACACTAGTAAATCTTTCTGAGCACACCTCAGGAATTGTGCAAAAGTAGTTAGCTGTGTGGGACGGGCTGAATAAAAGCCCCCCAAAATATCAGGTCCTAATCCCCAGAAATGTTACCTAGTGCAGAAGAAGGGTCTTCGCAGATGTGAGTAAGGATCTTCCAGGGGGAGATCATCCTGGATATTCCGTGTGGGCCCTAAATGCACTCATAAGTATCCTTATAAGAGACAGACAGACAGAGATTCCCCAGAGACACACTCAGAGGAGAAAGCAATGGGAAGACAGAGCTGGCTTTGAAGACTGGAGTGATGTGACTGCAAGTGCTGGAAGGCTGGCAGTCACCAGAGGCTGGACGAGGCAAGGAACAGATTCTCCCCTAGAGCCTCTGGAGAGAGCATAGTCATGTGGACACCTTGAGTTCTGCCCAGTAATAAGGATTTTGGAATTCTGGCCTGAAGAACTGGAAGGGGATACATTTCTGTTGTTTTAAACCACCACATTTGTAATAATTTGTTACAGCGGCCACAGGAAACTAATAAAGCAGGATGGGAGGGGGTTTGCGGCAGCTGCCCTGATGCTGAACACGAGGAGGGGACCCTTTGGACACTGTGGATGCAGCACTGGGTGTGGAGGCAAGATGCTTACCTGCTTGTTCAGCTCTGAGGTTTCTACTGACGCAAAGTTAACAGTATATTACCAAATTCTGCTTCTGTTGTAACTGCTATGCTCAGTGGGAAAAAAGAAATGAGTCTTCTAAATAAATGCAAGTGTCTGTTTTTATCTCATATTGCAATAGGCACATTCAAATGCTGATTAAAGTCCGTCACTTTACTCTACGATATCCTGTGTATATAATCTAATTTGTTCCAAACTGCCCTCCCCTTTTCTCATTATGTTGACATAATGTGGTCTAGAACATTGCAACTCCAAATGTGATTTATGGGCCAGCACCATTGTCATCACCTGGGAATGGGTAGAAATGCAGAGTCTCAGGCCTCACCTAGATTTGCTGAATCAGAACCTGCATTTCAGCAAGACCCTGCGTGACTGTGTTGTGCACATTAAAGTCTGAGAAGCTTTGCTCTAGGATTCGGAAAATCAGTAACATCTTAAAATGACCTCACACAGCTATGCCGGCACGTAAATCCTCAGCCTACCGAGAAATGCCAGTGTTTTAAAACACCTTGCCATATGTGTGGCTACAGCATCTACTTCTGCATTGGCTGGCAAGAGATGCATTTTGACATAATGCATCCCATTAATAACATTGTAAACACATAGTTTCTTTAAGAAATAAAGACTCTGTCTTTTCTCCTGCGTTTGCTAGAATACAGCTTTTATTTGTGGCTCCCTGACTGCCAGGCTTCATGTTGCTTTCTTCGAGCAATTCTGGGCCCACCTGAGAAGGGCAAGCTCATCCCGGCTGGGTTGTTCCTTTCCTACTGTTGCTTGCTTGGAAGTTAGCAACCTCCGCCTTCTTTGGTACCCAGTTTGAGAGCTCCATGGGTGTTCTCTGGGCTTGTAACTGCACAGAGTTTGTTTGGGAGCAGTCAGGTTTCCATAGCTCCAATTGCTCTGTTTGCCACCCCATAACCAATGTTTTCAATCTCACTGAGGCTTGGGAGGCAAACGTGTCCATATTGGTTCCCCTTGTTTACAACAATGCAGCATTTTGACCTGATTTCACAAAAACACACAGTGCAATTCTCCCCATATTGCCCTAATTCTTGAGTTTAAAATATTTAGAGTTTGCCCTATTTTATCAGGATTAAAGCAAAAGTTAGATCCAATCTTTTAGCTATTCCAACCCACATTTCACTGACATGAAAGAGGCATTCTTGAAACTAATACATGTGGACACACTCATTTTTTTCCTATTTGTTTTTAGAGAAAATAATTCTCTGGTCTGGGTCTGTCCACTAGAAAACAGTCAATGATCACCAAGAGAGAAGGAACTAAAAGAAGAGCTAATTACTTGGGGAAAAACTCTTTGCTAATGATATTAAGTAAGAGAAATACGAACCTTACATCAAACCAACTTAAATTATAGCTCTCTCCTCTGGAATAAGGTCTCCTAGGGCTACAGACTATGCCATCAAAGCCACAAACAGCAAATAACCTAGGAAATCGTCAAGGCTGGAGGATAAATATGAGCCAGTCAAATTTAATTCTCCTCTCTTGGCAAGGAAAAGCAGTTAGAGGAAAAATAGGAATGGATTCAAATGCTACCCATTCTTCAAACCAAATATTTATTTTAAATAACCATATGGCCAAAACCCCTTTTCTTGTTGATTTGATATTTGTCCTTGCTTTCTCCTTCCTCCTGGGGAAACTAAGAAATGAATGGCTATGTTTTTAAATAGAATAAAGTGACTTTAAATGGAAACTATATGGCAAAGTCAGATTTATTTCAATGTGAGAATTTCATGAGAGCCAACGTGGGCATCATTTTTGCTCCAAGGGAAGATAGGTGCCAACACCTCTGAAGTTGCTATTTCTGATGAGTATTGCTCCTATTAGTATAATATTTCATATCATATATTGCTAGACAAAAAAATCTAACTCGAAATTAGTATAGATACTATTATTCATATGGTAATCAGCTATCAGAAAAGTCAAAATGCCTTTATTACTGAAGATGGGTATTTTGTTCAAAACTACACATGAAATGAAGGATGAGGTCAAAAGAGTTTGAGTATTTATAGAAAACTGTTAAAACCATGTGGCAAATTCTACAGGACCCATTTGATACAAGGAGGAAATAATTATCAATCTGACCTTGGCAAGGATGGATAACCTTGGGCCAAACAACCTTTCTGAGACTCCATGTATTGCAGCATGAAAGTATAGTTCCATCGGCATGCCTGGCAGTGCTCTTGAGAAGACTAAATGAGATTCCCCAGGTGATGAGCCCAGTCCTCTGTCTGGCCCATGGTAGCTCAGTTCCTTGCTTGTTGTTCTTGTTGTCAGCAACTACATTGCAACGGCTTTCCCTTTAGTGTGTAAATAACATAACAATATAAAAAAGTTTCCATAACCTGCTTCATTTCTGTCCCCAAAATGCCCACGCACAGCCCCAGCGCCCTTGGGGCCATAGCAAATTTTTCCTTGAGTGTGACAGATTATTTCTTTTTCTCACCACTCTTAATCCTCAGGCTTGACCCTGTTGAGGACCTTGATTCTTCTGGTTCCCATCTCTGAAGAAGATGGGGAATGAGCTCTATTTAGCCTGAAACCGAGGAACCTGAGGTTCCAGCCCAACTGGGAGACAGGGGCTCTCAGAGATTCACCCTGTGACAGTGTCTTCTGTGTGAGGTCCCACAGAAAAACACAGCAGCTCTGAGACTCACCCATGGGTTGTACTGCTTGTCAATGGGTGCAGTTAAGAACTTGTCAAATACCTACCTGTGAACTGAGTCAGTAAATGTAAATCATTGGCTCATATAAATAACTTGCAGTTATGACTTCTTTTTAGATTGCATTATATAGATCTTAAGTATCTTTAGAAACAGGCTGTTATATTAATATACCATCAAAAGTAATAGCAACTGGCCCCAAGCAATGTGTGCCTTCCTATGCCAATAGTTTGATTAGCCCATAGATGTTATATATACATTAGTAAACTCTGATTTCTTATAATTATTGGACTTGTGCACGTTACTTAACTTTTTTGCCTTTCATTTGAAAACTAATAATAATAATACCTTCTTTACAGGGCTCTTGGGAAGACTAAAATAAGAAAGAGGGAGATAAAGGACCTATACATAATGGTACTTGAGTATTACTTCCCATTTATTCTCAGTTAACAAATATTTATTGAGTAACTATCATATATTAGTTTAGGTGTTGGCTTACTAGGGCCAAGAGAGAGCTTACTTTATAGCGGTAGAGTCTAACAAATGAATAAATATACAAGATATTTTCAGATAGTGTTAAGAACTATAAAGCAGGGAATATATCAGCTATTACTATGTAATAAATTATCCCAAATTATCGGTGACTTAAGACAATAAGCAAAATGACTATACTACCCAAAGCAATCTACAGATTCAATGCAATCCCTATCAACCTACCAATGGCATTTTTCACAGAACTAGAACAAAAAAATTCACAATTTGTATGGAAACACAAAAGACCCCGAATAGCCAAAGCAATCTTGAGAAAGAAAAACAGAGCTGGAGGAATCAGGCTCCCAGACTTCAGACTATACTACAAAGCTACAGGAATCAAGACAGTATGGTACTGGAACAAAAACAGAAATATAGATCAATGGAACAGGATAGAAAGCCCAGAGATAAACCCAGGCACATACAGTCACCTTATTTTTGATAAAGTAGGCAAAAATATATAATGGACAAAAGACAGCCTCTTCAATAAGTGGTGCTGGGAAAACTGGACAGCTACATGTAAAAGAATGAAATGAGAACACTCCCTAATACCATACCCAAAAATAAACTCAAAATGGATTAAAGACTTAATGTAAGGCCAGACACTATAAAACTCTTAGAGGAAAACATAGGCAGAACACTCCATGACATAAATCACAGCAAGATCCTTTTTGACCCACCTCCTAGAGAAATGGAAATAAAAACCAAAATAAACAAATGGGACCTAATGAAACTTCAAAGCTTTTGCACAGCAAAGGAAACCATAAACAAGACCAAAAGACAACCCTCAAAATGGGAGAAAATATTTGAAAATGAAGCAACTGACAAAGGATTAATGTCCAAAATATACAAGCAGCTCATGCAGCTCAATAGCAAAAAAACAAACAACCCAATCCAAGAATGGGCAAAAGACCTAAATAGACATTTCTCCAAGGAAGATATAAAGATTGCCAACAAACACATGAAAGGATGCTCAACATCACTAATCATCAGAGAAATGCAAATCAAAACTACAATGAGGGGGCTTCCCTGGTGGCGCAGTGGTTGAGAGTCCGCCGGCTGATGCAGGGGACACGGGTTTGTGCCCCAGTCCAGGAAGATCCCACATGCCGCAGAGTGGCTGGGCCCATGAGCCATGGCTGCTGAGCCTGTGCGTCCAGAGCCTATGCTCCACAATGGGAGAGGCCACAACAGTGAGAGGCCCATGTACCACAAAAAAAACAAAAACAAAAACAAAAACAAAAAACTACAATGAGGTACCACCTCACACCAGTCAGAATGGCCATCATCAAAAAATCTACAAACAATAAATGCTGGAGAGGGTGTGGAGAAAAGGGAACCCTCTTGCACTGTTGGTGGGAATGTAAATTGATACAGACACTATGGAGAACAGTATGGAGGTTCCTTAAAAAACTAAAAATAGAACTACCATATGACCCAGTAATCCCACTACTGGGCATCTACCCTGAGAAAACTATAATTCAAAAAGAGTCATGTACCACAATGTTCACTGTAGCTCTACTTACAATAGCCAGGACATGGAAGCAACCTAAGTGTCCATCGACAGATGAATGGATAAAGAAGATGTGGCACATATATACAATGGAATATTACTCAGCCATTGAAAGAAACGAAATTGAGTTATTTGTAGTGAGGAGGATAGACCTAGAGTCTGTCATACAGAGTGAAGTAAGTCAGAAAGAGAAAAACAAATACCATATGCTAACAAATATATATGGAATCTAAAATAAAAATGGTTCTGAAGAACCTAGGGGCAGGACAGCAATAAATATGCAGATGTAGAGAATGGAATTGAGGACATGGAGAGGGGGGAAGGGTAAGCTGGGATGAAATGAGAGAGTGGCATG
This sequence comes from Lipotes vexillifer, assembly GCF_000442215.2. NCBI lineage: Eukaryota > Metazoa > Chordata > Mammalia > Artiodactyla > Lipotidae > Lipotes > Lipotes vexillifer. The sequence goes on along the minus strand of NW_006792323.1, from coordinate 390,785 downwards.
GACATATATACACTACCAAATGTAAAATAGCTAGCTAGTGGGAAGCAGCCGCATAGCACAGGGAGATCAGCTCGGTGCTTTGTGACCACCTACAGGGGTGGGACAGGGAGGGTGGGAGGGGGATGCAAGAGGGAGGAGATATGGGGATATACGTACATGTACAGCTGATTCACTTTGTTATAAAGCAGAAACTAACACACCATTGTAAAGCAATTATACTCCAATAAAGAGGTTAAAAAAAAAAGTGAAAGTAGGCAAACCCCTCTCTAAATTAAAAATGCTATCTGCAAAAAAAAAAAGACAATAAGCATTTATTGTTGCTACAGATCAGCTAGATGATTCTCCTGCACTCAGTCAACCTCACTTACTTATCAGTGGACAGCTGCATGTTGGGTCAATGGCTCTACTAATCTTGGCTTGAGTCTCTTACGTGTATGGGGATCAGCTGAACTATGCTGAGGCACCTGGGTTCTCCTTCACATGGACTGTCATCCTCCAGCAGGCCATGCTTATTCTAATGTCACTTTGGTTTCATCCTATTGGGCAGATCAGATCTACAAGATTCCACCTCTTAATGGGAGGAGTTTAAAAGCTAAGAAGTATGGATACAGACCAGGATGAAAACTTGCTACCATTGTGAAATCAAACTATTCTAGTGAGTTTATGGCCATTTTAAGGACAGTAGTCAGAGAAGCATCTTCAAGTAGATGACATTTGTGTTAAGAATAACCTGGTTAGCATTACCCTGATTCCAAAGGCAGATGAGGACACTACAAGAAAAAGGAAACTATAGCTCAATGTCCCTGATCAATATAGATGTAAAAGTCCTCAAAAAAATAAGAGCAAACTGAATTCAAGAACATATCAGGAGGGTTACACACCATGACCAAGTGGGATTTATCCCTGGAATGCAAAGGTGGTTCAACATACACAACTCAATAAATGTGTTGCACCTCACTAAGAGAATGAAAGATAAAAATCACATGATCATCTCAATAGATGCGGAAAAAGCATTTGACAAAATACAACACCCTTACCTGATAAAAACCCTCAACAGGTTGGATATAGAAGAAACATATGTCAACATAATAAAGGCCATACAGGACAAGCCCACAGCTAACATTATGCTCAATGATGAAAAACTGAAAGTTTTCCTCTAAGATCAGGATGAAGAGCTCAAGAGTAGGAGGTGGAAGAGCTCAAGATATAAGATTCTAGGGTCCACAGCTGGGTTGATCCTTTTGTCAAGATCGAAAGCAATGTCACTGCTTCCACAGAGAACCCCCAAACTTGTAAATGCTTCCCATGTCTCAAAATCTACAGATGCATTTAGGGTTGGATTTCCAGATGTAATCCAGGACAGAGCATTTGTTATTGCAGAAAACATTACACATTTCTAAAGTAGATCACTTCCATCCCTTCCCCAAATACCATGGGGTATTTCTTTCTATGGCAGGATTGTAGAATTTTCCTAAATAGTTTCATTTGATTATTTTTTTGGTTCTATCCTCACAAAATTTTCCTTCCAGTAACTCAAAGTATAGAAAGTTCTAACTCTAGGCACCATGGAAATAGTAAAAGAAACTACAAAAGGCAGAAGGACAGGTCAAAGTAAAGTAAGCCTTGGGCCCATGTCTCCAGAATATCCCCATGGCCAGTGGTGTATTAGTTGCTTTAATATATAAGAAATGGAGTATCTAAACTAGGAGTCAGAAAGCTTGGTTTCTAAGATGTTCCCCAATCTGAAACAATCCAGCATCCTTCTAACAAATCCAACTTTCTTGTTCAAATTACTATAAGCCACTTTAAGTCTATTACATGTCTATGACATGTAATAGAATTTTGGAAGCATGGATTTTCGGAAGCATGGGATGCTGGGGCACAATGGTTTGAGTTCTCTGGACCAATCTAATGCTTGTACTTCCAAGATCCACGGAAGTGTGGATGAACAGGCCATTCCCTCCTCCCTTCCTGCCTTCCCACCTGCCTGGCTCAAGCTTGGGTAGGCATGGTCCTCATGCTCCCACCCTAGCTCTGCCTGAACTTCCTCTACCCCAAGCACCTGCTCCTTGGGCCAGCTCCTGGGTTTATGATTGCCCAACTGGTCCTATCCAGGTGGGTAAGAGTCTTGGCTAAACCCACTGTCCAGGAAATCTCATGTTTTCTTTGGAAATAGATCTTACTTGCTTATTTATTTAAATCTTTATTCTGTTTAACATACAAAATAAATCTTATTTTGGATGTTAAGTTATAATGGTAGTCTTCTTAAAATTAATATCTTGGGGGAGTTATCAGTTTTCCTGGGTCTCTCCCACATATACAGGTTATTAAACTTTTGTTTGATTTCCTCTTGTTTAAAAAAAATGTTTTTTACATGGTGTCTCCAAAATGAATACTCATACCAAGAATATTCTACTCTGCTGGTAGGTTCCCAAAATTTCAACAGAATGTTTCAGCCAGCTGCTCTCTTTCTCTCTCTTGAATTCAACATCCCTCAAGCTGGGCTAAAGATATCCAATCTTTATTGGCCTTTTACAAGATGATAAAATTTAAGCTCAGATAGCCAATGGACACAGACCCAGAGGAGTCCCCCTCCTTTATCTTATTAACTCCTGCCATTCCTCTGGAGTCTCAGTGTACATGTTGCCTCCCCTGGGAAGTTTCTTCCTGCTTCAAGACTGTTATTACTGCCCTGCTGTAGTTCCCATAGCAACTTCTTCTGCTTCTATTATGACCTGCTTAACAGAAATGAAATCTCTTGTCTACTTTCAGAATTTTCTCCTCTCTCTGCTAAACCCTAAGCTTCTTGAGGACACTGTTACTATATCCCTGGTACCTTAGACAGTCCCTTATCTGCTGCAGGTATTCAAAAATATTTATTGAACATTGTGTAGACATAAAATTCATCATGCTCTGTGTGTCAGGTGGTATGATAAGCATCAGGTACAGCTTGTTTTTGCCTAAACGTCCATTTCCCCTTTCTGGTAAATTCACCCTGGTATTCCTTTGGTGAAATCACTTCTCCCACGTCCTTGATTAGTGTGCTTTGGATAGGGCAGATCCCACTCTAGGCTCCCAGGAGCAGTATATGAACAAAGGCTGGCATCTCTGACCAAGATTCAGAGTAAATTTGTTTGCCCAGCTCTAATTAATGAAATGGTTCTCTCATAAAGTAGTGAAGTGAGCAATCAGAAATATTTCAAAGGGGGTTTTCACGAAAATTCCTTTAAATTTCTGCCCAAGGAGAACTGTCACATAGCATGAGTCCAAAAATCCTCTTTGTGGTGTTTATAAGCCAAATTTTCTAAGAGTCTGTTGGCACACCTGGCCAACTGTCAAGCCCCATCCTTCCCACCACAAGGAATGGTTGGGGAATGGAAATGAGACCCAGGCTGAGGACTTAGCTAGGACTCTTGGCAAAGAAGACCCCTCTTCTCACTGAGCTGACTAAGCCTGGAGCTGCTCCTGGCCACCTCTGTCTCCCCTTGAGAAGACCTTGCCTGAGAATTAGAATGAAAAAGCGGACTTGAAGCTGGGAGGAGAATGATTCTGATGAAACCCTTTGAACACCTGGCTCTAACTATGTTTGAAGTGAGGCTGGTCTTAGGCTTGTTAAAATCTCTTTTCTCCTTAAGCCAGTTTGAGTTCAGTTTCTGTTATTTTCAACGGAAAAGTCCTAACGAATGCCATGTGCAGTATCACATTTAATTAGCATATTCAGGTAGCAGTTATTAACTTTCTGATTTAGAGGTTTAGCAATTGGTACATAGGGGCTGTCTCCCACTATGTGAACTCTCCCAAGGTCACATCCCAAGGTCACACAATTAGTAAGTGACAGAATCAAGAACCAGAACATGGTTCATCATGGCTACAAATGCCGGGTTCTAACCACTACTCACACTGCCACACACATGGGGGTAAAATAAAACAGAAAGGGCAAATGAATCCATGACAATAACAGCTTATTAACAGAACTCAGTCTCTGGATTCGCATGGTTCCATATGCAAGATGTAGTGGGATGGAGATGGGGAAGGAGGTCTGGTATGTTTCCTTACTTGCAAAAGGGACATATTACAGACATTCATTGACAGTGAACCATGATTATTTACTTATCATAACACACCTCCCTTCTCAGTAACTTTTCATCCTTCTTGAGATTTCACAGAATCAAGCATTTCTGGAAGGTTTTTACAGATTATATTCTTATCCAATCATTTCATATGCCATGAGGGGCCCTGAAAAAGGAAAATAAATTGGTTGTTGCAGGTCACAACATGGGGAAAAAAGGGTCCAGGTCTGGAATTCTCCACCCTTCCTGCCCAGCAACATGGGCCTGTTTCCACTATGGTTCAGAATCCCTATTGGATGGGCTGGTTCTGCCCACAGTGACTGAGAATTGCTAAGGAATTTCTACCATTCACCGAGGGCCAGAACCATACCAGGCACACTTAGTTACAAGTCTCTCCACCTTATACCCTAGTCCTCCCAATGCAACTCCTAACACACTCTGGCTTTGACAAGACAGTTGGCATAAACTTAGTGGCCATCAAGTTCATTGGTTTCCAAACCGTAAAGACAAAGCTCCCAAGAAATCTATTTGGGGGACTTGGAGACCCAGGGAGACAGGGGAAAGCAGGTCGACACAAGAGGGGCACAGCTGGTTTGGCCCTTCACTTGGATGCAAAGCATCTAATTCATTTCCACTGAAGCACCATGGTGTAGAGTAGATAACTACTTAAGCACTGGTATCTGTCAGGCTTAGGTGCAAATCCTTGCTCTGTGACCTTGGGCAAGTAACTTCACGTCTCTAAGCCTCAATTTCCTGATGTGTAAAATGAAGATAACAAACGAACCGCCTCAGAGTATTGTTGCAAGGATTAAATAATTTTCTGGCACAAAGTAAGGACTCAATATGGATTAGCCATCATTATTAGTGTGTGTGTCTACTGCACATGCATTTTGACTGATAGGCAACAAAAGGAGTGTCTGAGTTATTGGTACCCAAGAGACCACTGTTCCCTGAAATGTCTTTTAGTAACACTCTGTATTTTTACATTGTTTGCTAGAGACTTTTCCTTTTGTTAGAACCAATCGCCAAGATCCCTCAATAATTCCTCCTGTGTTTACTTTTCCCTTTCTTTACTGATAAAGCACACACTAATTGCAGTGGCTGTTTTAATACGAATGTTTTTACTTGTGGAACTGACCACAGATGTACACGATTGCTAGTGAGACATTATCTGTCTGCTTTCCTCCATTCTGCCTAAATTTTAAACCTTACCTATGTTCTCCTGGGCATCTTTCATGCTAATGCTTGTGGGTTTTATGTTATTCCCTTGTACCTAAGATGGTCTGATTTTCAGGAAGACCCTTCTATCCCCAATTCCTGCTCCATCCTTTGTGTGACATTGTGATTTATAATAAGAGATATATATTTGGTCGTCATCCCGTCTTGAGAGGGATGAAGCTGTCTTCTGTTATGCTAAAGAGGTGACTTCTGGTCCACACTTAAGGATGGGGGCTGGTTGCCAGGTGAACCAACCATGTGATTAGAGGGTTGGAACTTTCAGTCCCATCCCCTGAAAGCGAAGATGGGTGGAGGGTGACTTAATCGCCAATGGCCATTGGTAAACCAATCAGGCCTGTGTAATGAAGCCTCCATAGAAACCCAAAGGGAAGGGTATCAGAGGGCTTCCAGGTTAGCGAACATGTGGGGACTCTGGGAGAGAGGGTGATGCGCTTGGAGAGAGCAGGGGAACTCCGAGCCCTTTCCCCACACTTTGCCACGTGCATCTCTCCCATCTGGATGTTCCTGGGTTACACTCATAACAAACTGCTAATCTCATGAGCAGAATATTTCTCTGAGTTCTGTGAGCCACTCTAGCAAATTAATGGAACCCAAAGAGGGGGCATAGCCAGTCTGTCAGAAGCACAGGTGACCTGGCATCTGAAGTGGAGTGCGGGGCAGCCTTGTAGGACTGAGCCCTTAACCTGTGGGATATAATGTGGTCTCCAGCTGGACAGCATCAGGCCTAAGCTGAATTGTAGGACACCCAGTCAGTGTCCAAGATGTGCTTGTTGGTGTCAGAAACTCACCCCACCTCCCACTGGAAATGGGTACAGAACCTTTTACTTTGGTAATTTGTCTTCATACAAATACCTTAGTGGCAGGTAATACCTTATACCACTTAAAGGCGTTGCCTCTTTGATGCAAATAATAGGTTAAATAGAATCTAAAAAGGTCTTTTGACTTAGGAGATTGCTTAAGACCATGGGATATCACTGAAAATTCTATAAAGTAGAAAATGAACAACCTAAAATAGAATGTTAGAACTTCCAAAGACACAATCCTGATTATGTATGAGCAATTTTATTTAAATGATATTGATGCAGCTAGATAATGATGATGGAATTTAAGCCTCTTCAAGCACTAAGAAATTCTGGTGATATATAGCATCATTCTCCCTACCCATCATTTTCACTCCCCTTTGCTGATGACTTTTGTTAAGTTGTAAATGTCTCTTCTATGTTTTTCATTCCATACTATAAAATTATTCTCTTGCGACAGCCACTTGCAACTTGTTATTTTCCTAAAATGCTGTACAATTTCATTAGAACTAGAAAGGGCTTCTGGAATGTTATCAACCGGGTACTGTTCATCTGTCAATAGATCTTGGCCTTACTAGGACAGGATTGGATTGAATTAAAAGGCTAAACTTTCTGGGTGAATGATCTAAAACTTCTGGAGGAATAGCAAAAGTGTTGGCCAAACTAAAACAGATACCTGTGGGTACAGGCAGGTGAAAGATCCTTTTACCCCATTCACTTTTAATGGCACATTATTTATTTCGGAACCTAATAAAATGGCTTCTTAGAAGTGTTATTATTTGACTTTAGAAATTTCAAAATTGTCGAATGTCCTCTTGCTCAAAAGAATGATACCACTGCCTGCTTTTTAATTTTAAAATACTTGCTTTATCTTAACATATGGTTAAAATTCAAAGCGTTTTCTGTGTGATATTTGCTGAGCCCCTAGAGCAGGGGCTCTCAGTTGGGGTCAGTTTAGCCCCCAGAGGACATCTGGAAACATTTTTGGAGGTCACATCTGGGCGTGGGTTCTATTGGCATCTACTGGGTAGAGGCTAGGGATGCTTCCGAACATCCTTCCCAGGACATATCCTCACAACAAAGAATTATCTGGCCTAAACCTAACAGTGCTGAGGTTAAGAAACCCTGCTGTAGAGCATGTCAGATCCCAAAGGTACAAGAGCCTACTCTTGTCTTGGAGTTGCTTAGGATCAACTTGAATAAGACAGTCCTCTCAACGTGTGGTGCTTGTATGTGATGCATCGCATCGGTCTCTTACTCTGCATTTGTCTACCCAGCTGGACTGCAAACCCTTTGAGGCAGGGACTGTCCTCACCATTTCTTTGTCAGAGGCGATGGTTAGTGAGCTGTTCTCTGGACTTGAGGGAGAACACAACAATAAGAGCAGTTAACTCTCAAATGCTCAGCACACTAAGGGTTGAAAGAAGTAGAAGGTCCAAACTCATGGCTGAAAAGTATGAGTCAAAGTGTGCTCAGATAGATTTATGTTAATGTAGGTAAAGTTATATCCAGTAATTTCAAATATACTTGCCATTCTAATATGCCCATATAATAAAGGTACTCATTAGCCTTAATAATTCAGAAATACTAAATATAAATCACTTGATAAAACTTCCCCCAAAGTTACTGAATATTAAAATAACACGTCATCACCTACTACTTAGGTGGCCATATCAACCCCATCCCACACCCAGGCTTTAAAAAGGAAGCAGAAAGAGGTCAGAGATGCAATCCCAAGTATTTGTTCCTTTCCCTCCTCACCTAATCCCTCCATTGCCTGAGGCAGCCATAGCTCTGATGCTACAGGAATGTATACTTAGCTAC
>NW_006792323.1:367869-382842 GCF_000442215.2 Lipotes vexillifer | reverse complement strand
TACATTCCTGCTCCTTTCATTTTGTGTGGCCAGCCTCAGCTATGGTCTCAGGAGGAGTTTTGATCAAAAAAGGAAGTGGTGCTCTGCCTGGCTGTGGAGACGAAGGCATATTCCCAAATTATAGTGCATACCTTATGGCAATGGTTACTCTGAAGCAATCGGTATTTCACAAGATAGAATTTTAATTTCTTGCTGGTTTGTAATGATATTAATTTTTCCCAGGGGACTTGCCTGTTTAAAGATAAAACTTACGTTAAACTGCAAACATATATATCTTCCCATGTCATCAAAAGTTGATTATTTGTTGTTGCCTTTGGGGCAAAATAAATTTAGTTTTTATGTTAAAAAAGAAATACCAGCTGAGGATAAGCTGTTAAATCCTGAGAAAAACATCCTAAACAATACTGATGAAGGAAATTTCCTTTAAAAAAATTCAGTAAACTGAGTTAGGTCCATATTTGTCTGCATGGTTTAAAACTGAAGCCATAGGACGTTACAAAAAATGTCCTACAGTTCCATAATTCTATGAATCTCTCTGTGGTTGCTTTGTACAATAATACCACCATAAACCTGCTGGTGCTACAGTCAGCACATGCTGTTGACTTACTTATCCCTGACCAGAAATGGAAGTATTACATTGAAATAAGATAACACTGTCTTCTGAGGAAGAGATAAAATATCAAATCTCTAACTCCCTAAACAAAGAGACAGTAGAATTTCCTCTGGTCTGAGATGCTTTCACCTGGTTATATGAATGAGTTATGAGTTACATAACAAAAGTACTATCTAAATCTGCTACAGGTCTCGGATCACACCTGTTTAGTCTCCTACTTATGACTATTGATAACATATCCACCTACACATGAAGATTCCCAAGAGAACTCAAAATCTTATAATCACATGGAAAATGTCCAAAGGTAAGATAATTGTTTGTGAAGAACATGGGAAATCCCTTTAAGAGAATTTAAAAATATGCATTAAAAATAGACATTATAGTCACTCAGTCTACAATGCTTGGGAACATTAACTCTTGGAAAGGAAATTAAGAAACTGAATTCCATACCAACTCAAACTTTAACATTTTAAATAATTTTATAACAAAAGAACATAGTTTTAAAATTAAATTTCAGGACTATGAACCAAATATTTAGTTTCTTATAGTTGAAGCTCAGAGGAAAGGAGAGAAAGAATGGAGCAAAAAATATATATAAGTGAAGAATTAATGGCAAAAATGTTTCCAAATCTGATGAAATACATAAATATATGGATTCAAGGAGTTCAGCAAGGCCAAGCAAGAGAAATACAAAGGAAACCACACCAAGGTACATCTTGGTCAAACTGTTAAATTCTAAAAACAAAGAGAAAAATCTTAAAACCAGTCAGAGAAATGATGTTACATATAACAAACAGTTCAAAATACTGCTGCCTTTTCATTAGAGACAATTAAAGTCAGAAGAGAGTGAAATAAATCTTTGATAGCTAAAATAAAAGGTAAACTGTCAATGCAGAATCCTATATGCAGCAAAAATATCCTTCAGAAATGAATGTCAAATAAGGATATTTCCAGACAAAGCAAAACAAAGAGGTTTTATCACCAGCAGGCCTGAATGTACTACAATAAATGCTAAAGCAATTTCTTCAGGCTGAATGCAAATGATATCAAATAGAAATGCTATTTTTCAAAAAAGAATGAAGAACACTGGAAATAGTAAATGTAATGAGTAATTATAAAAAACAATTCCCCCTTAATAACTTTAAATACATACAACAGTTTAAAGCCACAATTACTTATACAGTGGGCTTTTAATATAATGTGATGTGGTACATATGAAAAATATACAATAAATGATTGGGGAAGGGGTAAATGGACATAAATGGTTACAAGTTTTTTAGCATTTTACATAAACGGATGCAACATCAAACTTAAATTCACTGTGTCAAGTTAAAGTTGTTTATTCTGATCCCTAGAACAATCAACAAAATAAAATTCAGATATAGTTTAAAAATCAGTGACTAAATCAAAAGGGAATTATAAAAATGTTCAATTAATCCAAATGAAAGTACCAGGAGAAACAGAAACAATACAGAAGAGATAAATTAAAATTAAATTATAAAATAGTACACAAATTTAGTGATGTCAATAATTAGCTTTAAATATCAATGAAATAAACACTTTAAAGAAAAATATTTCAAATGAATGTAAAAAGTGTGACCAAACTCTGTGCCTCCTACAAGATAAGTGGGAAGTAAACAGATGGAAAAATATATACCTTGAAAACAGTAAGTTTAAGAGGGTTGAAGTGACTATGCTAATATCAGATAAACTTTTGACAAAGAAAAGAGATAACGATAAATGAGTCAGTTTATCAGAAAGACAAAACAATCACAAATATGTATGTCCCCAACAGCACAGCATCAAAATCCATGAAGAAAAAATGACAGAAATAAAATGGGAAATAAACAATTCCATCATCATAATTGGAGATTATAACACCCCTTCTCAGAAACTAATAGAACAACTAGGTAAAAACATCAGAAAAAAAAAGAGAAGATCTGAACATTACTAACCACTTTGTCCCAGTTGGTATTGATAGAACACTATATCCAAAAATTGTAGAAGTCATACATTCTTTACAAATGTACAGGCTATATTTACCAAGACAGACCACTAAAAAAAATTCAGTAAAATTCAAAGGACTAAAATCATAATGCTTATGTTCTCTGAAAATAACATTAAACTAGAAATGAATGGGAGATTGGTTCAAGATAGCAGAGTAGAAGGATGTGCTCTCACTCCCTCTTGAGATAGCACGAGAATCACAACTAACTGCTGAACAATCATCAAAGGGAAGACACTGGAACTCACCAAAAAAGATACCCCACATCCAAAGACAAAGGAGAAGCCACAATGAGATGGTAGGAGGGGCGCAATCCCAGTAAAATCAAATCCCATAACTGCTGGGTGGGTGACTCACAAACTGGAGAACACATATACCACAGAAGTCCACCCACCGGAGTGAAGGTTCTGAGCCCCACGTCAGGCTTCCGAACCTGGGGGTCCAGCAATGGGAGGAGGAATTCCTAGAGAATCAGACTTTGGAGACTAGTGGGATTTGATTGCAGGACTTTGGAAGGACTGGGGGAAACAGAGACTCCACTCTTGGAGGGCACACATAAAGTAGTGTGCACATTGGGACCCAGGGAAAGGAGCAGTGACCCCATAGGAGACTGAACCAGACCTCCATGCTAGTGCTGGAGGGTCTCCTGCAGAGGTGGGGGGTGGCTGTGTCTCACCATGAGGACAAGGACACTGGCAGCAGAAGTTCTGGGAAGTGTTCCTTGGCATGAGCCCTCACAGAGTCTGCCATAAGCCCCACCTAAGAGCCTGGGTAGGCTCCAGTGTTGGGTCGCCTCAGGCCAAACAACCAACAGGGAGGGAACCCAGCCCCTCCCAACAGCAGTCAAGCAGATTAAAGTTTTACAGAGCTCTGCCCACCAGAGCAACAGCCAGCTCTAACCACCACCAGTCCCTCCCATCAGGAAACTTGCACAAGCCTCTTAGATAGTCTCATCCACTAGAGGGCAGACAACAGCAGAAGCAAGAAGAACTACAGTCCTGCAGCCTGTGGAACAAAAACCACATTCACAGAAAGTTAGACAAGATGAAAACGCAGAGGGCTATGTACCAGATGAAGGAAGAAGATAAAGCCCCAGAAAAAAAAACTAAATGAAGTGGAGTTAGGTAACCCTACAGAAAAAGAATTCAGAATAATGATAGTAAAGATGATCCAGGACCTCGGAAAAAGAATGGAGGCAAAATTCGAGAAGATTCAAGAAATGTTTAACAAAGACCTAGAAGAATCAAAGAACAAACCAACAGAAATGAACAATACAATAACTGAAAGGGAAAATACACTAGAAGGGGGCTTCCCTGGTGGCGCAGTGGTTGAGAGTCCGCCTGCCGATGCAGGGGACACAGATTCGTGCCCCAGTCCGGGAAGATCCCACATGCCGCAGAGCAGCTGGGCCCATGAGCCATGGCCACTGAGCCTGCGCGTCCGGAGCCTGTGCTCCGCAACGGGAGAGGCCACAACAGTGAGAGGTCCGCATACCACACACACACACAAAAATACACTAGAAGGGATGAACAGCAGAATAACTGAGGCAGAAGAACAGATAAGTGACTTGGAAGACAGAATGGTGGAATTCACTGCTGCAGAACAGAATAAAAAAAAAAAGAATGAAAAGAAATAAAGACAGCCTAAGAGACCTCTGGTACAACATTAAACACAAAAACATTTGCATTACAGGGGTCCCAAAAGGAGAAGAGAAAGAGAAAGGACCTGAGAAAATATTTGAAGAGATTATACTCGAAAACTTCCCTAACATGGGAAAGGAAATAGCCACCAAAGTCCAGGAAGCACAGAGAATCCCATACAGGATAAACCCAAGGAGAAACACGCTGAGACACATAGTAATCAAATTGGCAAACATTAAAGACAAAGAAAAATTACTGAAAGCAGCAAGGGAAAAACGACAAATAACAGAAAAGGGAACTCCCATAAGGTTAACAGCTGATTTCTCAGCAGAAACTACAAGCCAGAAGGGAGTGGTATGACAAATTTAAGTTGATGAAAGGAAAGAACCTACTACCAAGATTACTCTACCCAGCAAGGATCTCATTCAGATTCGATGGAGAAATCAAAAACTTTGCAGTCAAGCAAAAGCTAAGAGAATTCAGCACTACCAAACCAGCTTTACAACAAATGCTAAGGGAACTTCTGTAAGTGGGAAACACAAGAGAAGAAAAGGACGTACAAAAACAAACCCAAAACAATTAAGAAAATGGTAAAAGTAACATACATATCGCTAATTACCTTAAACATGAATGGATTAAATGCTCCAACCGAAAGACACAGGCTCGCTGAATGGATACAAAAACAAGACCCATATATATGCTGTCTACAAGAGACCCACTTCAGACCTAGAGACACATACAGACTGAAAGTGAGGGGATGGAAGAAGATATTCCATGCAAATGGAAATCAAAAGAAAGTTGGAGTAGCAATACTCATATCAGATAACATAGACTTTAAAATAAAGAATGTTACAAGAGACAAGGAAGGACACTACATAAAGATCAAGGGATCAATCCAAGAAGAAGATATAACAATTATAAATATATATGCACCCAACACAGGACCACCACAATACATAAGGCAACTGCTAACAGCTATGAAAGAGGAAATCCACAGTAACACAATAATAGTGGGGGACTTCAACATCTCACTCACACCAATAGACAGATCAACCGAACAGAAAATTAATACGGAAACACAAGCTTTAAATGACACAGTAGACCAGATAGATTTAATTGATATTTATAGGACATTCTATCCAAAAACAGAAGATTACACTTTCTTCTCAAGTGCGCATGGAACATTCTCTAGGATAGATCACATCTTGGGTCACAAATCAAGCCTTGGTAAATTTAAGAAAACTGAAATCATATCAAGCATCTTTTCTGACCACAACGCTATGAAACTAGAAAACAATTACGGGGAAAAAAACATAAAAAAAACACAAACACATGGAGGTTAAAGAATACGTTACTAAATAACCAAGAGATCACTGAAGAAATAAAAGAGGAAATCAAAAAGTACCTAGAGACAAATGACAATGGAAACACAATGATCCAAAACCTATGGGATCCAGGAAAAGCAGTTGTAAGAGGGAAGTTTATAGCAATACAAGCCTACCTCAAGAAACAAGAAAAATCTCAAATAAACAATCTAACCTTACACCTAAAGGAACTAGAGAAAGAAGAACAAACAAAACCCAAAGTTAGCAGAAGGAAAGAAATCATAAAGATCAGAGCAGAAATAAATGAAATAGAAACAAAGAAAACAATAGCAAAGATCAATAAAACTAAAAGCTGGTTCTTTGAGAAGATAAACAAAATTGATAAACCATTAGCCAGACTCATCAAGAAAAAGAGGGAGAGGACTCAAATCAATGAAATTAGAAATGAAAAAGGAGAAGTTACAACAGACACCACAGAAATACAAAGCATACTAAGAGACTACTACAAGCAACTCTATGCCAATAAAATGGACAACCTGGAAGAAATGGGCAACTTCTTAGAAAGGTATAACCTTCTAAGACTGAACCAGGAAGAAATAGAAAATATGAACAGACCAATCACAAGGAATGAAATTGAAACTGTGATTAAAAATTTTCCGACAAACAAAAGTGAATTCACAGGTGAATTCTATCAAACATTTACAGAAGAGTTAACACTCATCCTTCTCAAACTCTTCCAAAACATTGGAGAGGAAGGAACACTCCCAAACTCATTCTATGAGGCCACCATCACCCTGATATCAAAACCAGACACAGATATTACAAAAAAAGGAAATTACAGAACAATATCACTGATGAATATAGATGCAAAAATCCTCAACAAAATACTAGCAAACGGAATCCAACAGCACATTGAAGGATCAGACACCATGATCAAGTTGGATTTATCCCAGGGATGCAAGGATTCTTCAATATACACAAATCAATCAATGTGATACACCATATTAACAAACTGAAGAATAAAAACCATATGATCATCTCAATAGATGCAGAAAAAACTTTTGACAAAATTCAATACCCATTTATGATAAAAACTCTCCAGAAAGTGGGCATAGAGGGAACCTACCTCAACATAATGAAGGCCATATACCACAAACCCACAGCAAACATCATTCTCAATGGTGAAAAATTGAAAGCATTTCCTCTAAGATCAGCAACAAGTCAAGGATGTCCACTCTCACCTCTATTATTCAACATAATGTGTTTTGGAAGTCCTAGCAATGGCAATCAGAAAAGAAAAAGAAATAAAAGGAATACAAATTGGAAAAGAAGAAGTAAAACTGTCACTCTTTGCAGCTGACATGATACCATACATCGAAAATCCTGAAGATTCCACCAGAAAACTACTAGAGCTAATCAATGCATTTGGTAAAGTAGCAGGATACAAAATTAATGCACTGAAATCTCTTACATTCCTATACATTAATGATGAAAACTCTGAAAGAGAAATTAAGGAAACACCCCCATTTATCACTGCAACAAAAAGAATACAATACCTACGAATAAACCTACCTAAGAAGGTAAAAGACCTGTACTCAGAAAACTATAAGACACTGATGAAAGCAAGCAAAGATGACGCAAACAGATGGAGAGATATACCATGTTCTTGGATTGGAAGAATCAATATTGTGAAAATGACTCTACTACCCAAAGCAATCTACAGTTTCAATGCAATCTCTATCAAATTACCAATGGCTTTTTTTTTACAGAACTAGAACAAAAAATCTGAAAATTTGTATGGAGACACAAAAGACCCCGAATAGCCAAAGCAGTCTTGAGAGAAAAAAACGGAGCTAGAGGAATCAGACTCCCTGACTTCAGACTATACTACAAAGCTACAGTAATCAAGAAAATATGGTACTGGCACAAAAACAGAAATACAGATCAATGAAACAGGATAGAAAGCCCAGAGATAAACCCATACGCCTATGGTCAACTAATCTATGACAAAGGAGGCAAGGATATACAGTGGAGAAAAGATAGCCTCTTCAATAAGTGGTGCTGGGAAAACTGGACAGCTACATGTAAAAGGACGAAATTAGAACACTCCCTAACACCATACACAAAAAGAAACTCAAAATGGATTAAAGACCTAAGTGTAAGACTGGACAGTATAAAACTCTTAGAGGAAAACACAGGAAGAACACTCTTTGACATAAATCACAGCAAGATCTTTTTTTGATCCACCTCTTCAGTAATGAAAAAAAAAAAAAGCGACCTAATGAAACTTAAAAGCTTTTGCAAAGCAAAGGAAACTACAAACAAGACGAAAAGACAACCCTCAGAATGGGAGAAAATATTTGCAAATGAATCAACAGACAAAGGATTAATCTCCAAAATACACAAACAGCTCATGAAGCTCAATATTAAAAAAACAAACAACCCAATCCAAAAATGGGCAGAAGACCTAAACAGACATTTCTCCAAAGAAGACATACGGATGGCCAAGAGGCACAGGAAAAGCTGCTCAACATCACTAATTATTAGAGAAATGCAAATCAAAACTACAATGAGGTATCACCTCACACCAGTTAGAATGGGCATCATCAGAAAATCTACAAACAACAAATGCTGGAGAGGGTGTGGAGAAAAGGGAACCCTCTTGCACTGTTGGTGGGAATGTAAATTGATACAGCCACTATGGAGAACAACATGGAGGTTCCTTAAAAATCTAAAAATAGAATTACCATATGTACCAGCAATCCCACTACTGGGCATATACCCTGAGAAAACCATAATTCAAAAAGACACATGCACCCCAATGTTCACTGCAGCACTATTTACAATAGCCAGGTCATGGAAGCAACCTAAATGCCCATCAACAGATGAACGGTTAAAGAAGATGTGGTACATATATACAATGGAATATTACTCAGCCATTAAAAGGAACAAAATTGGATCCTTTGAAGAGACATGGATGAATCCAGAGACTGTCATACAGAGTTGAGTAAGTCAGGAAGAGAAAAACAAATATCGTATATTAAAGCATATATGTGGAACCTAGAAAAATGGTACAGATGAACCGGTTTGCATGGCAGAAATTGAGACACAGATGTAGAGAACAAACGTATGGACACCAAGGTGGGAAAGCAGCAGAAGGGGGCAGTGGTGGTGAGATGAACTGGGAGACTGGGCTTGACAGATATACACTAATATGTATAAAATGGATAACTAATAAGAATCTACTGTATAAAAAAATAAATAAAATAGGGCTTCCCTGGTGGCGCAGTGGTTGAGAGTCCGCCTGCCGATGCAGGTAAGGTAGGTTCGTGCCCCAGTCTGGGAGGATCCCACATGCCGTGGAGCAGCTGGGCCCGTGAGCCATGGCTGCTGAGCCTGCGCGTCCAGAGCCTGTGCTCCGCAACGGGAGAGGCCACAACAGTGAGAGGCCCGCATACCGCCAAAAAAAAAAAAAAAAAAAAAAAAATTCCAGTGCAACAAAGTTGTTCTGATCAAGGATACGGACTCAACTGCACAAGGCTCACAAAGGCTGACATATACAGTTTCCATACCAATTAATTCATTTGCAGTGAGCTACATATCTGTCAAGGAAAAGCGGTGGGTTGCCAATCTATAATCAGAAACTTCTTGCGTAGCGTGGGAACAGAAGCAGCACAATCAGTCATATAATTTGGATGTCGAATGGCCAACATTCACAGAGTAGACTAGAGTCAGATCTGGGCTGGGTCTTTACTGTAATAAAAGAGTCATGCCTGGGGCTTTCCTGGTGGCGCAGTGGTTGAGAGTCCGCCTGCCGATGCAGGGGACACGGGATCGTGACCGGGTCTGGGAGGATCCCACGTGCCGCGGAGCGGCTGGGCCTGTGAGCCGTGGCCGCTGAGCCTGCGCGTCTGGAGCCTGTGCTCCGCAATGGGAGAGGCCACAACAGTGAGAGGCCCGCATACAGGAAAAAAAAAAAAAAAAAGTCATGTCTGCCATATTAGGGAGCCATTAAATTTCTTTCTCCTATATTTTAGGCTTTCTCACTTCCTCCTTCTTGTCTGTAGTAATTAAACTAAAAATATTCCATAACCTGACTTGAGAGACAGTCAACACTCTGTTCCCCTGAAGATATCAAACAGAATGATGAAACCAGTGAAGCAGAAATAAATGAAGCCCTTTCACCCTTAGGATACCAGGAAGCCCTTGCCCTGGACTTATGAGAATTTCAGTTCCCTGGGCTCTTTTATGCTGGACTGCTAAAATCTAAAGCATCACTATTTATCCACTAGCACTACAAAGTGGAGTCAGAATCTGATTGTGTAATTAGATATGATGAGCAGGCCATCCAAATGCATCATGGATGTAACAAACAGAATAAGATTATTCAGAAAGGACACGAAGAACAGTGTAGAGCATGTGTGTAGAGTATGTTTGGGGCGAAAATGGATAGTTTTGAGGGGGGATGTGGTGATATTTTTATTTCTGAAAATAACTCATCCCTTGCCAAGTTCGGGACTATGCTTTAAAATAATGTTTTTTGCTCGCATAAAGACACGGATAAATTTCATCCGCACGTTGAGCTAAACACAAAATAGGACATACCGTATTATTCCGTTTCTATGAAATTTAAAATTAGATAAAATTATTTGATGGAGATAGAGGTTAGTAGCAGTTACTTTTGAAGGAAAGTACTGATGGGGCAGAGAGCAGGAGGGAGCCATCTGTGGTGCAGGAAATGTCCTCGGCTTCGATACGAGTGGTCACATGGGTATATACATCAAGCTATGAACTTAAGAATTGTGCACTTTTATTGCATATAAGCTATACCTTGAAAGGAAGTAAAAAGTGAATAAAAGGTTTAATCTGTTCTTGTGTATCATGTATAATTTACAAATTTAAAGGAAATAACAAGCTCTATGTAAAATTTAGGGTAAATGCTTATACTGCGTTTATAACAATCAGAGTCTTAGAATCACAGAATGATGATTCCCTAGATTATTCATCAGGTGACTGGAATTGGTTGACTTCCCACTATATGGTAGCATTTTGTATGTAACTTATTTGAAACGTCACAGTTATCATCTTCAATTTCCAATAAAAAAAAAGAAAGAAAGAAAGAAAGAAATAATAAGCCCTACAATGGTTGAATGAGGTCACTGATTTGGTAGGTGGCAGGATGGAGATTTAGCCTCAGACTGGCCGTCTCCATGTCATTCTGTTCTCTTCACTCCACACTCCACAGTTCTACTTTGCTGGAATCCATTCATATGCCACTGACTCCCCTTCCTATAAAGAGGGGGTTCTTCCAGATGTCCTGGGGTCAGACACATTCACATAAACAAATCACCCTCCTTTTGAAACCAAAAGCACTTGTTCAAGACGATAATATGAATTAGCAGAGAAGTTAGTATCCCACATGGTGTGATTTGAGGGATGTCAGAAAATATCACCATCTAAAAAACTCATCCCAATCCCTGGCCACTGCCTGCCTGTCATGACATCCTAAACACAACTTGCAAAATCAATTAACTCCTTGGGATCTTAAAGAGGTGTGTGTGTGTGTGTGTGTGTGTGTGTGTGTATGAGGGGGTACTTTCAGAGTTGTCCTTATTAAAATTCAAATATTTCTGCTGTGTCTAGAAATGAGAAAGAAGAAATATGACAGAGGAACTACCACAGCCAAGCTTTGTTCTTGATAAACTTACCCATGACCATCTTTCCGTGCTTGTCTAAATAACACCAGTGAAAAAATTCTGGTGGTTCACCTCCCATATTATACCTTCAATTTCTGCAGCAATAGTGTGTACTGTTACTTCAGCTATGAGAATGAGGCTATAATGGTCTTGACACTGCATTACCAGCAGTTCACTGATAAGTTTTTATTGAGCAACTACTTTGTATGCCTAGAGCTATGCTTGACGTCTGTGCATCAGTAGCCAAGATAGCAGAGCTGTCCCCCCTGCACCAAAGAGTTTACATCCTAGTGGGGCTAGTAACCAAATAAACAACAGTAATTACAAAGCAGTAATTATGAAATCACAGAAAATTTTAAATTACTGCACTTACAAAATTGAAATTAGTGCTGTGAGGGAAACAGATTGCTGAGATTTTTTTCAAAACGGAAAGAGTCCTACTTTAGACAGAATGACTTTAAACGGAGATTTCAAAGATGAATATAAACGAGACGTGTGAAGAACGAAGGGAAGACTGCCAGGCAACTGTAGAGACCCGGATGAGTCTTGCTGGATGAGGTTAGCCAGCCCCAAGGCCTACCCCTCTCTTAGCTGCATCCATCTTATTATGTAACTGAAGTCAACTGCTTTTCTATTTCACAGATGTGAAATTTACTAAACAATACTTTCTCCAAACTCAATCATTTTAAGTTCGTTCTCTTCTTCTGGATGTTCTCCAAATTTCTTCTAAATAAAACGTCCATAACTGATGCAATTTAAAAGGGAGCGGGTGGCATTGGTAGTGTTTTCAGAAAAGAGAAATAAATGTGGCAAAAAAATGGGAGGGAAAACATCATTGAACAGCAAAGAGAACAGGGGTGGATTCAGGCTCGAGAAGTGAGGCGAGTGAAAGAGAAATACAGAGATAACGATGGTGTCGGCTCCAGGGATGTGCAGGAACAGAGGGGCACTGGCAGTATCAGAGACATTCATGGGATACCTCAGTTAGAGTGATGCCTCACAGGAAAGCCAGAATCACACAATGGCAACAGACACTTTGATAGGGTTATGTACCAAGGGGAAAGAGACAGAGGGAAAAGATTGGGGGAAGAAAGAGTCCCACTGATTCTGCTTTAAAAGGTAGAAATGTAAGAGTTATGTTTGAGATTATTATGGGTTTATAAGATGTAAGTGTTTCTACCACTAACATCAATGCTCCCTGGATCCTCCACCGACTTTTAACTAGTATCCTGTCCAATCGCCCTATAAAATTCTCTCTGGGAAAAATGCTGGGCTGGGCAATTCTCACCTGGGATTTCTCATGTGGCAGCAGTGGATCACTTCTGGAGCTGTGGTCTTCTTAGGGCTCCACTGAGCCAGACGCCCAAGAAGGTCCACCCACGTGGCTGGCAGTTACGCTAGCTACCAACTGGGGCTGAGCTGGGCCGTCTGCCAGGGGGCCTGTGCGTCCTCTCCAGTGCGGCAGTCTCAACATGGTTACTAACCCATCTTTAGTGGCAGCTGGCTCTCACGAGTCCTCTGAGTTTCCAGATCTAGGGCAATACAACCCAACTGTCCAAAACTGGGAAACGGCTCTGATTTTTTAAAAAGGGGGAGGGGAGTGGGATGGGATGGAGGATGAATGCACTTCTGCGTCAAATGCAGAGGACAGGCTGCAGTGTCAAACTGGGTACATTTTATACAAAGCACAGGGGAATCCACCCTCTCTAAGGTTTCAAAATACCTGAACCAGGAAGCACAAGATTCATATTCATATTAAGACGAAAAATAGACAGCTACGCCTAGTTGTTTGAATGCAAAGGCTTTTACGTGTCAATAAAATGCTGGTTTGTCAACATTATGTTGCCCGTAGGCCCATAAAGAACAGTTGCTGAAAGTCTTTGCACATTTAGATGAAAATAAAACTGGTGAATAAGAGCTACATTGTACATAGGTCTAAACTTGAATCGCTAGAGGGAGGTTTATATGAGCGTTTTTAGTGATAAACACTGAGAATATACCTATCTCTGGTTCAGTGCTTATTGAAGGGTCAGAAGTTTTTCTGAGCAAATGTATTTGACTGAGCTGTGTGTGTTTTCTAAAGGATTGCTTTCTACTTTAAACTACATTAAATTCACAACTAAAAGCCAAAGTTACCTGCTGAAAAATATGCTGGTGAGAAAGTGGACAAGTCATTTAATGTTTTATTTTTAAAAACATTATTTCTGTCCATGGTGTCAAAAATACACATGCAAACCAGGGGCTTTGTAAGCTTTGGTGAGAGAGTAACTCACAGCTTCAAACTGTCCCTGATCTCAATCCACACCCCAGAGACTTGGAAAATCCTCACTTGACATTGTTTTGGGACACCAGGTGAAAAAGGCAATTGTAAAATAAAGAGTTAGAAACATATGAAAATAACCCCTATACAATGTCGCCCTTTACCCACAGAGACAGACCACTCTGGGGATCTCGGAGTCAGGCAAGTGCCCTGTCCGGGCTCCTGGCTGTGGGTCTCCCCGAGCATCCTGTCCTCCACACGATCCAGGAAGAGGCTGCAGCACCTGGGGAATTCACCAGGTAGGTGTCTGGGATCTCTGGATCTAGCAGTGAGTTCACAAAGACGTCCAAGGTGTGTAATCCTTAGAGGAGAGTTTCTGCCATCTTCCTGGGCTGCCAATGCTGGTACCTTAGTGAGCCAGTTTATAACTCACAGCAAAATGTGCCCACCTAAGCAGCTTCATGAGAAAATGGGCCAATTTTAGAAGTTGACTTAATATTCATGTAAATGATGAAATTTACATTGTTGATTACACCTGAAATTCCTCTAAAACTGTAAAAAGCAGTGGACCCGGAACTAGAGACCACAAACCTGGGACTTCATCTCTTTTCTTAGCTATGATCTTGGGCAAATCAAGACCCTTCTCTGTCCTTGTTTCTTGTCATAGGGTAGATGACTTTTTTTCTTTTTTGACAGTAAGAAGGAGAAAACAGTAGCCTGGCTGTCAGCTTGAAGAAACATCTTTTGCTTAAGAAGCTAGGAGCTCTGGAATAAGGCATTACAAAAATATACTGTACGTTAGCCCAGAAAGAACAATGGAAGCAATTATTCGAATGCCATGAAAGACTTCAGGATGTTACATTTTTTCCATTCTATCTATACAAAGAGGACTGAGAAAGTGAGCTGGAAATTCAGAGTAGGTAAAAATGACACGAATAAGGTAAAACTAACAATTTTCAAGCATTCTGTAATCATTGTCTTCTGTAATGAACAAATTTTGTTCAGTTTTATTTCAGCAGGCATAATTTTCAAGTATTTCCACAAACTTTTGAATAACAATATCAATATTTTAAAACTTTTTTTCAACTAAGAATTTTCAAACTAATTTTCAAGGCTTTAATAGTCATTGTAGCCTTTAATCAACAAATCATGCTTCTTGTGTGCACTGGTTGCCATTGTGCATTGAGAAAAAACATGAGTTAATTACATGCTGACACTCAGTAAATCAAAACATTCATTTAACTCTTCCAAAGTGTGCATTTTACTTTTCTATTCTTCATTTTTCAAATTGCTGATTTCACTTGAAGATATGGATATAACGATAGGGAGTTTCTTTTGGCCTTTTATTCGTTATTTATAACTTGGTGTTTGATTTTTCTGCAATGAAGTTTTCCTCCACTGCTTTGTGACTTGCCGTGGGTTCGGGGCGGGGGG
>NW_006792323.1:366398-367741 GCF_000442215.2 Lipotes vexillifer | reverse complement strand
GGGGTGGGGGGGAAGCATAATTGCCAGACTGGAGTTTCAGGAGGAGGAGAGAAACTCTAGAGATAGAGCCCGTTATGGAGAAGTTGGCAGCTGCAGGACTAGGCCAATAGCTGCCAGATTTTCTTACTTCTCAGAGAAGGTGGAGATCTGGAATAATTTTACATAAGATCTCCAAAGCTGGTGGAAGGGCAATTTTTTTTAAATTTCAGATTATTTGAGATATGGATTTAATTTAATTTTTAACAATATGAGTAAATCTGAATTCCTTTTCATTAATTCCAGGTGTAATCGTGGCAACGCCCTAATGATACTAGAAAATCAGCCACAAGCTGCAGTCAAGTACTCATTTCGAAAGGCAATTTTTTAAACAGTATTTTTTCTTTCAATACCTGATACCACAGCAACTAGTGACTCCTAGGTTTAAATAAATATCCAGTTGAACAGAATCGCCATGTCTTGATTTTCTCTTCTATTTAGAGTGCAGATTTGTACCTATTCATATTCATATTATTTAACAATGTCACAGAATGAGCTCAAATTTTAGGAGCAAAATATTTAACAGAAATGAAACTCTCCACTGTATAAAAATAATCATAAGCTATCACTCTGACCTGAACACCAAATCAAAATTTCCAAATTCCTTGAGAATGTGACTTGATGATTTGAGTGGTAATGACCTGGAAAAGGGAACAAATGCCATAGAAATGACTGCTGGGGTCCAGGACCCCGGAATGGAAATGTGTGTCAGAAGCACCACCAGATGGCAGAAGAGGAGAAAGAATCCCAAACGCTGGGGCGATGATCAGTTTCCATGCCAGAGGGTGACAATGTTTAAAATAAATATTTGTCTGCTAAGCCCTCCGCGTAATACCCTCTCCCCTCTCCCTGTTGTACGGGCGTATGCGGTCTCCAACATAAAGTCAAGGTTGAGGGCATCCTGCAAAAACCTCTTCAGTGGACACAGAACACATCTCTTCACTGATTTGTCTTGTGGAAAACAAACACCAGGAGGCATCAGTCTCACAGTCCTGGGTTCCTCGGGGCTGCCAGCCCGTCCTGGTCCCCGGCACCTACAGGGGGATGGCCTAGGTGCTCGGGGCTGCAGGCGCCCCATTTCCTCTTATTTTAAAGCAAGGGGATCAAATCCTAAATAATGCTTAAGAGCTTATCGTTTTAAAGTGAACCAAGGGAGTCTTCTGAATATTTTTCTAACTTTTTCCTCTTTTCATGCCGTATTTCCCAAGGCCTGTGCTGCCAACCAAGATGTGTGAATCAGTGGTCCTGATGCAGGGCTGCCATGCCGGCCACCTCCAGGGGTGCCTCTGTCACACAGCCTGCACCGA
>NW_006792323.1:359434-366384 GCF_000442215.2 Lipotes vexillifer | reverse complement strand
TGATCTCACCTGCCCCTGCCCTGCTGAACTCAGGCCAGGTAATTTAGTGAGCCACACATTCTCCGAAAGCCTTTAAAACAACCCCAAATTGCAATTCCTTTACAACTTGCCTGGGCAAGTTTTTCAAAAAGCATGGTGTGTCTGTGCGTGTGTACGGGAGATAGATACACTGCATGACACTGACTTATGAAGTCAGAGTCTCTGAGTTCTTTCTTTATCCCTTACTTAGCTGTGTGACTTAAAGCAAATTACTGAAATCCTCTGTGCCTCAACTGTGTCCTCTACCAAGTGCAGTCAATCATCATTTCTATCATGAAAGTTATGGTGAGCAGGCCACTCGAAGACAATCCTAGGCACCAACCCTTTGGCAGTCTTACCTAATGAAATGGTAAAGCACATTTTTAAAAGCACTTATACTCCTTATTAACTATAAGAAGTCATTTTTAAAATATTTAAGAGAGGACTTCCCTGGTGGCGCAGTGGTTGAGAGTCCGCCTGCCAATGCAGGGTACACGGGTTCGGGCCCTGGTCCGGGAAGATCCCGTGTGCCGCAGAGCGGCTGGGCCTGTGCGCCACAACTGCTGAGCCTGTGCTCTGGAGCCCGCGAGCCACAACTACTAAACCCGTGTGCCACAGCTGCTGAGGCCCGCATGCCTGGAGCCCACGCTCCACAACGGGAGGGGCCACCGCAATGAGAAGCCCGCGCACCACAACAGAGAGCGGCCCCCACTCGCCCGTGCGCAGCAACGATGACCCAACACAGCCCAAAATAAATAAATTAATAACTATATTTAAGAGAGTTTTATCATCTTATTGTCAAAATGATTAATATTAATTTCAGTTCAGTTTTTCTTTTGTGTTTGGAGCCAATATATTTTTGCCAAATCTCAACCCTTTTTATAATTTGTTGCAGAGCCATGAGCGCTAGACTTTATTGCTGTAGGGGTAACCGAAAATACATCTCTTATAGTGAAGTTTAAATGAGATAATACACATGAAATGCTTCAAACCGTGCAGACCCATGAAAAGCATTTGACAAACGTCAGCTGGGACTGTTCATCATCTTGACTGTATAACTATCCAGACACACAAACAAAGAACAACTATAGCTGGGATGTTGGCTGGCTAGCTAACAGCTCTCTACCCTGGCTGCATATTTGAGTCATCCACAGATTTAAACATCCTGAGGCCCAGGCTACTTACCTTATGACAGACTGTCTGGGGCTGTGGGGAGGATCTAGTCATGAGTATTTTTACCACTCCCCAGTTGATCCCAGTGCACAAAGCCGACATCACTGAGCTAAACAGAGGTAAGCATTCTTCACGTGCCTCTGCCATCAAGAATCATCCTCTTCAGAATAACAATGTTTTCCTTTAAAGCAGTGGTTCTCAAAGGGTAGTCCCAAGACCAACAGTGCTGGCATCACTTGGGAACGTCTGACAAAAGCAAATTCACAAGTCCCTCTGAACTAGAAACTCTGGAGGTCCAGCTATCTGTGTTCCAGCAAACCCGACATACACTAAATTTTGAGAGTCACTGTTTCAGAGAAACATGTCCATGTTCTGTCAACTCTCAGAACTCCGTAATGGATTATTTATTAAAATACTAGAACAACAGGTCTTGAAAACGGCAATATTATTTAGAGTCGAGTCACACCAGAAAAAAAAAATCGTTTTCTTCAAATGGTTGACAAATAGGTTCTTAATGCCTCCACCTCAAACTACCTACTCAGTTCTCCAAAGAAGACTTACAGATGGCCAAGAGGCACATGAAAAGATGCTCAATGTCGCTAATTATTACAGAGATGTGAATCAAATTACAATGTGGTATCACCTTACACCTGTCAGGATGGCCATCATCAAAGGGTCTACAAATAAATGCTGGAGAAGGTGTGGAGCAAAAGGAATTCTCCTACACTGTTGGTGGGAATGTAAGTTGGTGCAGCCACTATGGAAAACAGTAGGGAGGTTCCTTAAAAAACTAAAAATAGAGTTGCCATATGATCCAGCAATCCCACTCCTGGGCGTATATCCAGAAAAGATGAAAACTCTAATTCAAAAAGATACATGCACCCCTATGTTCCGAGCAGCACTAATCACAATAGCCAAGACAGAGAAGCAACCTAAATGTCCATTCACAGATGAACGGATAAAGATATATATATACACACATACATATATATATAATGGAATATTATTCAACCATAAAAAAGAATGAAATAATGCCATTTGCAGCAACATGGATGCACATAGAGATTATCATACTAAGTGAAGTAAGTCAGAGAAAGACAAATACCATATGATATTATTTATCTGTGGAATCTAAAGAAATGATACAAATGAACTTATTTACAAAACAGAAATAACAGAAATAGACTCACAGACATAGAAAACAAATTTATGATTACCAAAGGGGAGAGCAGGGAGAGGAGGGAAGAGAAATTAGGAGTTTGGGATTAACATATTCACACTACTATATATAAAAGAGATAAAAGACAAAGACCTACCAGAGAGCGCAGGGAACTCTGCTCAATATTCTATGATAACCTATATGAGAAAAGAATCTCTAACCTATATGAGAAAAGAATCTAAAAAAGAATGCATATATGTGTAAATATAACTGAATTACTTTGCTGGACACCTGAAACTGACACAGCATTGTAAATCAACTCTACTCCAATTAAAAATTTTGAAAAAACCTACCTACTCAGGTAGCAGTCACACTCTGAACATATAGAAACGATTGTCACAACTGTCTTTACTCAGATATGTTAAGCTCTCCCATTCAAATTCCGTATGAATTTCTCCTCCTTCCCTAACCGTTTAATTCTATGATCTGTAAATTCTCCTTCTGCAAAACTCTATAAAAACCTCTCTCTGTTCCTTCCTTAGACTTCAGGGTTCTTAAGTATTGATACTTCTCGGAGCCTTCTTCCACCCACCTCTCTCCTTCCACCGAGTGATGTACACTCAAAGGCGTTCCCGGGCCCCATTGGTGGGGAGGGTGGCCTGGACCACTCTGGGCTCCTGGTGGACTGGTACACGTGCCCCAACATCCGCTCCAGTGTCACCTCTTTTCCTCTGTTAGCTCCACCCACAGCAGACATCCCCGCACTTGGCTACACATTAGGACGACAGGGGCTCTTTAAGAGAACACTGACGCTTGACGCCCAGTTCTAGAAATTCTGGTTTAATCAGCCTGTCTGGACTTTGACCAGGATATCAGGAGTTTTTTAAAGTTTCCCAGGTGCTTCTAATGTGCAGCAAAATTTGAGAACCACTGGCCTGGAGGGAAACACACCTGCCGAGGTGTCTCCTACACCTGGAAACCAGCCTGTCTGCAGGTCCCACTGCCTGGCTCCTTGCTGCCCTCTGCTGGCGTCTCTCCGATTCACCGGCAACAGAATCCTCCGGTTTAACAGTGGTTAAGAGAAGTCGGTGGCACATACCCAGGAAACGTGGTCTACTCTAAGGCTCCCTTTTTACTTCGTTTTTTGTTTTTGTTTTTCACCTGAAACAGTATGTAGGCAGGAAATATGACTTTTTTTCCCCTAGCCAGATGCCTATTTTCTTGGCTGAGAAAGAGATATGGATGACCTGGGTGGGTCGGGAAGGAGGAGAAAAAGAGGGACATCCGCGGAATTCCCTGGTGGTCCAGTGGTTAGGACTCTGTGCCTTCACTGCCGAGGGCCCGTGTTCAATCTCCGATCGGGGAACTAAGATCCCGCAAGCCACGTGGCATGGCCAAATATATATCTGTTCAAAGACACCCCGATTGTGAGGGTCAGAGAAAAGTACTGCAGAGTACAGAGATTTTCTGAATTCACTGAAAGTGCTGGAGTAATATAACTTAAAAATATTTCTCCCTTTATGTCTGTGAATAATTGTTTTATATAGTTCTGGTGCAAAGGGGAAGGGGCGTTGGGGGAGAGGGTAAAATAGGTAAAGGGGATCAACTGTGTGGTGATGGAAACTAAATTTCTGGTGATGAGCATGCTGTAGGGTACATAGGAATAGAAATATAATATTGTACACATGAAACATAATGTTATAGTCAATGTTACCTCAATAAAAAATAAATCTACAACTAAAAAAAAGTACTGCTTACAATATAGATAGACACATACATACACAGATTCATATACAGACATATATACATGGATATAGATAGAAAGATGATAGATAGGTAAAGATAGGTAGATGACAGATAGTGAGAGTTTCCTTTTCTGTGCTTTTAACACTTAGAATATACTTTATGACAACAATAATGGCAGTAATATTTGCTGACTTTTTTTTAGTTCTTACTATGTGCCAGCCATGGCTCTGGGTGGTTTACCTCTCATCTTACAACAATCCTTTATCCCTATTTTAAAGATAAGCAAAATGTCTCAGAAGAATTAAGTGACTTGTCCAAGAAAACAGAGTGACTGTAATAGGCTGAATTGTGTCTCCTAAAAATTCACATGTTGAAGTCCTCAGTATCTCAGAATATAACGGTATCTTGAGATAGGGTCTTTAACGAGGTAATTAAAGTAAAATGAGGTCACTGGAGTAGACCTGATCCATCTGACTGGTGTCCTTATAAAAAGAGGGAATTTGAACACAGACATGTCCGGGGGAAGATGGTGTGAAGACACAGGCAGAAGACGTCTACAGACCATGGAGAAAGGCCTGGACAGACCATTCCCATGTGACCCCTAGAAGGAACCAACCCTGCTGACACCTTATCTCAGACTTCTAGCCTCCAGAACTGGGAGAAATACATTTCTGCTATTTAAGGCACCAAGTCAGTAGTACTTTGTTACAGCAGCCCTAGCAAACCCAAGGTGACAGAACCAGGATTCAGACCCAGGCCTGAGCAATTTCAAGCTTTTGCTAACTTAGCCACACCACAAGCTTAATCCTGGGACTATAAACTATTTTATATTAGCTAGTACTGTGGATGAGCATAAAGTCTTGTATCCTTATTTTTATTTTCATATCTTTTCTTTCTGCACCTCAAGAGCCAAAATGAGTCTTAGGCTTTGGTAGAATTACCCTTATAAAGTATGTACTTCACTATATATCTTTAGATATATACATTTTCAATGCTGGCTTTTTCTCTCTGTGTCACAGAATTTCACTTTTAAAGCTTGAACTTCTGCACTTTTCAGGTTCAATGCAATCTAAAATCGTTTTCATCTGTCTTCCTAAGACAATAAACACACCCCATTCTCACCTCTACTATCTGATTTGCCTTCCGTGGTTACATTTTCAATAGTTCTTCCCTATTCATGAGAATTCTGAATAACCACCTATTCTTCACATTAAAAAACAGATAAGCAAGCTCTACTTAACTTTTTTCCAATAAACAACTAGATAATTCACATTGCCCATTTTAGCCAAGCCCTGTGATTAGCTAGTGACCTCACAAGGTGCTCAGAAAAGGATTCATCCATTTTTTGCTAACTTGGAAACTTTTCTTCCTTTTTGTGTAATAAGCTCTTGTTGATTTTCACTCTAAGGAACCAACAAAACCCCTGCCCACCCTTCGATCCTTTTCACCTTAGTGAATGAGAGAACAGCCACATGTTTTTGGATCTCTCTTCCTTCTACTTAACCCCTCTTTGGTTCACTCACTCATTTTTTGAAACGTTGATGTTAATGCCTCTTCGGCATTTTGAGGCCAGCAGGCAGGATTTATAGATCGTATTCCTATTGCAACATCAGGATGGAAATACCACAAACATTTCCTGGGCCTCCACAGCCCACCTGAGGTTTCCTGTGACTCAGAACATTGACACAGTCTCTGTGAATCATGTCCTCAGGCAACCGCAGGACCGACCTCACTCCTCCACCACCGAGGAGAAGCAGCTGTTCACAAATGCCTCTTTTACGCAACGCAGCAGGCCTTTCTGGAGGCTTTGCAGTGAGCTGTGTCCTGGGTTCCTCTGGAGATGTAGACGCCTCCCACACGAGCGTGGGTTCAGAATGCCAGAGCCTCAGAGACGGGGCTTAGGGTGCTCCTGGGAGTTTGGCATTAATGGATATGCACCACTATATTAATGGATATGCACCACTATATATAATACAAGAGATAACCAACAAGGACCTCCTGTACAGCACAGGGAACTCTGCTCAATATTATGTAACAACCTAAATGGGAAAAGAATCTGAAAAAGAATAGATACATGTATATGTATAAACAAAGCACTTTGCGGTACACCTGAAACTAACACAACATTGAAAATCAACTATACTCCAATTTTTAAAAATGTGCTCCTGTGGGGTCCTGAACGCAAGCTTCTTGGTTGGAAGAAACAGAAAGTGATTCTGGATGATGTAAACAGAAAAATAATCCATTGAAAAGATATTAGGTAGCTTCCAGAATTACCACGAAGGCCAGGGAACAGAGCTCAGAAAGCAGCAGGGAACATGGGCAGGTGGGCTGCAGCCGTGCCACACCTTTGCACAGATCCAGTCTGGAAGGGATCACACTTTCCCTTCCACTCAGATGGCAGCCTCTGGGTGCTGCTCAGTTGCAAAATTTCTTCTTCAGTGTCTCAAATCCAGACCAAGTAAGTGTCATGGGCCACAGCTAAGCCGGGTGCTTGCCTCTTGGGGCCAAGAATGCCATACAACAGATCACCAAACCTTTTCAAAATCTAAGTAGAGGGGGGCTTCTGGTGGCGCACAGTGGTTGAGAATCTGCCTGCCAATGCAGACGACACGGGTTCGAGCCCTGGTCTGGGAAGATCCCGCATGCCATGGAGCGACTGGGCCCGTGAGCCACAATTACTGAGCCTGCGCGTCTGGAGCCTGTGCTCCGCAACGACAGAGGCCGCGATAGTGAGAGGCCTGCGCACCGCGATGAAGAGTGACCCCCACTTGCCACAACTAGAGAAAAGCCCATGCACAGAAATGAAGACCCAACACAGCCATAAATAAATAAATAAATAAATACATTGTGG
>NW_006792323.1:354540-359044 GCF_000442215.2 Lipotes vexillifer | reverse complement strand
AAAAAAAAAAAAAAAAAAAACGGAAAATCTAAGTAGAAATAGAATCTGAGTCCTATGAGCACTCATCAAAGGGGACTTGCCAAACATAGAAGCAGGGTTAGGATGCCAAGTAGCAAACAGAAAACACAGATGACCTGCCTGGTCCTCTCCTTCAACTGCTCAATACCCTACTTCCCAAACCAAACTCTGAGATCGCCCCTGGTTGGTGCAATGCATTTACCCCTCCTTTCTAAAGTACTCTTCCCAAAGTGAGAAAACTTAAAATCTTCATTGTTCACAGCACCC
This sequence comes from Lipotes vexillifer, assembly GCF_000442215.2. Lineage (NCBI taxonomy): Eukaryota > Metazoa > Chordata > Mammalia > Artiodactyla > Lipotidae > Lipotes > Lipotes vexillifer. The sequence goes on along the minus strand of NW_006792323.1, from coordinate 358,759 downwards.
AGATCTAGTTGAGGACCCCTGGGTGATGGCAGTGCTTCCTGTTCTGCCATGATTCCATGTCCATATTCTCCTTTGGTCTCAACCAGAGAGTGAACCATGTCTAACACACACTGTATACCACGATGGCATACAGGAAAAGAAAGATAATTAAGGTAATACATAGTATAAATTTCAAAACTGGCTTACGTACAAACAAATCATTGCAAGGAAGGAACTATGTGTAGAAACTACAGGGTTACAGCCCTCGTTTTTACAACTAGTCCCTTGGCAATAGTTGATATTTGTGACCTCTTTCTCCTGGGCCTCACTCCCATTTATTATGACCTCAGCAGATCTGTAAATGGAGAGACATGGCTGACCTCCATCTCTGAGGGTTCTGACCATCACAGGGATACCCCAAGTACCATGCTCACTCCTCCAGCCCCCATTGTACAGTAGTAGCCCTGTGCCTTCTTGATGGCCAGTACCCATTATCAAAGCCAACGCTGCAACCAACTTTGACCCATTCACTCAAAGGCCACAGAAGCCCCAAATAGCCAGGTGGCAGTCTCAGCTTACAATTCAAGGGAAGCATTTGGTGTAGAAGCTTTCATTTCTAAAGTGTTAAAACCTTTATACCAGCAGATCCTAGATCCTAGAGAAACAGGAAAAGAGAGCACATCTTTTCCAACTTATTCATTAGGAAAAGTAGTGATGAGCACACTTCCCCCTTTCATCATTTGGTTCTTGAGCCCACATGTAGGCTATGAAAAAACCCTGCATCCTATATAGGTCACTCACACATACCTGTCTTATAAGACAGCATGCAGTCCCACAGTGTGTGGTCTCCCAGCTGGTGCCATAATGGTTCTCAGCAAACCATGCTGTCATTCCATTAAGGGCATGCTCTCTACATGGGAAACAGAGTGCATGATCAGACTAGTGAATCCCACATGCATCAGCCCATTGCTTTTCTTCTCTTGCTATAAGTCAGTTCCTCATCTGGAACATCACACAATATCATCAGGGTATATGGCATTCAGGCAGTCCATGGATAGTGGTGCCGGAGTTATGCCAGGTGGAAAGGCAAATCTACATCCACCCCGAGACTGTTTCACTCCATGACACAGAGGGCTCCACAGTAGTTACTACAGCACACAAAACCTACAGTGAAAGACCAGAGGCAACTTTTAGGCAAAACATTCTTGAATCTGTGGAAGTCACAAATCTAAAATTAAAAATTTTCTAAGTTCAGACAGAAGGTGAGCTAGGTCCTAGGGTTTTGAGTACATGGAATGTGTTTAAAATAATTTGCTGTTTCTCTTCATGCTTCCCCCAAAGTGGGATTTAAGAACATGTAACTGGTTTGTTCGTTTATTCATTCAACACTTATGAATGACAAACCAAGCAACAAATAAACCACTGTATGTGTAAGGAGGGGTTCTGAGAGGGTTTCAGGGTAGAGATAACTGTCTGTGGGCAGTCAGCACACAGTTAGTAACCGAGTTGTCCAGTGTCAATGAGATGGGCCAGGGAGGGGATACAGGTGAGAAAAAGAGATAGTCTAGTCCTAAACTTTGAGGAAATACAACAGTTAATGAGATAAAGAGACCTTTGCTATCTTCCATGTCTCCGGGAAACATCTACATTAAATACAAGCTGATGCAACCTCACTTGCAAACATGGAAAATAGACTACACCATGGAAAATATGACACAAATCTAAGGACCAATGTAGAAATGTGGCACGGAGAAAAATGATTGCTAAAATAATTCCGGGTGCCTCTGGTACTATCCAAGGAGAGATCAGTCAGCTTTTCAAGCAACTTAGAGAACACTTTTCCTAACGCGGAGCAGTTTACAACATTTAATAGAAACGATGGGTAAGGCTTTCTAACCACATTTTCTGATACTACTGGCAGAAGGGTGATGATGCAAAGATGGGCTCGAGGAGAAGAGGAGGCAGACTCTTCCTTTGAGCCTGGAGGAGAGAAGGAAAGGGTAACTGTGCACAGAAAAATGCGTAGCGACTTCCCTGGTGGTCCAGTGGTTAAGACTCCGTGCTCCCAATGCAGGGGGCGTGGGTTCAATCCCTGGTCAGGGAACTAAGATCCCACATGCTGCACAGCGTGCCCAGAAAAAAAAATGTGTAGCATGGGGGGCAGGAAGAAGAGGGAGCTCACACACGATAACCCGCAGTTGGTAGCAAGGTCTGATACACACGATGGGTGTTGGCTGAATTAGGGGCTTAAGAGGAATGAGGAAATATTGTCATTTGATAATTAAGGGAAATTGGACAAATGGTTGGCACAGAATAAATAAGAGACAGGTGCCAATGAAGCTTCCATTCAGGTTAAGTGGCCACAGATTGTTAAATAGGGTTGCTTTATACAAATTTAAGATAAAATTGCCTTTATAACTTCAGTAGTATCTTGAACTTACAGGAATTGACACCCAAGTAATCAGCTATTTCCATTTTTTTTAAGAAACTGAGAATTTGGTGTGTTGTAGGACAGGGGTCCCCAATCCCCGGTCCACAGCCTGGTCGGAACCAGGCCGCACAGCAGGAGGTGAGCGAAACCTCATCTGCCGCTCCCCACGTCTCCCCATCACTCGCATTACCGCCTGAATCATCCCCCGCCTCCCGGAAAAAACTGTTTTCCATGAAAACGGTGCCTGGCGCCAAAAAGGTTGGGGACCGCTGTTGTAGATGACATTTTGGATAGCCAAAATCTTACTTTGGAGGCAGTTGTTTTGATGGTGCAGATACTCCTCGTTTTCCCCCCTCCCTCCACTGAATAAAGCAATGCTATTTCATCTATCCTCTAAATAAGTCATAGAGAGCCACATGGAGGCTGGGAAAGAACCCCCAGAAAAGCCTCTGCATGAGCTTAGATTGCCCACAACTATTTACCCTCTTTAGTCCCTCGTCTCACTCCCTACTCTGCCATAGAAGGGACTCCAGGGGGCTTCCAGCCCCTCAAGCCCCACCCACTACCACACCTCGCAGCTCAGGACGATGACTAACCACGAGGGTTGAATCCAGTTACCTTGTAAGCAACAGTCCGATTATATCACACACCACTAGGGGGCGTCTTCCCATTCTCCAAGAAGGTTAATGAAGTCAAGGCTAAAATACTGATCCGTCTGTGCATGATGGATGGTTAAGTAAAAGACCTAGTCTCCTTCCACATTGCGTGTCTTTTTCTAGGCAACACGGACTTCCTCCAATGGACCTAAGAACTGTGCTAGCTCCTCCTAGAACTTGATTTCCTGTTTCTAAAGAAATGTTACTGGTTCCCAGAGATGCAGGAATGTTTTTCAGAATGCCAATGCTGCCCATTTTTTGTAAAATGCACATTAGGCAAGCAGTTCATTGGTAAACCCGTTTTCTGAGTTATTTGAGTGCTATTTTGAGAACGTTAAATAAAAACTCCCTTTTCCAGATATGCATTTCTCCAAGGAGCTTTAGGGGAAATTATTGAATTATTTTAATAATTTAGTTTTATATTATAACAGTATATCAGTTTTCCTACATGGTCTTCTAGCTGGGCTCTCCATTAGGGAAATCAACTTGAAAGCCAATGAAATATTTCAGTGAGATCGGAGAATTTTAATATCAGCTAATGAAATGAATTTTTCAATTCATCTCTGCTTTTTCCAAGGAAATTCAACCAAACAGACTTTCAAAAAAATTTAATATGTTGTCTTCCTTTTATTAAATCAACTCTGAGCAATTAGCCAAAAAGCATTATGGAAGAGAAGTCCAGCTCTACCTTCTGAATCCCACTGGGTAACCTGACTGAATCCACTGTTCAGGACCCATCAAAAAGCAGCAGCATTATTAAGATGCATGTGAAATCACTGGGGAAATGGCATATTATATGTTTATCTCTTTAGTACTGATTTGCTCTCAGTTAATTTTACACTCTTGATTTTCTCCCTTTTTTTGAATTGGTAAGTATTTATATGCCGTCTGTATATCACCCTTAGCAAAATGGCTAGTGCCACATGTTCTTTTAAATTTTACAGAAAAAGAGCCTTGGACTTTCTGCTCACTGCAGCACTCTCTTCATAAATATTATTCTGAATTACTTAAATAGAATTGTTATATGTTTATTATTTTATATTCTCATTGTCATTTAGAAAAGGGCATGCAATACTTACGAATAAAATTTTTTAATAGATAAGCTAATTACTAATACAATCCCTATATTCTGTCGCCACATATATTTCCATAT
>NW_006792323.1:353961-354530 GCF_000442215.2 Lipotes vexillifer | reverse complement strand
CTTCCCCTATGGCCATAACCACCATTCTCTCTGGCTATGTCTCCTGCCTTCTGAATTACTAAAACTGCCTCGGTAGGGACACCGTTGCTGCTCTAGCCAGATCCCCTGGAGTCCTTTCCCCCCATTTGGTGTGCCTCTTTCAGCATCTGCATGCTTTCTTGCAGCTGTGCTAGTTAGCTGTCTTCAGAGGACTGCCCTGGTCTGCTGGACTGTGTCACCCACAGATGAGCAGAGCTGGCAGTGCCAGGGGAGTTACATCTCTCTGGGGAGGACCCACAGCAGGTGGATGACTGCCTGGCAGGAGCCTGAGGGCCCAGCCATCTTGCTTTGAGGTCAAACACTGAAGTAGAGTTTGCTCTCAAGGCTCCCATTGGGAGCCTTGCACCTGGGACTCTGCCTGAGATTGTACCCTCTCGAGGCTTCTTTTCCCTCCTGTCTTGCTTCCCCAACTTCCTTACAGGTCTTCCCAGGCAGCACTGCCTTCACAAATCATTGACACAAAGTCCTCACCTTTGAGCCAGCTTCTGGGGTCCAGACCTAAGACATAAGCAGCTCTTTGCAGGAAATTG
>NW_006792323.1:308902-353951 GCF_000442215.2 Lipotes vexillifer | reverse complement strand
AGCAGGAAACCCCCTTTTGTGTTGTCACTTTAGCAAGGCTACATTGTAACTAACTTTTAACCAGGCGCCCCCATACCCTACTCATCTCTGGCCCTAGCACACCTTTAAAATCTTTGGATCACACAATACCTTTCCTAACTAACCTGTTGGTTCTTTCTATACATCAAAGAAGTAGAAATGAAGAATAAGTAATTAACAGATGACCAGATCTCTCCCCTGGCTTCCCCTTCAGTAATCATGTGAACAAACTGTACAAACAAGATACCATCTAAGGAAAGACCACAAGGAGTTGACAAACCTGCACACAGTGGGAGATGGCTATGACTCTGACCCCCCTACCTCAGTGATTAACTGAGATTCCTTCCCTTTTTCCCTTTTAACACTTTCATTGCTGAGCAGAATCTTTGGAATTGGTCTTTGGGGACACAATTCTGCCTTCTCCCCAGATTGCTGGCGTTCAGATTAAAAGCAATGGTTTCTATTTCTACCAACACTTGCCTCTCGGATATTGATTTTCAAGTGGTGAGCAGCTGGACCTGAGTTTGGTAACAAAGACAGTCACCAGAGGTCTCTGGGTCTCTAGCATTGCCTTCACGTTCTCTTGTTCACCCGACAACAAGAGCAGCCCTTCAAAAATGCAGTCTGTTCACAACACTGCTCTGCTCCAAACCTTTCAGGAATGCTCCCCTGTTCTTAGGGACATCGTGGCATCTTAGCATGGGGCTTGAGTTCCTTTAAGACCCTGCCCTACACAGCCCTTCACTCCCTTCACTCCCATTTCTTCCCACACCTTAGGCCCATTGGACTTCTCCAGTTCCTAGAGGGCTCTCGCTCTCTCTCTCTCTCTCTCTCTCTCTCCCTCTCTCTCTCTCTCTCTCTCTCTCTCTCTCTCTCTCTCTCTCTCTCTCTCTCTCTCTCTCACCTCTGGTCCTTCCTCACCTGTTCCCTCTGCCTAAATCAGTCTTACCCTCCCCAGCCTGTCCCTGCCCTCTTCAGACCAGGTCAAGTGCTCCCTCGACCTCAGAGTGCTGAACACACCTTGTGCCTGAACCTGCTCGACTGTCAGCCTCCCAGCCTAGATTGTAAGCTCTATGTGCGAGTGGGCCATGGCTACACTCCAATACCTTCGCAATGCATGGCACAGAGTTGGTGCTTGGGGAGAATTTGTTGAGTGAGTGGCTGCAGTGACAGATTAAAAGGCAGGCCAACTTGGCATCTGCATGGAGAGCAGATCTACACAAGATGCTCAAAACCTAGCAAGATGGAGAAAAATCTCATTTACCAGAATCCTCTCAGGGAGAGCATTGTATTTGATTGGAAGAAATACTTGGATAAATGGTTTTGTTGAGTGCTGAGATCTTTAAGTGTCAGACTTCATTAGCAAAGGGTGAGCCCAAATGGCTTTCTTGGGACAGTGGGTCCTGTGAAGGGCAGGTCTTTTCTTTTGCTGAGTTGACAGTGCAAGTTTGCAGCCAGAACTGAAAGGCTGGGGCCAGTAGAAGATATGAAGAGGCAGCCACTAGGGGGCCTTCCTCCCCGCCTTTTTTCCTCACAGCCTTTAATAAAAGTTGCACAAATAGGGAGCATTCGTTTGATAATGAAGCATCAAAATTATTAGCCTGCCCAGGGATCCCACACATCTCCTCTTAGACCTGAATAAACAAGTATATTTCCTCCCTAAAATGAAACAGAAAAGCCTTTTCTATAACAAACTCTAGTCCTCATTGTAACTCAGGTCCTCAATCCTCTTTTCTATTTTTGGCATCACCATCAAAACAATGCTCAATGATGACAGGACAATGGCAGTATACTCAATTTTTAGCAGGGAGGAAATGTTAAAGAGATAACCCAATAATAATTCTAAAGCTGGGAACCATCTCCCATTCACTCTCAGAACTGGCTGAGAGAGAAGGAGATGGTGGAGATTTCACAGGAGTACAGTTCCACAAACTGATAAACAAACCCATTTCCCGCTCAATTACTTTAATTCATTCCTGACAACCTTGCCATTAAGTGAAAAGCTGTTAAATTTTAATAGGAGAAAAGCATAATATGTTCCATCACAACCCAAGATACCCTAGTAATTTTACAGATAGTAAAATATAAAAATTAATCAATGAAAACAAGTGAATGTAGGTAAAAAAAAAATTAAGTAATATATTTTGAGTAAAAAGTGTGACATGAAAGTTTATTGTAATCGTTCCTTTTTTGACAACACTTTCTTCATTAATTTTTTAATTTTGCTTGCTCAAAATTATCTTGAACTTAAAAGTAATGTTCTATCACAGGTAATCACCTATACAGACATGTGTAAGCTAAACACAAGAGAGCCTCAAAACATGGTAAAATAGCCATAAAGTGGCACAGAAATGCTAACCCTTCATCCTTCTGCTTGGCATGTAAATACAAATCAAGATATTGGGGGACATCCGAAGGTAGGACATATATCAAATTGCTTCATTTGATAGTTTCCAACTTGAAATAGTTCAATCAAGAAAATCGGTGAGATTTCTTCACTAGAAAATCTAATGTGGAAATATTATTTCTTATATCATATTTATTTAGTGTGGTTTTGGGTGAAAACAATTTATCCCCCCAAAAAAAAAAAAAAAGACTCATTGTGCAAAGAGTAGTGCTATGGACTGAATGTTTGTATAGCTCCCAAATTAGCTGCAGCCCTGATCCCCAATATAATGATAATTGGAGGTTGGCCCTTTGGGGGGTGAGTAGGTTGAGGTGGAGTCATGAGGGAGGGGCCCCCACAATGGGATCAGTGCCCTTCTAAGAGGAAGAGATTCCAGAACTTCTCTTTCTCTCTCTCCACCATGTGAGGATACAGCAAGAAAGTGGCTGTCTGCAAACCAAGAAGAGGGTTCACACCTGATGCCAAATCTGCTGGTACCTTGACCTTGGACTTCCCAGCCTCCAGAACTATGAGAAATAAATGTCTGCTGTTTATAAGCTTCCCAGTCTAAGGTATTTTGTTAGAGCAGCCTGAACAGACTAAGACAAGTCATATAACTTTTCAAGTGCTATTACAGTAAAAAGGCATCAACTGAGTCTCCATTGTGTAAGATGAATCTAAACCACACAGTTTACTTTCTTTCTTTCTTTTTTTTTTTAGCACTGAAGCATTCTGGCTTCAAACTATACTACAAAGCTATAGTAATAAAGACAGTATGGTACTGGCACAAAAACAGAAATATGTGTTCAATGGAACAGGATAGTAAGTCCAGAGGTAAACCCATGCACCTATGGTCACCTAATCTTTGACAAAGGAGGCAAGAATATACAGTGGAGAAAAGACAGTCTCTTTAATAAGTAGTGCTGGGGAAACTGGACAGCTATATGTAAAAAAACGAAATTAGAACATTCTCTAACACCACACACAAAAATAAACTCGAAATGGATTAAAGACTTAAATGTAAGATCAGATGCTCTTAGAGGAAAACAGGCAGAACACTCTCTGACATAAATTGCAGTAAGATCTTTTTTCATCCACTTCCTAGAGTAATTAAGATAGAAACAAAAATAAACAAATGGGTCCTAACTAAACTTGAAAGTTTTTGCACAGCAAAGAAAACCATAAACAAATAAAAAGACAACCCACAGAGTAGAAGAAAATATTTGCAAGTGAAGTTATCAACAAGGGATTAATCTCCAAAATATACAAAACAGCTCAGGAAGCTCAATATCAAAAAAACAAACAACCCAACCAAAAAAATAGGCAGAAGATCTAAACAGACATTTCTCCAAAGAAGACATACGGTTGGCCAAAAAGCACATGAAAAGATGTTCAACATCACTAATTATTAGAGAAATGAAAATCCAAACTACAATGAGATATCACCTCACAATGGTCAGAACGGACATCACCAAAAAGTCTACAAACAATAAATGCTGGAGAGGGTGTGGAGAAAAGGGAACCCTCCTACACTGTTGGTGGGAATGTAAATTGATACAACCACTATGGAGAACAGTATGGAGGTTCCTTAAAAAACTAAAAATAGAACTACCAGATGATCCAGCAATCCCACTCCTGGGCATATATCTGGAGAAAACCATAATTTGAAAAGATGCATGCACCCCAGTGTTCATTGCAGCAGTATTTACAACAGCCAAAACATTGAAAAAACCTAAATGTCCATTGACAGATGAATGGATAAAGCAGATGTGGTACATATATACAATGGAATACTACTCGGCCATAAAAAAAGAACAAAATAATGCCATTTGCAGTGACATGGATGGACCTAGAGATTATCATACTAAGTGAAGTAAGTCAGACAGAGAAAGACACACAGTTTACTTTCCCTTCTCCTTCCCCTCTTGAGGTTTGCCTTGGTGGTGTTGACTGTAAAATGGACTGGCAGAGAGGTGGAAGGGAATTCCCCATTGACTTAAGAAAAATCTTTGATAAAAAGTTTCATGTCTCATCATATACAGTGATTAAAGTTGTTTACATTCTTATCATTGGGTTTCAATACTAAACCCCATTAGTCTGTGGAAGTTACTAACTTCCATCAAAAATAAGGTTTCAGAACGTCAATACAATATTATATTCCTTTGTGGCCTGTTTGTACAGCAAATGGCCTTGGAAGCTAGAGATAATGTATTCCTCTGGAGAGATCTGGAGATATCCCTGCACAGAAAAGGTTCACTGCTCCTCTTTCCTCTCTGGAGAGATTTGCTTACATTCCCTGGTTTTGAGTAATATTTCTCTCCAAAGGGTAAGACAGGCAGATGTGCCAGCAGCCCCATAAAAATCTTCGTCTCCTAATTTCAGGCCCTTCCCCTGTGGAGATAAACACCTGACAAGTATCACACTGTTTTGCAGGAATCAGGATACAGGTATGCTGCTTGGCTGCTATTTCTGTTGTCTCTAACTGACCAATGGTGTGGTGTCTGCTGCAGTATAAATATACAAAACCATGGAGAGCTAACTTAGTTTGCAATTGGGGTAACATCTCAAACATTTCACTGTATCTGACTTACCCAGTTTTTAAAATTCTAAGAAAGTTATTAGGGATCATTCTGGCACATTCTCCCACAAACACAGCTCTGTGATATGGACTACAGTGAAATATACTCAATTTTAAAATAGTGTCTTATACTATGAGAAAAATACAACATCAAACATAACCAAGAGTTTTTTCAAGATTTTTTTATATGGAAACTGACCAATTTAGCTTTAGCTTTGCTTTATTTAGAGGTAGCTCAGGATTTCTTGGCCGATACAGACTAATGATATGATTTATCTTTTCTAACAATCACTTGATAAGATGGTGTCTCTTTACCTAATCCTTTTTGTTTGCAAGAACAAAAGTCTATGTTTCAAACCCCCAAAATTTGGCAAGTATTTATCTCAAGCTATTTCAACAAGGAAATTATGCTCTGATTCAAATGATATTCTAAATCCCCTAAAATAGGTTTGCTCTTTGTGGATGATGGTGTTTATTGCTCACAGCCACTGTGCCACTTTCATGTTGAGGGAGTGGGTGGAGATCTCTTGATCGCTGGGAAGGGAAGCCTCTCCCAAGCCGTGGGGATTAAGCCAGTTATGATAAGTCCTATTTGCCAATGATGGACACAGGGTAGACAAGTGACCCACTTCTGACAAAAAAGATGTAAGGAAAAGTTTGCTGGGTAGAGGCATCCTATTTCAAACCAAGTAAAAAGACCAAGGCTTCTCATGAGAAGGCCTTTTGCCCTTTTGATCATTCTTTGGAATGTGGACTTGGTGTCTTGGTTTGTCACAGCCATATGGGGACAAGAATTCAAGATGATGGAGCAGAGTGCTAGGAAGAGCTGAGCTCTTCAGAGCCCTATGGAATGGCTGAGCCAACCTCAGCAACCCTTAGCTACCCAATTCTCATTGTATGAGTAAAATAAAACTTTTGTTTATTAAAGCCACCCCCAAATCAGATTTTCTGTTCTTAGCAACTGAACGCATTCATAAGTGATATGCAGAGAGGGCTTATGGAGGAGACATGATGATAAGAAAATAACCCAGTAATTAATTTATTTACTATCTCAGCATTTTCATTTTAAAGAATATCAGTATAAAACAGTTGATAATATTGATTTTTGAAATCAAAGTATCACACAAAGACATTTATTTAACTGTCTTTTTTTTCAGGAATATCATTAATGAATCTAAAATTTGGCTTTTCAAACGTATGGGTACATTTTATTAACAAGATTCTTATCCCAACGTCTTTCAGAGGCAGGAATACTGTTGCTGCCTTAGATATTTTTTCTTCTATAATGGTATTTGAAATAGAGATAAACAGATCAACCTGTCCTTTCTAAATAATTCATGAGTTCCAAAAGAAACATTTATAAACTTTTTAACTAGTAGTTTTACCAAGGCCCTGAGGGCAGGCATCTGACTAATCCCTCAGTACACTTTCTCTCTCTGAGCAAGACATGGCCTCAATTTTTTTCTGAAAAATATAATAAAATAAAAATTTAAAGCTTCCTACTCCAGACAGCTGCCACCAACCAATTAAACTTGGCACATAATATAAAACTCATGTACAGTCTTCATCCAGTGGTTTAACAGTTAATACAAACCTGATTATTTAGCTTCATTTTAATCAGTTAGCAGTTAACTTAAGCATAAACCTCGTTTCCTTTATGATCTCACAGGTAAAATAAGTAAAATAAAGCCCACTACAGCTGACAATTCATTGATTCTATAATCACATAGATCCAAAAATTCCTCAAAATATAACAACCACATAACAGAAAAAGCTTCCCAAAACATCATTAATTCATAAGTTGAATAATAAAAGAAGTTTGCTACCTATGTCTTTTGCTATAACAATTGCAAATAATTAACTGAAGACACAAATAATGTCACTTGACTCCATGATTACTATGTATTCACACACATATATGTACGTATGTGATCTTCATATACAAATGTATATTATACATATGTATTTTCAAGCTTCTGAATGGCTCAGAGGAAAGGAAGATAAAAGAAAAAAAAGTCTTTTCAGCCAAAATTTAGGAACTGGCAATCAAAGTATGCAACTGACCAATGCACAAGGATGTGGGGCAAAGAGTATCTGCTTTGCAGTCAGACAAAACTGGGTTTGACTCCTAAGTCATGGTATTTATAGTTACCATGAGATTTAAGTAGTATCTTGTGAGCTGTCGAACATGACAGGCCCTCAGTAAATGCTGGCTGCCTTTTCTTTCTACTAGAAATAGACTATAAACTCTTGTAGGGCAGGAATTATGCCCTGTCATCTCTGTATCCACAGACTCTAGAATATAAAGCAAATGTTCACAGTTAGTAGAACCATTGATCCATCAACCATTTTGAAAGGGCAATGCTGCTGTGATTGGCTAGCAGTGGCCAGGACAGACAGAATTCCCTTTCAGCAGGCTTTGAAGCACGGCTCTTGGGCACCTCTGGACTATGACATGTGGAAGGAGACTTCATGAAAAACCCATTTATCATGAAGGCAGCTGGTGTGCTCTGGGAGCAACGTTCAATTCCACCTGCTCCCAGAACTCAGTTCACTGTGAGATCCTGCGGTGAATTTTTGCCTGAAGTTAAATAAACAGAAGTACCTCCTCTGAGGATAAAAAATTCTATACTCTACACAAATTCCAGAAATGTTCTGGTACACTTATTCTTCACAATTTATCAACAAAAAGGCAAGTAAGTCAAAAGAGTGGATGCAAACAGACAGGTGTCTATGGTCCTTTGGGGCATGAAGAAAAGCAGAGGTGATGCTTTGAATGATGTAAATGCTATTAAAATAAAATAAAGAAGTAAAAGTTGTGATTTCTCTGACCACTGAAGCAACCCCTTAAGGGAAAATGTTTTATTCTTTGATTTGGATGCTAAACACAATATAAATACCTGACCCAACCTATAAAAGAGTAAGGAGACTGAATTCCTTCTGCAGCCCACCTGTGACAGGGAAGGAAAGAGAACCTGAATCCCTCCTTGGATCTGGGTCATTCATTTCATCCACCTTCATATTCTGTTTGTGTTTGTATGTGTGTGTGTAATCTTAAATGCCATAATCACTGCAGTAACCTCTGCCACAGCCCTGGGTGAAGGTTGGGGGCTAAAGAGACAGCAGTCTGCCCGCCTTGGTCTCTTTTCAGCAAAGCTGGTGAGAACTAATCAGCTTGCCAAGGGTCCCTCAATGTGAACATGAGTGCTATAGTTTGTCTTCTTTAATATTTTTAGTGACTCATATCTAAAATTAGACCCATTTACCTCTGATGGGTTGCTGGCAGCTGAGAACTGATAGAAAAGTCATAACTTTGGCTTATTACAAAGGGGTGATGATCACTATTAGGTAAAAGTCATGACGTAAATGATAAATGATGCTAAATATTGTCTTCGAATGAAAGAACTTGTATAGTGTACATTGTCATTATAATAACCTTACAGAGGAAGAGATAGTGATGTATCAAGAAAAAAAATGCCTGCCAATACAAGTGAAAATCAGGTAAATATTTTATAAAGTATTGAACATTAGATTTGCAGGCATTTTCATTTCTGGAAGGATACTGGATTATACATCTAAAAGGTTCTTTTACTAAAGGCAACTAAAATGCTGGGGAGGGGGGGAAATGAGTTAAAAAACTTTCTAAATGTATTGTGGAACTAGCAAGCAAGAAAGGAATCCACAATGCAAAAACAAAAATTGGGGAAATCTGGGGGTATAAGTAAGCACCAGGTCTGCTAGTGACCTTGGGGATCAGGCATTTCATGATGACACAGGAGACGGAGGCATAAGCAGGGATCTCAAAGGTCTCATCTCAGGGAGAAGCAATTCTGCAGCAGAGGGAGAGAGCAAGGATGCTTACCTGCCTCTTCTTGGCCCTGTGAGCACAGGGAAAATTCTTCCCTGAGGATTCATAACAAGCCAGTGAGGGGTAGACCCAGAACTCTGGGGGGTCCCAAGGTTTAGCAAGTTATAGAAGGAGTCTTCCTTAACAAAAAGAATACAAGATTACGAATATAAGGTTAAATATTTAAAAATATAAACTTTTAAAAGCTGGCAAATATCACAAAGAGCAGAAAATCCAGAAAAACATAACATGTTCTATGAAATAACTGGTTAACACACCACTTTAAATGGTATTTTCTGACATTTTTTGGCTGCAAATTTCTTGAGTCCCTCTTTATATGACAAAAGTTTTGTCATACCAATTCTATTCAGAGGATAAAAAGATAATTTAGTCTTTTCCAGCAAATTTGACCAAAAACAAAGTTTTTAAATTAATGCTTTAGAAATTGTCCTTCTGTTTCATAATTTGTTATTGCTAACATGGAAATTTTTAAGATAACTGTAAAGCATGGCAAAACTTGTTTCTTCATTTGTGAGGTTAAAGTTTTCAGGACATTTTACATTTTCTTATGCAGTGACCCATCTTAAACATTCTTTGAATTGATGAGAATCATTAAGTAGTTTGTCAACTCTGTAATTATACTGACATATTGTAAGTTTTATGTTTTCATTTTCAATGTTAATATCTCCTGTCCAAAGAGCAAGGAGCTTAATATGTCTCACCTCTACCTCCTTTCACCAGCTGGACTGTAAAACAATTCAAGATTCTGTTCACAATTTCTATTTGAAATTTACCTCTGCCTCTTAATGAAATACTACTTTGGGTATGACAGAATTTAAAAAATTATTTCACATTGTAAAGCAATTATACCCCAATAAAGATGTTAAAAGAATTGTTACAACTTCTCTTTTTTTGGAATTTTATTTTATTTTTATACAGCAGGTTCTTATTAGTTATCTATTTAACACATATTAGTGTATATATGCCAATCCCTATCTCCCAATTCATCACACCACCACCACCACCCCGCTTTTCTCCCTTGGAGTCCATACATTCTCTACATCTGTCTCTCTATTTCTGCCTTGCAAACCGGTTCATCTGTACTATTTTTTTAGATTCTACATATATGTGTTAGCATATGGTATTTGTTTTTCTCTTTCTGACTTCACTCTGTATGACAGCCTCTAGGTCCGTCCACGTCTCTACAAATGACCCAATTTCATATCTTTTTATGGCTGAGTAATATTCCATTGTATATGTGTACCACATCTTCTTTATCCGTTCATCTGTTGATGGGCATTTAGGTTGCTTCCATGACCTGGCTATTGTAAATAGTGCTGCAATGAACATTGGGGTGCATGTGTCTTTCTGAATTATGGTTTTCTCTGGGTATAGTATGCCCATTAGTGGGATGGCTGGGTCATACAGTAATTCTATTTTTAGTTTTTTAAGGAACCTCCATACTGTTCAACATAATGGCTGTATCAATTTACATTCCCACCAACAGTGCAAGAGGGTTCCCTTTTCTCCAAATGCTCTCCACTATTTGTTGTTTGTAGATTTTCTATGATGCCCACTCTAACTGGTGTGAGGTGATACCTCATTGTAGTTTTGATTTGCATTTCTCTAATAATTAGTGATGTTGAGCATCTTTTCATGTGCCTCTTGGCCATCTGTAAGTCTTCTTTGGAGAAATGTCTATTTAGGTCTTCTGCCCATTTTTTGATTGAGTTGTTTGTTTTTTTAATATTGAGTTGCATGAGCTGTTTATATATTTTGGAGATTAATCCTTTGTCCATTGATTTGTTTGCAAATATTTTCTCCCATTCTGAGGGCTGTCTTTTCATCTTGTTTACAGTTTCCTTTGCTGTGCAAAAGCTTTTAAGTCTCATTAGGTACTATTTGTTTATTTTTGTTTTTATTTCCATTACTCTAGGAGGTGGGTCAAAAAAGATCTTGCTGTGATTTATGTCAAAGAGTGCTCTGCCTATGTTTTCCTCTAAGAGTTTTATAGTGTCCAGTCTTACATTTAGGTCTTTAATCCATTTTGAGTTTACTTTTGTGTATGGTGTTAGGGAGTGTTCTAATTTCATTCTTTTATATGTAGCTGTCCAGTTTTCCCAGCACCATTTATTGAAGAGACTGTCTTTTCTCCATTGTATATTCTTGCCTCCTTTGTCATAGATTAGTTGACCATAGGTGCATGGGTTTATCTCTGGACTTTCTACCCTGTTCCATTGATCTATATTTCCGTTTTTGTGCCAGTACCATATTTTATTGATTACTGTAGTTTTGTAGTATAGTCTGAAGTCAGGGAGTCTGATTCGTCTAGCTCCGTTTTTTCCCTCAAGATTGCTTTGGCTATTCTGGGTCTTTTTGTCTCCATACAAACTTTAAGATTTTTGTTCTACTTCTGTAAAAACAAATGCCATTGGTAATTTGATAGAGATTGCATTGAATCTGTAGATTGCTTTGGGTAGTAGAGTCATTTTCACAATATTGATTCTTCCAATCCAAGAACATGGTATATCTCTCCATCTATTTGCGTCATATTTGATTTCTTTCACCAGTGTCTTATATTTTCTGAGTACAGGTCTTTTACTTTCTCAGGTAGGTTTATTCCTAGGTATTTTATTCTTTTTGTTGCAATGATAAATGGGAGTGCTTCCTTAATTTATCTTTCAGATGTTTCATCATTAATGTATAGGAATGCAAGAGATTTCTGTGCATTAATTTTGTATCCTGCAACTTTTCCAAATTCACTGATTAGCTCTAGTAGTTTTCTGGTGACATCTTTAGGATTCTCTATGTACAGTGTCATGTCATCTGCAAACAGTGACAGTTTTACTTCTTTTCCAATTTGGGCTCCTTTTATTACTTTTTCTTCTCTGATTGCTGTGGCTAGGAATTCCAAAGCTATATTGAGTAACAGTGGTGAGAGTGGACATCCTTGTCTTGTTGCTGATCTTAGAGGAAATGCTTTCAATTTTTCACCATTGAGAATGATGTTTGCTGTGGGTTTGTGGTATATGGCCTTTATTATGTTGAGGTATGTTCCCTCTGTGCCAACTTTCTGGAGAGTTTTCATCATAAATGGGTGTTGAATTTTGTCATAAGCTGTTTCTGCATCTATTGAGATGATCATATGGTTTTTATTCTTCAATTTGCTAATATGGTGTATCACATTGATTGACTTGTATATATTTAAGAATCCTGGCATCCCTGGGATAAATCCCAGTTGATCATGGTGTATGATCCTTTTAATGTGTTGTTGGATTCTGTTTGCTACCATTTTGTTGGGGATTTTTGCATCTATGTTCATCAGTGATATTGGTCTGTAATTTTCTTTTTTTGTAGTATCATTATCTGGTTTTGCTCTCAGGGTGATGGTGGCCTCACAGAATGAGTTTGGGAGTGTTTCTTTCTCTGCAATTTTTTTGGAAGAGTTTGAGAAGTATGAGTGTTAGCCCTTCTCTAAATGTTCAATAGAATTCACCTGTGAAGCCATCTGGTCCTGGACTTTTGTTTGTCGGAAGATTTTTAATCACAGTTTCAATTTCATTACTTGTGATTGGTCTGTTTATATTTTCTATTTCTTCCTGGTTCAGTCTGGGAAGGTTATACCTCTCTAAGAATTTGTCCATTTCTTCCAGGTTGTCCATTTTATTGGTATAGAGTTTCTTGTAGTAGTCTCTTATGATGCTTTGCATTTCAGCAGTGTCTGTTGTAACTTCTCCTGTTTCATTTCTAATTTTATTGATTTGAGTCCTCTCCCTCTCTTTCTTGATGAGTTTGGCTAATGATTTTATCAATTTTGTTTATCTTCTCAAATAACCAGCTTTTAGTTTTATTGATCTTTGTTATTGTTTTCTTTGTTTCTATTTCATTTATTTCTGCTCTGATTTTTATAATTTCTTTCCTTCTACTAACTTTGGGTTTTGTTTGTTCTTCTTTCTCTAGTTCCTTTAGGTGTAAGGTTAGGTTGTTTATTTGAGATTTTTTTGTTTCTTGAGGTAGGCTTGTATAGCTATAAACTTCCCTCTTAAAACTGCTTTTGCTGCATCCCATTGGTTTTGTTTTTTGGGTTTTTTTTTGCGGTACACGGGCCTCTCACTATTGTGGCCTCTCCTGCTGCAGAGCACAGGCTCCAGACGCACAGGCTCAGCGGCCATGGCTCACAGACCCAGCTGCTCCGTGGCACGTGGGATCTTCCCGGACCGGGGCACAAACCCATATCCCCTGCATTGGCAGGCAGACTCTCAACCACTGCGCCACCAGGGAAGCCCATCCCATCGGTTTTGGATCATCGTGTTTTCACTGTCATCTGTCTCTAGGTGTTTTTTGATTTCCTCCTTGATTGCTTCATTGATCTCTTGGTTATTTAGTAAAATATTGTTTAGCCTCCATGTTTTTGTTGTTTTTTACGTTTTATTCCCTGTAATTGATTTCTAATCTCATAGCGTTATGGTCAGAAAAGAGGCTTAATATGATTTCAATTTTCTTAAATTTACTGAGGCTTGATCTGTGACCCAAGATGTGATCTATCCTGGAGAATGTTCCATGCGCACTTGAGAAGAAAGTGTAATCTGCTGTTTTTGAATGAATGTCCTACAAATATCAATTAAATCTATCTGGTCTATTGTGTCACTTAAAGCTTGTGTTTCCTTATTAATTTTCTGTCTGGATGATCTGTCCTTGGTGTAAGTGAGGTGTTAAAGTCCCCCACTATTACTATGTTACTGTCGATTTCCTCTTTTATAGCTGTTAGCAGTTGCCTTGTGTATTGTGGTGCTCCTATGTTGGGTGCATACATATTTATAATTGTTACATCTTCTTCTTGGATTGATCCCTTGTTCATTAGGTAGTGTCCTTCCTTGTCTCTTGTAATATTCTTTATCTTAAAGTCTATTTTATCTGATGTGAGTATTGCTACTCCAGCTTTCTTTTGATTTCCATTTGCATGGCATATCTTTTTCCACTCACTTTCAGTCTGCATGTGTCCCTAGGTCTGAAGTGGGTCTCCTGTAGACAGCATATATACGGGTCTTGTTTTTGTAACCATTCAGCAAACCTGTGTCTTTTGGTTGGGGCATTTAATCCATTTACACTTAAGGTAATTATCGATATGTATGTTTCTATTACCATTTTCTAATTGTTTTGTGTTTGTTTTTGTAGGTCCTTTTATTCTCTTGTATTTCCCAGTTAGAGAAGTTCCTTTAGCTTTTGTTGTAGAGCTAGTTTGGTGGTGCTGAATTCTCTTAGCTTTTGCTTGTCTGTAAAGCTTTTGATTTCTCTGTTGAATCTGAATGAGATCCTTGCCATGTAGAGTAATCTTGGTTGTAGGTTCTTCCCTTTCATCACTTTCAATAGATCATGCCACTCCCTTCTGGCTTGTAGAGTTTCTGCTGAGAAATCAGGTGTTAACATTATGGAAGTTCCCTTGTATGTTATTTGTCATTTTTCCCTTGTTGCTTTTACTAATTTGTCTTTGTCTTTAATTTTTGTCAATTTGATTACTACGTGTCTTGGCGTGTTTCTCCTTGGGTTTATCCTGCCTGGGACTGTCTGCCCTTCCTAGACTTGGGTGGCTATTTCCTTGCCCATGTTACAGAAGTTTTAGACTATAATCTCTTCCAAAATTTTCTCAGGTCCTTTCTCTATCACTTCTCCTTCTGGGACCCCTGTAATGTGAATGTTGGTGCATCTAATGTTGCCCCAGAGGTCGCTTAGGCTGCCTTCATTTCTTTTCATTCTTTTCTCTTTATTCTGTTCTGTGGCCGTGAATTCCAGCATTCTGTCTTCCAGGTCACTTATCCGTTCTTCTGACTCAGTTATTCTGCTATTGATTCCTTCTAGTGTATTTTTCATTTCAGTTATTGTATTGTTCATCTCTGTTTGGGTCTTCTTTAATTCTTCTAGGTCTTTTTAAACATTTCTTGCATGTTCTCTATCTTTGCCTCCATTCTTTTTCCGAGGTCCTGGATCATCTTCACTATCATTATTCTGAATTCTTTTTCTGTAAGGATGCCTATCTCCACTTCATTTAATTGTTTTTCTGGGGTTTTATCTTGTTCCTTCATCTAGTACATTGCCCTCTGCCTTTTCATTTCAACTGTCTTTCTGTGATTGTGGTTTTCATTCTGCAGGCTGCAGGGTTGTAGTTCTTCTTGCTTCTGGTGCCTGCCCTTTGGTGGATGTGGCTCTCTAAGAGGCTTGTGCATGCTTCCTAATGGAGGGATTGGTGGTGGGTAGGGCTGGGTGTTGCTCTGATGGGCAGAGCTCAGTAAAACTTTAACCCATTTGTCTTCTGATGGGTGGGGCTGGGTTCCCTCCTTGTTGGTTGTTTGGCCTGAGGCGACCCAGCACTGGAGGCTATAGGCTCTTTGGTGAGGCTAATGCGTACTCTGGGAGGGCTCATGCCAAGGAATACTTCCCAGAACTTCTGCTGCCAGTGTCCTTGTCCTCATGATGAGCCACAGCCACCCCCCACCTCTGCAGGGCCCTCCAACACTAGCAGGTAGGTCTGGTTCAGCCTCCTATGGGGTCACTGCTCCTTCCTCTGGGTCCCGACGAGCACACGACTTTATGTGTGCCCTCCAAGAGTGGAGTCTCTGTTTCCCCCAATCCTGTTGAAGTCCTGCAATCAAATCCCGCTAGCCTTCAAAGGCTGATTCTCGGAATTCCTCCTCCCGCTGCCGGACCCGCAGTTTGGGAAGTGTGACATGGGGCTCAGAACCTTCATTCCAGTGAGTGGACTTCTGTGGTATAACTGTTCTCCAGTTTGTGACTCACCCACCCAGTGGTTATGGCTTTTGATTTTATTGTGGTTGCACCCCTCCTACCGTCTCATTGAAGCTTCTCCTTTGTCTTTGGATGTGG
Organism: Lipotes vexillifer; assembly: GCF_000442215.2. Lineage (NCBI taxonomy): Eukaryota > Metazoa > Chordata > Mammalia > Artiodactyla > Lipotidae > Lipotes > Lipotes vexillifer. Next base: position 338,243 of record NW_006792323.1, on the reverse strand, counting down.
GGTATGTTTTTCTGTGAGGTCCAGTGTCTTCCTGCAATGATTGTTCACCAGTTAGTTGTGATTCTGGTGCTCTTGCAAGAGGGAGTGAGCACATGTCCTTCTACTCTGCCATCCTGAACCAATCACCGCCAACAATTTACTTCTTGAGATCAGGATAATTTCACTTGATTTCATTATCTTTCTTACTTCTGTTTCAAACTTAACTTTCTAATCTGAATTCTCTCTCAGTTTTTCAGGAAATAAGTTTAAAGATGACAAAATATATATACGTAGAAGCCTATAATTAATGACCTATTTTACTAAAGCATTCCAAAAATGTTTTCCCAAATTGCAGTGAAAATGTTACATTCCCAACTCAGCTCTTACTCAGATCCCCAAAAAGCTTGAGGCTACACCATCACCACCCAGTACAAAGGGAAGTGTGACAGAGAAGATGTAGAAAGGCAAAGTGACAGTGGTTCACAGCTACTGTGGTTTGAATGTGACACTTTGGCGACAACGACAGAACATACGCCCATGAGCACATTGCTAGGTCTCCTCCATGCCTAGGCAAGAGTCCCGGGCAAGTGAGGGGCACCACAAGGGTCTGCAGCTAAACTTTACTATTTTCCTGGGAAATCCACTTTTCAAGCCACCCTCACATCAGTTGAAAGCTGGGCTTCCTGCTACATGTGAAGTACAAAAGCTCAAGTGTGAATTTAATTTAAAGTTGTCCCCAAGCGGTCATGCCCCCAGGCAACTGGAAAAGAGGTTTAAAGAAATTTCAAAAGTTCAGCACAGAGAGACTAAGAGAAGGAAAACCGAAGAGGTTGTGAGGCACAGAGGCTGTACAGAGAAGAGATAACATCCATCGAATAAATATTCCAGAAGGAGATTATAGAGAAGAAGCACTACTGAAGAAATCATCATCTCTCATCATCATCATCTCATCAGCTGAGAACTCTCCAGATATGTTGGTAGGCAAAAATCCTCATACTTAGAAAGTCCAATAAATCCCAGACATGATAAATGAAAAGAAATGTGTACACAGACATAGCATAGTCAACCTGCAGAACAGCAATGAAAATAAATTTAGTCAGAGAAAGAAGACAGGTTACCAAAAAAGAGAACAGTGAGTACACTGGTGGCTAAGTTCTCAATAACAACAATAAAAACCAGGGGGTGAAAAAGTGGAATTATATCTTAAGAATCTTGAGAAAAATAACTATCAGCCCATATTTAAATACTCAGGAAAATTACCTTTCAAAAATGATGATGAAATAAAAACACTTTTTAGACAAACAAAAACTGTGATTTTACCACTTATAGTGGTAGAGCCCCACTAAAGTAAAATATCTAAAGTATGTAGCTCAGAGACTTCCCTGGTCCAATGGTTAGGACTCTGCACTTCCATTGTAAGGGCTACGGGTTCAATCCCTGGTCGGGGAACTAAGATCCCGCATCTGGCATGCCGCATGGGGCAGCCAAGGAAAAATAAAGTATGTCATTCAGGCATAAAGAAAATGTATTATTGCAATTATTACAAAATGTAATAAGGAACAGTAGAAAAATGTATCAGAAAATATGGGGGTAAATTGAAACAAATATTGATGTATGAAATAATAACGATAATAATGACTAATTATCTGTGAGGTGAAAAAAAAAGCATGATAAAATTGAAATAGTAGAACACCATAGCACTTAAGTTGGTGGATGGTATTTAAAATGTTCTAAGGTCCCTCCTTCCATTTTCATCAGGAGGCAAAAATATTAGTAATTGACCTAGTTAGGTGTACATATTATATAGGGTAAACACCGGAAAATGGACACAGAACATAAAATTTCCAAAATAATAAGAGGAGGGAAATGGAATAAAAAAAGAAAAATATTCAAAAAGGGGGAAACACCAGGATAAGCCAAACAAATAGAACAAATAAGACAGTAGAAATAGATGCCAACATGAATATTCACACTCAATGTAAACTGACTAGACACTCAGTTAAATGATAAAGATCATCAGGCTGGATTAAAACACCAAATCTAGCTATTTGTTGTTGGAGACATATGCAATATATAAAGCCACAGAAAAATTCAAAGTACAAGGATGGAAAAGTTATAAGGCAAATAATGACAAATACCAATAAAACATTCAAGACAAATCTTATAAATTCAGTTCTTTTGAAAGACTGAAAAATGTTCTAAAGTATTTATTTCATCTGTTTGCCTCAAAATACTTTTCTAATTGACAACATTAGAAGAAACTGGAAAATGCCATTGTATAGCATAACTTTCTGTAATTAACAGATCAAGAGAAAAACAGTCATTGAGGATAGAGATTTGAAATATCCAATTGCAAAATATATTTTAATGTAAGGAGAAAAGCTTCCATGTGCATGAAAACACTTTTGTGTGCACTCAACAATTGGGCAGTACAAATTCTTTTAAACCACACATAAGACATTTACAAAAATTGACCATGAACTAAGCCATATAGAAGAGGTCAACATACTTTAGAATACTGGTATCAAACATACCAGAAAACTATATAAAATGGCATTAAACTATATGTGACCACATAAATTAATAAAAATGGTACTTGTGTAAAATAAAATATAGAAGGAATTAAAATACATGAAGATAACAGCATATAAGTCAGGAGAAAGGAAAATGAAATTAAAGAGTTCCAAGGCCTTTTTATTGCCTGGAGCAAAGTTTAAGAACAAATAAACAATGTATTGATTAATAAAGGATGCAGGTTGTATTTTGTTGAGTAATTACTGAAAGAAAATGTTTAACTTCCAAACTAATAAGAGGAAAATTTTTTAAAAAATTAAAATTACGAATCCAAAAGAAGGGGGAAAGGCAAAATTAAAAAACATAGAACAGGTTTGACAATAGAAAGCAGATAGTAAAACAATAGATATAAACCCCAATGCTTCACTAATTACTGTATATGGAATACAGACAAAGCCTGTCACACTAGATTTATACATACATGTATACATACACATTATTTATGAGACACCTAAAATATAAAGATTCACAAGGGTAAAAAGTAAAACGATGGAAAAAGATATATAAACACTTAACAAAAGCACGATTGTATAGCTTTGTTAATATGAGACAAAATAAACTCTAAGGTAAAAAAAGAATATTATTCAGGATCAAGAGATCATAATTCATGGTCTCTTCATAAGGATTATTTACCAGAAAAGGAAAACAATCCTGTATTTTTATATACCTAAACTCAATTTCAAAATATATAAAGACGAAATTTGAGAGAAATAAGATGACAAAAAATGTGCAATCACAGTGGAATACTTTAAACATTTTTTTGCATAATTTTTCAAACGCACCAAAAATATCAATAATTTAATCATAAACCAAATTAATCTAATATGTACAAAGCATTTCATCTAGCAGCCACAGAAATATTTACTTTCAAAGATGAAAGGAACATTTACACAAGTAATCATTTACTGGGCCACAAAACACGTCTCAAGAAATTTCGAAGGGCTGAAAACGTACAGAGAATGTTTTCTGATCACAATTCATTGAAGCCAGAAATTAAAAGCTTCAGTCAGTTTGAAAAGAGGAGAAAATTCCCATATGGTTATAAATTAAAGCTTAAAGTTATAAATTACACGTGGTTAAAGAAGTAATCAAAATGGAAATTAGAAAGTGTTTTTCACTGAATTATAGCAAAATGCTGTATTTCAAACCTTACCGAAAGCTCTAAAGCACGTTTCCTCACCCTCACACAACTGACATCTGTGGATGGATAATTCCTTGTGGTGAGGATAGCGCTGCGCATCGTGGGACAGTTAGCAGCATTCCTTGCTTTTACCCACTAAAGGCCAGTAGCACTTTCCCCACAAAATGTCTACAGATATCACCAATTGTCCCCAGGGGTAGGGCGCAATTGCCCCAGGTTGAAAACCATTGTTTTGAGAGGTGCTGAGAGGAAAAGAGAAAAAAAATAAATAAAGGCTGAACATCAGAAGCTCAGCATACATCTATTCATCTAGTTTAAGAAGTTTGAGGAAGAATAGTATATTAAAACGTAAGCATGGAAGGAAAAGAAAATAATAACTGTAAGAGCAGAAAGTAACGCAATAGAAAACAGGGTAAAGGGAATCAACAAAGCCAAGCTTTTCTTCTTGAAAAGACTGACAAAATTTCTACACCAGGGCAAGACCAATCAAGAACAGGACAAAAACACAAAGAACCAAGAGCAGTAATGACAAATAATTACAGATCTTTCAAACATCAACAAAATAAGACATTATTAACTTTTATGCTAATAAATTTAAATATATGAAATTTTTAAGTTCCTAGAAAATTATATTTTATCAAAAATTCAAAAGATGAAATTCAAAACTTGACCAATTTTACAACCATTAAAATGAATCTATAAATAAATGAACCCTCCCCACACACACACAACAAACACAGAACAAACAGAAACAACTCTAAGCTCGTAATATCTATATCAGAAAATGTTATCAAACATTAAAGGAAGAAATAATATCCATCCGAGAATAGAAAGAGAGGAAATGATATTCACCAATTCATTCTATGATGTAGCAAAATCTTGATACCAAAAAGCAATACAGAATGAGAAAAGAAAATCACAGACCAATCTCACCCACGACTATAAATGCAAACTCTAGACTCAATATTAATCAACAAAATCCAGAAATATATGAAAAACATAAACTATCATGACTAAGTTGAGTTTATTACAGATACACAAAATTGTTTTAACATCAGAATATCAATGTGCAACGTTATACATTAACAGATTTTTTTTAAAGAAATATATGATTATTTCAACAGATACCAAAAAAGTATTTGCCATTCATGGCGAATGTGTTTAGCAACCTAAGAATAAAATTTCTGTAATATGATAAAAGGTATTTATTCCTACCCCCCCAAAAAAACCCCCATAGCTATGGATAAAGGAGATTTGGTATATATATGCAATGGAATACTATTCAGCCATAAGAAAAGAATAAAATAAACTAATGGGTGCTCAAAACCCAAAGGGAAGCTCCAAAAAAAAAAAAAAAAAAAAAAGAATGAAATAATGCCATCTGCAGCAACATGGATGGATCTAAAGATTATCATACTAAGTGAAGTAAGTCAGACAGAGAAAGACAAATATATGATATCACTTATATGTGGAATCTAAAAAAATGATACAAGTGAACTTACTTGCAAAATAGAAGCAGACTCACAGACATAGAAAACAAACTTATGGTTACCAAAGGGGAAAGGTGGAAGGGAGAGATAAATTAGGCGGTTGGAACTGACATACACACACCACTATATATGAAATAGATAACCAACAATGACCTACTGTACAGGACAGGGAACTCTACTCAATATTCTGTTAACAACCTATATAGGAAAATTATCTGAAAAAGAATGTATATATGTATACGTATAACTGCACCACTTTGCTGTACACCCGAAACTAACAGAGCATAGTAAATCAACTATACTCCAATATAAAATAAAAATTAAATTATAAAAAACCCTATAGCTAACATCATAAAGTTAAAACATTGAAAGATTTTTCTCTGAAATAGGAAGCATGGCAAGACTGGCCCCTTCTTTTCAACATTGCCCTGGAGGGGACCTAACCAAAGTCAGAAGGCAATAAAAATCAAAAAGGAAGATTAAAGAAGTGGGAAAGAAGAAATAAAACTGGCATTTTCTGTTGATAATACGATGGGTACATAGAATACCCAAAAGGATCTACAGACAAGTTATTAACATTAATAAGTGAGTTTAGCAAAGCTGTTGATACCATGTCAATATATAAAAACCAACTATATTCATACGGCATCAAATACAAAACCGAATTTAAAAAAGATATTTGTAATAGGTCTAAACTTTGTAATACATATTTTTAACCAATGTACATGTGTAATTGTGATAAAAATTAAGAATCAACCAAATTATGCTAAAAATTTATCGTTACAGTTGTCATAAATTTTTCTTTTTAACAAAAGAAGAAAACTATCAAATGTGGAGTGCTTATCCCCAGAATCTCTGCTAAGCAATTTGTTTCATTTACTTCTCAAAACAACAACGTAGTAGAAGCATTATCCTCCTGTGTAGATTAGGAAATGTGACTGCAGTGTGGGAATCCTACTGGAACTCAAGTCTTTCTGACTTCGAAGCCCACACTCTTCACACTGTTTAGTTTTTCTCAGTAATCTATGTAAGAATGGACAGTTCTCATTTATGTAAATACTCATATTCACCCAGAATATCCTTTTGACATTTTAATATGTTTTTTTCCAAAAACGCCAAGATCATTTCACCATGCTTTCCACGCTAAATGAACACGTTTAAAGAACATGATGATGTATCAGCCAGGAGATAAAAGTGCATTCTGGTATTTGTTGACAGCTCACCGATATTTTTCCCCAAGTAATTATGATTAGTCTTTGTAGTTTTGTCATTATTATGAAGTTATTTAATTAAGTGTTTTCCAAAATTTACTCATAATATTCTGTACACTGATATCTTGGAAGGAGGTGAGGATGGATAAAAGACTCTAAGTACTAATGCCAGCAGGTTATCACTGTCCTGCCTTTTCTACAGAAATTTATTAAGCAATTTCACAAATAACCCACTACATCTATGTACAAGGTCCTAATTCAATCATTCATTCATTTCACAAATATTTATTAATGTTCCAGTCTGGGGATAAAATTGTGGACACAGAGACCAGGTTTCTGCCCTCACCCTAGTAGGGTCTTAACGTAGCTAGAAAAGCTACCAAATCCAAGTGTGGCAGGATTTCCAAAGCCACAGAGGACATTCCCTGCAGTGCTTTCTGGATGCATAAACCACCTCTCTCTCAGCAAACACCTAACTGGCCAACTGATGATGCTACAGATTCTGTTTTTTTCAGTTTGGAGTGAAAACTCATCATTAGAAAGAATGAATAATGGCTCTGCCAACTGATCCTTTGATTAATAAGAATTAAATGTAAAGTAACTAAAAGGGGTGTCCCCTAAGGAAAAGTCATACAACAATCCCTGTTTCAGACTTCTACCTGGATCATACTTGAACAAATTACATAAGGAAACCTGTAGAAACATAAAGCAGAATTCATGTTCACATTTCAGTCATTGTGTGTGGAATAACAAGAGAGTGTTAACAAAAAGTATGTTTGGATTGTAAACAAATCCTGAGTTCTAGTTAATGAAATGCATGCTGAAGTATTTAGTGAGAAGTGCACTGAGGCATCACAACTTACTTCGAAATACATCAGAAAATATTATGCACTGATGGATGGATAGAGGCTTGGATAGATGGATGGATATATGATAAGGCAAGTATATTAAAATATTAATTGTGGAATCCAGGTGGTAAATGTCTGTGTTCACTATATAATTTTTTTAAACTTTTCTTTATGTTTGAAAATTTTTATAATAAAATGTTAGGAAGATGTGAAGGACAAAATGTTAACCAAAAAATCCATATTTTTAAAGCATATATTACTACTTTTCGGAAATTAATGTTTAACTTTTAATTATACAATATGCACAAGTACATTCTTATAAAAGATATTCAAACATTACCAGTAACATCTTCCTTGATCAAAACCCCAAACCCTGGACCACTCTCTAGAACTAAACCTTGTTATAAAATTCATGTACATGCTCCAGATTCGTAAATATACAGGGACATATGCTGGTCTCTCTCTCTCTCTTAAGTAGGCTACAAACTCTATGAAGACAGGAACCATTGTTAAGTTTTTCAGTTCTATACACAGTATCTAGAGTTGTATTTGACACATAGTAGGTGCTCAGGAAACATGTGTTAAATGAACATAAAGCCTAAAATCAGACTGATTAAATAAACCATAAACTCAATTCATTGTTCTGAGGGCTGCCCTGTAAACTGTAGGATGTTTAGCAGCAACCCTGGTCTCTATCCACTTCTTGCCAGTAACAACACTCCTTCCAGTCATGACAATCAAAAATGTCTCCAGATATTAATAAGTGTCCCTGTGGGGGAGGGGAGTGCAAAATCATTCCCAGTTGAGAACCACTGGGCCACCAGAATGCTGTGGTCTGTCAAGGGCAGTGGCTTCAGGGCTGTGTACAGCTGTCTTCCCTTGAGTGCACACACCACCCCCATGAGACGAGGACTTAGGCTACTGTAACTGTAAGGACTCTAAGACCATACCATCCTCCCTATCCCCTTTCTCTCTGCTGTCTAGAAACTTATCTTTTTAGCATCATACACCAAAAAAAATACCACAACAGTACATTTCCAGTCAATACAGCTACCATTTTGCCCTTTTCCATACGTGCTATGCTTCTGAGGGAGTACAGATGGGCTAGAAGTGAGATCAGAAATTATCTTCAGTTCATCAAAAGGGAATTTTACTCCCTTCTGATGGAGAAAACTTCCTGGCACCTCTCTATAGAGTTGAATAAAATAAGCACAAGTTTGATCTTCACTAGGGCATCGTGGTATACACCTAACTTCCCTAAGCTATGGGAATGCCCTGAGGATCACTTTACAAACTGACCTCTAATCCTCAGATATGATTCTTAAAGCACAGTACCTAGCATACAGGTGGCATATAGAAAACACTCAATAAACATTTGTTGAATGGATGGATGAATCATACGACATAAAATGTAAGACCAATGTGATACCAAACTATCACTATTGTCTATAGAAATATTGTTGACCCTGCTCTGTGATTAAAGATATATACTTTTCCTTTTAATTTGCAATATCACCAAATGTACTAGCTTTTTTCATTGGACGTAGCTTACTTTTCCATGACAGTTAACCAACCTTCAAACAAATTTAATGAAGGATATATTTTAAAAGGTAATTAAAAAATAGACTTTTTTTGAAATCTGCATGCTAAAACCTAAAAGTTTTCATAAAGGATATTTCAGTTTAATTCTATCAAAGGGAATATTCAATTCTCTATTGTCCCATATTTCTGTAGAATGTTAAAGTGTGATTCATTAAAACCTCATTTGTTCATTATGAAAATAGAGTAACAACTTATATTCATTGTAAATGGACTCGTTACAGGAGTAATCTGTAAATTATATTAAGTTTTTACTTTCTAAAGGAAACCACATATTTTATTTCCATTGAAAACTAATTATAATTTTCAAAGTCCCAAACTATATTCCCTATTTTACAAATTTTGTTTTGCACAAATCTTTCAAGTTAGTTATCTCTTACATAACAAATTATATCATGTATATCTGCCCAGCAAAATTATAATTTAATGACTCACATGAAGCTTGAAATAAAGGTAAAAATTCTCAATACATTCTATATTTAAATGCAATTTTCTTTCACTCTCTGATTTGTATATTCCTGCCTTGACCCTGGGGAACTGTGAAATCATTTTCTATTTTTTTGTGGTACGCGGGCCTCTCTCTGCTGTGGCCTCTCCCATTGCGGAGCACAGGCTCCAGATGCGCAGGCTCAGCGGCCATGGCTCACAGGCCCAGCCACTCCGCGGCATGTGGGATCTTCCCAGACCGGGGCACGGACCCGTGTCCCCTGCATTGGCAGGTGGACTCTCAACCACTGCGCCACCAGGGAAGCCCTCCATTTTCTATTTTTGTACTGTCATATTTTAGACTCTCAAATGCAACATAGAATTCTAGCAGCCTGGTAAGCACTTTACATACAATGTTGAACCTTCTTTGGAGACATAAAATCCATCATCCAAAGTAGGTTTTATGTATTTCCCATGTAATAAGATTCATAACACTGTTTATTACTAAGAACAGACCAGCACAATTTAGTTTCCCAAGGGAAAGGAAATAGCCCCATTTATTATCCATAGAGATGCCTCATTCAATAAAGTCCATCATACTTCAGCGGCTCTTTGAGAAGCCAGAAGATGTTATTGCTGGAGAACAATTTACCAACAAAAGCAATAGCACCAGGTTGCTTAGGTATGGCATCAACTTGGACTGGCAATGACTGGGAGTGGGTGTCAGAAGGATGCAGAGGGCCAGGCTCTCTTCGGCTGCTTCTTCCCTTCCCTGTAGCACAGAACTCCCCTGCAGACAGATGACCAGCAGCCGGAATTCTCAAATGGAAAGATTTGACCTTTTAAAGTTTTTATGATGTAGTTCCACAAAGCACCCCGGTTGAAAAAACTGGATGGCATTTAAATAGTATTTGGGAACTTGATGAATAGTTTAATGTTGGAAAAAATATCCCGAATGTCAGTGTAGCTTAATAGATGCTAAACTTAAACAGTAAGAGTATAACCTAGGCATTGCTTATAAAGATAACTAAAACCTTAAAATTTGAGTTAAAGTGTGGATGCTCTTGTCCATGAATGTTTATTGACAGAGGAAGAATAGATGACGTTAGACATAAATGACATATGTAAACTTAGTCGACTGGGTCAGTTTAAAATGTTTAATTGTCTAGAAATGGTTAAGGTCAATACCAGTGTTATTTTCTTTGGTATGTATCTACAAAGAATCAGATCACATTTAATTATACTTCATCTTTATTTTTCTTCACAGGCCTCTTAAAATTCAACCTGTTAGGTAGGACTAGAGCAGGTAGTAACAAGATGAGTAAGAAAACTTGCTGGGTGTGAAAGGTGGCAATGCTTCCATGACAGCTTCAAGGAATCTAAGATTTTTGTTTGTTTCTCTTTTAGGAAAACAAAGAAAAAATGTAGCCAGTCTCAAGCCACAAAATCAAGTATGCAAAAACATTCCTTAATCCTATGTTCTTTAAATCAATTTTCCATTCTGGTAAGGCTATTCGACCTCAGCCATTCTAAGGCTCCCACCAGCGCCCCCGCCCAGCTCCAGAGGCTGAGCCAGTGTTTGGAGGTGTGTTGCAAGGCACCCAGCCTTTGGAAAAGTTCCCGCATCATCATCAAACCAGTCTGCATAGTTTTCCTTCCAGATGCAAACTGTCCTGGTTCACACAACACCTCCTATTCTGCAGTGCCTTTGGGACACAGAAATATTTGCAGACCTGAGAATCCAGGGTTAGGATGTGTAAGCCCTAGACAGACCAGATGACCATGCCCTGCTGAGGTCTGGCTACCTACCAGGGTGATGGTGAAGAGCATTTGCTCTTATTGCCAGTAACACTCATTTTCATGGAATCTGGCTGGGACATCATCAATGGCCCCTGAATAAAGTGGTAACTAGCCTCCAAACTTGTCCCCATAGGAACCATGGCTTCTGGTATCCAGACCCTTGTATAATCCCTTCTACAATGAATGGGGCTGACCCTGTAACTCACTTCAATCAACAAGACAGAGCAGGAGTGATGCTGCACCAGACCTGATTTAAGCCCAAAGCACGGTTGACTGCCAGTATTGTAGTTTGGGGAGCCCTGTCTCAGCTGGCGACGCCCTCAGGGACAGGTCCCCTGAGTCTGCCCAGCCGCCGTCACTGAGGGAGCCAGGCGCCCAGGACCCCGCCGGCCCTCAGGCTTTTCCTTTAAACTGGAGAGAATCATTTGTATCGGATCAACAGGAGTACCCGCTGTAACAAACACCCATCAGGTGAATTCCCAGCTCACGACAACTGCCCTTCTTTGAGGGCAGCCCCATCACAGAGGTGGACCTTAAGTGACGATGTGCAGTGTCCTGGCAACTTAACCCTGACCCCCGGCCACCTCCTGGCGGGAAGACAACTGACCTAAGCTGGACCCAGTTTTGAAATGAACGGTAAAGGCTGAAGCTGGTGGAAGCTGGTACCTGAATAGCCGTGTCCGTACACGCCAGGGGCTGAGGCCTCAGTGGACCGAGGAACCCGCGGAGACCGCCGCCATTAGGTCACCGAGCGGGAGAGGTTCGCGCTGCTCCCAGGCCTGGGTCCGGCCAGCATGTGGCCGCGGCGAGGGCTCTGGGGCTCCGCAGGACACAGCCCCCAGCCTGTCCCCGGTCCCCCAGCTCCCCACAGGGCCCGGAGAGCCCGGGAAGAAGGCTGCGCACGCCTCTCCCCACGTTCTCTGCCGCGAGGCCCCCTGGGAGCCTGACTGTGGGCGGAGCGGGGCCCCTAACCGCGCTCAAGGTCTCGCGATAATGGCTTTGCGCCCACCCAGCTCCTAAAACAATCCCACCTTGTCTCTGATACACCTCAATCTTAAGGAGAACAGTGGATATGATGTCTTATATAGAGAGGTTAATCATAAACCCGGCAGAGGAACTCGGTTTTAGGGGGACTCGGTTTCAACTTCCAATCCGGTTTCACCCTTCTCCAGGGCTTTCGGGGAACGGGGTGACAATGGCTCTGGCCACCTCATGCTGAAATGGGGCGTAGTCCTGCTTCAGTTTGGGGAATGGACACTGAATTGGAAGTATTCCCGAAGTTCCAAGTCCTGGATCCGAGTCTTGTATAACACTTGTATCTAAGTAGGTTTTAACCTCTAATGTGGTATGAACACGTACATAACGGGAGCTGTTGGCCACCACACGTCTCCTTTTTCTGCTAATATTCACCAGTGGAGACCCTGAGGTCATAAGGTTGCAGCTTCCATCTGCCAGCAGACACTGCTTTGAGAATAGCTGGTGGCATCCCGAGTATGACACAGCTCAGAAAATTCAGATTCTCAGCAATACAGGGATGCATCTGAAATCGCATCCGCAATGGCCACCTAGTTTTACCTTGGATGGCTGAACCACAGCTATTCCATTTTTGACTTTCAAATGTATTCTCCTCAATGGCCAAGGCAGATGTACAACGCATGTCCGAAAGGCCACAAAACGGGCTGCTCTGGTCAGTAAAGTTTAAGGTAAATCATGTATTGGCCTGAAAATATGTGCAGATTTTTCCATCATCTCCCTTTTTAATTGCAAATCCTTCAACAGACCGAAACATGCCCCTTGATGCCAGGGTGCTTGCCACTGGGTCTAGATCATGTTCTTTGGTGCTAGGCCTCCTTTCTGTTTGCCTAGATATTTACATTGGGGGAAAACTGATCAGATATTGCAAACGGGCTCAGAAAGTACGTTAATGGGGAAACACTTTATAGGCCATACATTTTGTCACTTATACCCCATTGTCACACAAGCATTGTACATGTGATTTTAGCAATAGATTTAAAGCAAGCAGTGTTCTCCACAGACATGCCACAACTCCTTATCAGCTCCATTCACCTTTCACCCACAGGATTTCATTCCCTTAAATAAGAATCAGGGAGTTCCCTGGTGGCCTAGTGGTTAGGATTCCAGGCTTTCACTGCCATGGCCCAGGTTCAATCCCTGGTTGAGGAACTGAGATCCTGCAAGCCTCGAGGTGTAGCCAAAAAAAAAAAAAAAGAGAGATAAAGAAAAAGAAAAAAGTTACACCTGAAACTAACACAACATTGTAAATCAACTGTACTCCAATAAAAATTAAAAAAGAAAAAGAATCAACCATACTTTTCTCACCATATCTTACTGCAATCAAATTTTAAAGCTTTGATGGTATGGGTCACTTTTACAAATTTTTTCTCTAGTCTGGGCATTTTCAAACTATATATATTTACATACACAGCACATATTTTTAATTACAGCTTTGTTGATGTATATTTCACATACCATAAAGTTCACCCTTTTAAAAAAGTGTACAGTTCAATAGTGTTTAGTGTACTCATAAAGTCATACATCATCTACCGCCACCATCTAATTCCAGAACATCACCAGCCAAAGAAACTGCATTAGCAGTCACTTCCCACCCTCCCCCGCTGCCAGCCCCTAGAAATCACAAGTCTACTTTCTGTTTCTATAAATTTTCATATTCTGGATATTTCACGTGAATCGAATCATATGTGTGGCCTTTCATGTCTGCTCTTCACTTAGTATAATATAATGTCTTCAAGGACCATCCATATCGGAGCATGTGTCAGAACTTCACCCCCCTTTTTAAGGTTGAATAATATTCCATCATATGGCTAGACCATATCTTGTTTATCCGTTCGGCATCTGGCAGACATTTGGATTGTTTGCACATTTTGCTGCCTATGAATAGTGCTGCTATGAACATTTGTGTATAATGTTTTTGTGTGGACGTGTATTTTCAGTGCTCTTAGGTTTACACCTAGAAGTGCAATCACTGGACCATTTGGCAACCCCAGGTTTAACTTTCTGAGGAACTGCCAAACTATTTTCCAAAGTGGCTGCCCCCAGCAATGCGCCAGGGTTCCTATTCCTTCACGCCTTTGCCAGCAGAGGTTACAGTCTGTCCTTTGGAACAGCAGGTGTGAAGGGGTACATCATTGTGGTTTTGATTTGCATTTCCTGATGTCCAATGATGCTGAGCACCTTTCATGTGCTTACTGGCCATTTGCAGGTCTTTAGAGAAATGCCTACTCAAATCCTCTGCCCATTTTTGAATCAGGCAATTAATGTATGGTTTTCATACTTACAGGATACAATAACAATCATTATGGCCCAACACAGAAACCTCATTCTTCCCTGCATCCCAGCCCATGCACTTCAGAGTGAGCTGACTGCATTTGAACATTTGCAGAGGCAGTTTTGACCACCTAGAACACCTCTTCAGCAAAGCCTTCTTGGTAATCTTTCTCTGATCATAGAGTGATAACTGACCGAGTTGCAGTGGACCAGCATCAGCTGTAGCCCATGGCTAAGAACTCAGGCTCTGCTGCCTGGTTCATACCTAGACCTCCTCAAGCCTCAGCTGTGCAAACCTGCGCACCTAACTCCTCAGTATCCTGCTCCATGAGACAGGATTGCAATGCCTTCCTTGTAGTGTTGTTGGAGGGACTTGCTGAGAATGCACATGTAAATCCCATTGCATACTGTACTTGATCCATCCTTGGTGGACTTCCCACTGGGCAGAGCACTTCCAATGGCAAAGGGGGTCAGAACAGGACTGACTTCTGTTTCTTTTTCATTGAAGTACAACTGATCTCCGACTCTGTTAATTCCAGGAGCACAGCATAGCGATTCAATATTTCTGTTACAAAATGATCACTGCGATAATCTTGTTCCATCAGTCACCGTACAAAGTTATTACAATATTATTGGCTGTATCCCCCGTTCCTCATCTCCAGAAGCCTTTGTCCACAGAGAAGCAAAACTGACATCACCTGGGAGCTCATTAGAAATGCAGATTCTCAGGCCTGTCCCCATCCTTGCTGAATCAGAATCTGCATTCTAGCTATATCCTCAGATAATTCATACACGCATTGAACTTTGAGAAGTACTGCCCTAAAGGACTGGAAAGCAGATAACTGAACAAAGTGGGAATAGGTTTGGTGGTAGGAGAAGTGGCTGGTCAGGCCCGCACTCTGTCTGCTATACCATTCATTTACAGAAACAGTGCTTCTGAGTGTGCCTTTTGCAATGAACAGAATGTTTGTGTTCCCCCCAAATTCATATGCTGAAATCCTAACTCTTATCGTGATAGTATTAGGAGGTGGGGCCTCTGGGAGATAACTGGGATATGAGGGTGGAGACCTCATGAATAGAATTAGTGCCCTGATAAAAGGGACCCAAGAGAGCTCTCTTGCCCTTTTTCTGCCATGTGAGGACACAGTGAGAAGATGGCCATCTGTAAACCAGGAAGAGGGCCCTCAGCCAAGAACCTGATCATGATGGCACCCTGATCTCTGGAAAGCTCCAACTATGAGAAATAAATTTCTGTTGTTTATACACCACCCAGTCTATGGAAAATTTCATTATAGCAGCCCAAATGGACTAAGACAAGTTTCTAAAGGCATATGGACTTAAACCCTCCAACCCTTTAGGACCAGGGGTACTACTGATTTTTCCTTAATATTGGTGCTTTTTAATCCTGTATGGTAGTTACTGAGGGTCAAGGCATATTTGATAGCATAATAAATGAACTGAAGGATCATTGTATTTTTAAGAAATGCATTTTTAAAAATACACTTTGCACCTTCTGTCCAGTACTTTTAACAATAAAACCTGGGAGAGAAATCCTCTGCTGTGAAATGCAAACTTCCTTTTTGTTACTAACATTGATGGAGGTTTTAATGGTGATTGTGTTATTTTCTTCCTCTGCCTAGTTTAAATTTAAATGTAGGGGGTATGAGTCTCAGCTCACAAGTTTACAAAATAGCCTTATTTTGTTATAACTAAGCTTAATTTCTGTGCTGAGCACTCGACCCACTAGACGGTAAGTGTGGTAGGCTAAATAATGGCCCCTCAAATATATCCATGTCCTAATCCATAGAATCTGGGAATATGTTACCTTATGGCAAATAAAGGGACTTTGCAGGTGTGATTAAATTAAGGACTTTGTGATGAGGAGATAATCCTAGGTTATCCAGACAGGCTCAATATAATCACGTGTCCTTATAAGCCAGAAGGCAATGGGATTATGGAAGCAGAGAGAGAAGATGCTGTGCAGCTCTGATGACAGAGAAAAGAACTTTGAGCCAAGAAGTGTAGGCAGAAATGTAGAAGCTGGAAAAACCAGGAAATAGGGTCTCCTCTAGAGCCTCTGAAGAAACACAGCTCTGCGGACACCTTTTTTTTTTCTTTTTTAAGGATTATTATTTTTATTTACTTATTTTTTAAAATTTATTTTAGGGGGCAGTTCTTTTTCTTTCTTTTTTTTTAACATCTTTATTGGAGTATAATTGCTTTACAATGGTGTGTTAGTTTCTGCTGTATAACAAAGTGAATCAGCTGTACATATACGTAGATCCCCATATCTCCTCCCTCTTGCGTCTCCCTCCCACCCTCCCTATCCCACCCCTCTAGGTGGTCACAAAGCCCCGAGCTGATCTCCCTGTGCTATGCGGCTGCTTCCCACTAGTTATCTACTTTACATTTGGTAGTGTGTATATGTCCATGCCACTCTCTCACTTTGTCCCAGCTTGCCCTTCCCCCCTCCCCGTGTCCTCAAGTCCATTCTCTACATCTGGGGACCCCTTTTAGACTTTCGACCTCTAGAGCTGTAAGATAATACATTTGCATTGTTCTATGCTACTAAGTATATGGTAATATGTTATAGCAGCAACAGGAAACATACAGTGCTTTAAATTCAGTCTTACTGAGGATCCTCCCCTTCCAGAGGCACACGTCAAGATCCTGGGGTTCTGTCGTGGTGCTAAGATGCTGGAAGAGAGACCCATCTGGTCTTCAGGCATCCATCCACATGCGGCTGCTGACAAAGTGCCATTTCTCCCTGTGTGGCCCCTTCAGCCCCATGGATTCCTCTACTGCCTCTAAGCACAGAATCTGGAAGAAGCTACATGGATAATTGACCTCCTACTTCCAGAGGCAGTAACGTAATTTGTAGGAAGAAAAGCAGGAAAAAAATGTCATTAGATGTCTTAAATATAAAACTGTTTTCTTCTTTCCAATGGCTTTCACCTTGTCATAGTGTATTTTATTTGCTATTTAATGCAAGTCTAAAATAGAAAAATTAAAATGTGAAATAATTACCATGAATATCACTATCTTCTTTATACTGTGCAATGCCAGTTTTAAGAGCAAGTATAGGAGCATTTAATGCCTATGCACAATCCCTAAGTTACACAATTTGTCATTTGCAGCTAGTACATACACATGTATTCTGTTTTTACTGGAACAACGGAAACCCTGCAGAAAACTAACTCAACTGCTTTTATTTCACTTCCAGATACGTGCACATCCTACCAACAGACTCTACCTTGAGGTTGCTGATGGGTCAGGAAGACTGAAAGGAAAAGGCACTACGGGTTGTCCTGTCATTTCCTTTCCTTCCACGTCATCATTTTCAGCACAAGGGGTTGACTACCATAGGGACATACGCAAGTAAGAGAGGATGTGTCGGGTTGCTTGGTTGAGGTCATTCCCACTTCTTACAGTACCATTGCCTACCTTCTGCATTTGAAACACGTTCTGGGTCTTATGGGGAGCATGGTCTCCCTGGGCTGTCCATGACCCCAATCATTCATTCACAGACTTAACACACTCACTCGCTTTGAGTCCCCTGGAATTTTGAGCTCTGGCAACACTGCCAAACGGTCCTCTACTCATGCATATGCTCTGTTTTCCCCCCAGATGTCACTTACAAAACACAAGTTCAAAGATAAAATCATTAAAGTTCTTCTTGAAAGAAGATAGCACCAGAGCATTAAACCAACCCCATGGCTGGGAATTCCCTGGTGACACAGTGGTTAAGAATCCACCTGCCAATGCAGGGGACATGGGTTTGATCCCTGGTCTGGGACGATCCCACATGCCACGGAGCAACTAAGCCCGTGCCCCACAACTACTGAGCCTGTGCTCTAGAGCCCACAGGCCACGACTACTAAGCCCGCTTGCCACAACTACTGAAGCCCGTGCACCTAGAGCCCGTGCTCCACAACAAGAGAAGCCACCACAATGAGAAGCCCACGCACCGCAACGAAGAGTAGCCCCTGCTCACTGCAACTAGAGAAAGCCTGCACGCAGCAACGAAGACCCAATGCAGCCATAAATAAATAAATAAATAAATAAATTTGGGGGGAAAAAAAAAAAAAACAAGCCCATGGCTTTTCTGAGAGTTACTTCTGCTCTGGATTCTCACCTCTTCCCTAATGTTTCTGCCCAGGATGTTGGGCTCAAGGACCCTCTAATTCATTTCTCCCCCTCACCTCTTTCCCAAGTCCAAAGGAATCTTTACCTATTTGGGGGATGGAAGGGGATCTTTCCCCTTTATTATTTCTAAACCTTGTGTCTATGCCCAGAATCCTCTCCATCCCCTAAAGACTTAGGCCATTTGCACAGCCCTAAGGAACACAAAGGTTTTGTATGGCTTTGTCGCTGCCCCTATTCCTGACTCATTCCCAGGGTGGCCACCGTTCAGCTTCCTGGGATCTTCACTGTGTTTTCTGGATCCTCACTCCCTCTCTGGGCATGTCTGGTCTTACTTGCTCCCTAGATGGGATTAGTAAAGGTCACTTAGCCTAACTTAGCTTTCTTTATTTTCTGACGTCTGTGGTCCTTAACATTTTGTTTCCAGTTGCAAAGTCACAAGCCAGGCTGTACTTCTTAGGACCGTAAGTTTTCTGATGTGAGAAGAAGCCTCTTTAAGGAATTTTGCTCTCCAGGGCTGCTACATTATGGTTAAATAGAGCTGTGTAGGTCAGAATAAGCTGGTTCTATGAGGTGCTGAAAATCATGTTATCTATCCCTATGACTGACACACATAAATTCCATTTATCTTCCTTCATGCATTCTTTTATTTTATTATGCAAAAAAATTTTTTAATTGAATTGATTTACAATGGTGTGTTAGTTTCAGGTGTACAGCAAAGTGATTCAGTTATATATATATATATATATATATATATATATATATATATATATATATCTCCAACACACATTCCTATAAAAACTCAATAAAGTAGTTTTTATTGAGAAGAATAGGTTTTGTTATTTCCTTTAGCTTCCTCAGTAAGTTGCCAGATTTCTTTCACACATAAATAACATGGACACCGTCAATTATACACTTAAATGCACAGATGCAAATGTATTTAAAATATTTTGTCATTACTGTCTAAGTAATTACTCATAGGCAATGCGAAAACCGTATGTAATTGCATAGAATGAAGATATTTTTATTTTAAGGTTTCCTGCCTGGAGGAAGGGAACTGACAAACTACTGAAGAAGCACTTCTCGTCTAACATATTTATCAGAGTGCGTAAGAAGAGTAAAAAGAAAAATTCCCCTGTGTGAATGTATGTGTATTTAGGTGGATGGACGGACCTTTAGAATCATTTACAGTCGTTTGTTTATGTAGTCACGGTTCATATATGGTGAGGTAAAATCCAGCTTAACTGCCTTTCTCTCCTGTATGATCTCATCAAAGTGAAATTCTCAAAACCTGATTCTTCCAAATAAGACCAAGTTACTTTGCACTTACATCGCTACCTGTTTATTTATTAAAATCCCAACTGGGAGCGTATAACATTAAGAAGGAAAAGAACGCGCAGTTTTCAGACGATAGGAGTAACGATGACTGACAGTGGTGTATTTACGCTCCACTCCAGGGGGCGCCTTTGACATTGCACTCTGCGCCGGGCAGCAGCGCGACTCTGGCGTTCCCTTTCCTGTTAGTTCTTCACGTTTCTTTTTATTTCTAAATGTGGAACAGAGGTTAGGAACATGGCGACTGCTTAGTTTTGAATCTTCCTACTTCTCCTGGAAACCAAATAGAGCAACAAGGAGAACAAAAATAAAGCCATGAAATACATCTTCGGTGAAAGCAGGAGACAGAAAAATCCACAAACTCCAAATTATGTCTAAGCCTGGCCAAAAGAAACTAAGACCAGCAAGTCCTGGGCGGGAAGCTGCCAGATGTAGTGGGGAAGGACAGAGTATAGAGGAGGCCTTTTGGTATCAAATGTTGGAAATCAACAAATAACCCAACCTGAGTAAAACCTATTTGGACAGAAATTAAATATACGAGCATAATTGCTGGAGAAGGGCATGAAAATTAATGAGTGGAACCCAGAAAGGGCAAATCTCAAAAAGTATTCCCTTTTGAAAAGAAAAGAGGCATGTCTTGGAAGAGAAAGGCTATGTCTCCTGGTGGTAGCAGCCAGTGGAAGACCCTAGGGTGGTGTTCAAGGTTGGTGATAGAAGGACTCTGGGATCCAGTTAGGCTACGAGGGCCAGAGGAAACGAGGCTACACAGAGAGCCCTATTATCAAGAAACAGTCCGTCATGATAGCAACAAAGGAGGAAGAGAAGCAGAAAAACCTTGAGAACTCACCCATCCCTACTACCGACTCCCACACCTGACACGTACAGGAACCTCCTGCAAAATAGCTAGTCCAAGACAATGTGAGTCCCTCAAATTTGCTAACGACAAAAGAATAAACAGACTTCCAGTTGCAGCTATGACACGTAAAGAGCTCAGAAATGGTCACTGTTTTTACAACAAGAAAAAGCTGAACAAACCAAACAAAAAACTCCTGCAACTAACGGGTGAGTATAGTAAGGTCACAGGATACAAGGCTAATATAGAGAAATCAGTTGCTTTCCATATGCCAGCAGTGAGCAATTGGATTTTGAAATTAAGAAAATACCACTCAAACTGTACCAAAATAGGAAATAATAAGGTATAAATCTAACAAAATATGTGTAGGATATATATGCTAAAAATGGTAAAATTTATGAAAGAAGTAAAAGAACTGATGGAAGAAGTAAAAGAAGATCTAAACAAATGGATAGATAGTCCATGATCATGGACGAAAGACTCAATATTGTTAACATGTCAATTATTCCTAACTTGATCTATAGATTCAATGTAAACTCAATCAAAATCCCAGCAAGATATTTTGTAGATATTGACAAACAATATAAAGTTTATATGTAAATGAAAAAGGCCTAGAGAAGCCAAGATAATACTGAAAAAGAAGAACAAAATTGGAAGATTCTCACTACCTGATTTCAAGACTTATTACAGAGCTGTAGCAATCAAGCCAGTGATATATCAGTGAAAGGGTAGACACCATACATCAAAGGAGCAGAAGTGAGAGTCCAGGTATAGACCCACACAAATATAGTCAACTGATATTTGGTAAAGGAGCAAAGGCAATTAAACAGAGAAAGGATAGACTTTTCAACAAACGATAATGTCTTTATGCAAAAAAAGAACTTAGATCTTATATCTTTCACAAAAATTAGTTCAAAACTAATTATAAACCTAAAGGTAAAATGCAAAACTACAAAACACCTAGAAAAAACATAGGAGAAAATCTGGATAACCTTGAGTTTGCTAATGATTTTTTATATAAAACACCAAAAGCATAATCCAGAAATTGGACTTTATTCTGCTCTGTGAAAAACACTCCCACAAACTTGGAGAAAATATTTGCAAAATATGTATCTGATAAAGGACTTGTATCCAAAATACCTAAGATTTCTAAAAACTCAATAATAAGGAAACAAATTACCCACTTTTAAAAAGGTCAAAAGATCTGAATAGATACCTCATCAAAGAAGATATATAGATAGGAATTCAGTATGTATCAATAAAAAGATGCTCAAATCCTTTGTAAACAGGGAATTGCAAACTTAAGCAACAAGGTACTACTACATAACTATTAGAATAGTTATGAATGCTAAAATTAAAATTAAAAAATTTAAAAACTTGACAAGAGCAATTGCTGTTGAGAATATGGAGCAACAGGAATTCTCATTCATTGCTACTGGGAAAGGAGAACTGTACAGCTATTTTGGAAAACAGTTTGGCAGTTTCTTACAAGTTAAACATACTCTTACTGTATAATTTAGCAATCTTGTTGATTTGGAAACATGTGTTCCCACAAAATCTGCACATGAGTCTATCAGCTATTTTCACAATCACCAAAAGTGGAAGCAACCATAACAACAATGGATAAAAAATCATGGCACATTCACACAATGAAATATTATTCAGCAATAAAAAGAAAATGTGTAATCAAGTCAAAGAAAGACATGGATGAATCTTAAAAACATACTGCTAAGTAAAAAAGTCAGTCTGACAAGGCTACATATTCCATGCTTCCAATTATATGACATTTTGCAAAAGACAAAACTATAGCAGTAGTAAAAATATCAGCCATTACCAGCAGTTCAAGAAAAAGGGGGAAGGGTTAAATAAGTCAAGCACAGGAAATTTTTTAGGGCAGTGAAACTATTCTGTGTGATATGTTATGGTAGATACGTGACACTATGTATTTGTCAAAATCCACAGAACTTTACATCATCAAGAGTGAACTTCAGTGTAGGCAAATTTTTAAAAACTCTCTTAGGATGGAATGCAGAATGTGACAATAATCTAACTGTATTAAAAATATATGAAAGAATCATTTAAGGAAGGGAGTGGGGAAAAAGTGACTGGCCTGAGTAACTTAAAAAAAATTGTCTGTAATCACTGTACTCTAGTTGATAGAGTTGTTTATCAACAATGGGGGTGCAGATGAACAATTCTGGTACTGCTACACATGCACACTGGAATTAAACAATTAAGTCAATGGATGGCACATCATGGGAGCCAGGCTTCTGACTGCTGGAGTGGGCAGCTATGGATCAGCAAGAGGAAGAGGCTAGAATGACCTATGAGGTAATGGGTTGGAATTGGAGACATCAGTAGAAACTCATGTTAACTCAATATAGATACAATGGTCACCCACAGAAATAGTTATAGATATGTGTATGCCCAGCTTAGTACACACACGTATATTTCCTTGTTCTGTCAGAACAAGGATCAACGCTCCAACAGTAACAAGCATGCTTAGTGCCAAGATCTTGATTTCTTTCTTTTGTTTTGTTTTATTTTATTTTATTTTATTTTGTTTATTTTGCTTTGTTTTATTTTATTTTGTTTTGTTTTATTTTATTTTTCAATTTTTTAGGTCTTGATTTCTAATAGTTTTTTCCAATAAAAGGACCCATAGCTCCTTGGAGAAATGGTATATTCTCAGAGGTGGGGCAGAAAATACCCAAGATGAACCTGGGGTATCTTATAATGCCAGAAAGTAAGAACGCACAGATAAGTAAATAAATAACCTGCAATGATAGGGATATGCCAAAGGGGCATAGCAGTCAAATGAAAGAGCTGTCAATGGCCAAAAGTAGAACAGTTTGAGCAATAACATAAAGTACTATTGAAGTAAAACTTAAACTATAAAATAAATAACCATGAGTCAACACTGATATAAGTAGATGGTTGAAGAAATAAATAAATGGGGGTGAGGAGACAAATCTCCCATGCAGAAAACTTCCAAATAATTTGTAGCTACTCTGCTGTCAAGGAGGTGGAGCATAAGTCCCCACTCCTTAAGGTGAGCTGCACATAATGACTTCCTTCCAAAGAGTACAGTATGGAAAAGGGGGAAAAAGAGTAACTTGACAGTGGGGAAACTTGAAAACACTACCTTAGCCAGGTGATCAAGGCCAACGTCAACACTGATAAGTCATGTTGATATTATATATCCTTGATGTGATGTGATGGAAGCGAAATTTTACCTCTTTGGTCTTCCTCTACCACCCCCATAGCCCCAGTCTAATCATGAGAAAAATATCGGACATATTCCAATTTGTCTACAAAATATCTGACCATTACTCAAAACCGTCAAGGTCAAAAAACATAAGAAAAGTCTGAGAAACTGTCACAGCCAAGGGGAGACTAAGGAGAATGGCAACTAAATGTAATATGCTGTCCTGGTTACAGAAAAAGGACATTAGATAAAACATAAAGAAAAAAAAAACATAAAGAAATCTGAATAATCTACAGACCTTAGTTAATAATAGTGTTTCAATATTGGTTCATTAATCATGACAGATGTACCACACTAATGTAATATGTTAATAATATGGGAAACTGACTCTGTGGTTATATAGGAACTCTCTCTACTATCTTCACAATTTTTCTGCAAATCTAAAACTGTTTTAAAAAGTAAAGTTTATTTTTAAAAGAGGCAATGATCAGAACAGTAAAAAAAAAAAGAAAAAAAAAAGAAAGAAAGAAAACATAAGCACACCATCCATACCAAGGAGCTGTTAGAAAATGAAGATAAGAAGCAGCAAAATTCCCTACATATGAAAATGGTACCAGTATTCCAACATGACACTAAAGAATTGTTAATGAGGCGAGCCCAGGAATGAAGACCAGAAAGCAGTCAGAGGGGTCAGGGAAACTGGGGCCGGACAACAGGATATGGTGGAACAGTAGCTGGTGAAACTCAGGGAAGATAAAGGAAAAGAGAGGTGAAATCATTCTGAATCAAGACAAGGAGTACGACAGAAAAAGGCACTATGGAAAACAGAGAACATAGAGGATGGAAGAGGAACAAGCCAATAAAATGACACAAAAGTAATACAAGAAATAGAAAAGTTAGAAAAAAAGAAAGAAAAAAGACAGCTAGAGAAGACAGCAAAGGAAGCAAAACATATTAAGTGGAATTTCTGAAGAATATGAAAAAGTATAATTCAATTAAACTTTCCTCATATTAAAAAAAATACCAACTTAACTTGTATATATTAAAAAGGAACACTATAATACAGATAAAGTTAACCCAGGACAAGTAATGTTAGGATATATACTATTAAAATTACTAAAGTTACAAAATAAAGAAAGAATCCTTTGGGCAGCAAGATAAGATCAATTCCTTTCAAATGGGAAGAAAACTAAGCAACAGATCTTTCCTTTTCACAGCAATGTTTAATACCTGAGCACGGTGGCCTAACAACTACAAAATAGGTACCCGTGAAAAGCGTGCGCAAGCCCAGCGTTTTTACAACCAGCCAAATTGTCTTTTAAGAGCAAATATAGAAGAGTTTTGAACATGAAAATTAGAGTGGGTGGGGGAAGTGTGGGCATGGGGGGTGGTGAGGGTATGGTGAAGGGGAGGGCCAGCCATATTTCACTGATTATTACCAGCAAAGGCCCAACTCTAAAATTTTATCAGAATTATTGAATGAGAGACCTGCGAATGGAAAATTACTGAGAGAGGTTATAAAAAGTTTTAGATAACCTTATAGCTTCTGGTAACCTGCAATAATAAAATAAACATGATTTACTGCTCCACACCTGCCAAGGATTACTCAAGAGGCAAAAGACTTGTTGACTTAGGATTCCTGCAAAAAATAAATTGACAGCAGTGTTTTCTGGATTTGAAAGAGGTCATAAACAGACTTGGGTAAGTAACTCACCTATTTAGTTTATGGCCCACTTATCTGTAAGGAAAATACGTAACGAAAAAGCTAAGCAGTAACAGCAATAGCTTTAGTTTTTCTAAAAATTAAATCTAACTATGAGTCTTAACTTTCAACATTACTGATACAACAACATCAGAAGTGTTCTTTTTTTTTTTAATTGAAGTATAGTTGATTTACAATGTTGTGTTAGTTTCAGTGTATAGCCAAGTGATTCAGTTATACATACATATATATATATCTTTTTCAGATATTTTTCCCTTATAGGTTATTACAAAATATTGAGCAGAGTTCCCTGTGCTATACAGTAGGTCCTCATTAGTTATCTATTTTATATATAGCAGTGTGTATATGTTAACCCCAAACTCCTAATTTATCCCTCCCCCCTTCCTCTTGGGTAGCCATAAGTTTGTTTTCTATGTCTGTGGGTCTATTTCTGTTTTGTAACTAAGTTCATTTATATCTTTTTTTTAGATTCATACATAAGTGATATCATATGATGTTTGTCTTTCTTTGTCTGGTTTACTTCACTTAGGATGATAATCTCTAGGTCCATCCGTGTTGCTACAAATGACATTATTTCATTCTTTTTATGGCTGAGTAATATTCCATTGTATATATGTGTCACATCTTCTTTATATATATATATGTGTGTGTGTGTCACAGATGAATGGTCATCTGTTGATGGACATTTAGGTTGCTTTGATGTCTGGGCTATTGTAAATGGTGCTGCAATGAATATAGGGGTGCATGTATCTTTTGGAATTATAGTTTTGTCCGAGTATATGCCCAGAAGTGGGATTGCTGGATCATATGGTAGCTCTATTTTTAGTTTTTTAAGGGACCTCCATACTGTTCTCCATGGTGGCTACAACAATTTACATTCCCACCAACAGTGTAGGAGGGTTCTCTTTTCTCCACACCCTCTCCAGCATTAATTATTTGTAGACTAAGTGTTCTTGAGAATACTTTGGCAAGATAAAGGAAGTTTAGTTTTAAATGTTATTAAGTTCAACTGTGTTTGCAAGTCCAAATCTTTAGGTTCACGTGATCAAAATTGGGATTTTCTCTTGCCTGATGATTTAAAACTGAAATAATCTTCAAGAAGATGAGAGTGTCTGACCTCTGAGTAAAAGTTTGATGATCTGGATCGTGTATCATCACAATTTTATCTGGGAAACTTGCCAGGTAACAATTATATAAAAGTGGCAATTTATTTAGGTATAAATGATTTTTAAATGGGGGACCCTCTTCGTTTACAACTTATGCTTTTTGCCCTTCATATCAATTTACAGAATGATTTTCTGTCATTGTATTCAGCATTAAAAGAAGACATATATACACGTCTTCATCTTAGTGCTGTTAACAAGAGCTCCGTGAAAGCATTTTATCCACTAGTTTGTAACTCTGCAGGGAGAGGAGGGATCATGCGTGGACCCTTTTGAGAATCTGACGCTATAGCTAGGAGTCCTCTCCACGGAAACATTTCCTCTTTGCATGGACTGTGAACATAATTTTAGGGGTGTCAGTGTGGACCCTTTTGAGAATCTGATGCTATAGCTAGGAGTCCTCTCCATGGAAACATTTCCTCTTTGCATGGACTGTGAACATAATTTTAGGGGTATCAGGGACCCCAATGCCCACATGTAAAGCCCTCAGAACAGGGACTTTGGGTTACGTGTCCTTAATCTAATCCTTCGTTAAAACAGAACTGAGAAAAGAGGGTTTTAATCACGATTTTTAGCTCATCTCAGACACACATTTTAGTAGGCCATTTTCTTGAAAAATAATTCCTTAAAGAAAACATAAATCACATGAATTTTCATATCTGTTTGTCATTTTATGGTGAAAATCCCCTTTGGATATTCCCCTCAATTTGGAAGCTTCTGTTAGGCTGCAACTGCACCCTCTCTTCTGGGCTTATCAAGAGCTTTAATTGCTTTAACCTGTCTTCTGATCTTTAATTCCTTTAACCTGTCTTCTGATCATATAAATGGTATAATATTTGTGAATGAACTTCGTAAATTGTAATAATCATTTTTTAGATACTGATAATTTTAATGATGCATATTTTCTGAATTTGAGGAATAAAACACTCCATATTGCCTTTAACTTTTTTTTTCTTTGCCTTTAACTTTGAACATAGTAATCCCGCTGTAGCTTCACATTTCTATTCAAACAGTGTCAGTAAGTTAGTCAAATTAGCATTCTGTTAAATGACAATCTTCATAGCTTTATGAAAATTGCTTAGGACTAGGGTTCATTTCTACCAGAGGCATAAAGAAAAAACACTTACTTTAATGTGCAAACCACCTGATGGGATGACTTTATTCATAGTAATGCCTGAGTGAAATAACAATTTATATATATATATATATATATATATATATATATATATATAAACTCATTCTTTAACCTCAGCAACTGACGTTTATTCTGTACTTTATCCATTTTAATCAAAAAGAGTAAAGGAATTACCTACCTATGATGGGAGATGGCAGAAAGAAGAGAATTTAATTATATCACATTTTATTGTTCTAGGAAAAGAATAATATTATTTTGGAAAATATATTAACTCTTGTACATTGTTAGTATTAGACTTTTATGTGTGTGTATAAATAAATATATCTCTAGGATTTAAGGTAAGATATTTAAAAAGATCATTATGACTGTGAGTATTCTTAATTCATGAAAAAATAGAATATGCTGGATAGAATGTTGAAGAATGCCTTTCCAGTCAATGAGTTACATAGGAAAGAGATTAATTTTGTAATTTTCAACACTCATGACTTTAAGTGCAAAGATGAGTCAAGATCACAGTTGGAATTCAACCAAGTAGAGCCAAGGTCTCAGGAAAACTGAACTTGCACATATCAGTCACCTCAGTAAATCACCTCAAGCCCAATTCAGGAAAAGGGCACCTTCTGCCTGTCATGATACTAAAATGAGAAAAGCTTTATATAAATAACATGAAATGTGAACCAAGCATGGACAACAATTAGTCTGTCAGCTCCATATTGGGGCAAAGATTGGAGAAGAGACTGGGAGAGGTTTATGCAGCACACAAAGGGCATAATTATAAGGGGTGGGTTTGGGGGTTTGCATAAAAGTTGTTAAACTGGGCCTGTGTGCAGAGAAGCTCTGGATGCCGGCTGTACTTTTTGCTTCTCCCACATCTTGGTTGCAGCCCGGGCGAATAAATCATGCAGTCTCAAATATGTGTTTGTCCCACCTATTCTATCTCATGTTATCACTGCAAGACGTTTATTCGTGGGTTTCTGCAAAAATTGGCTGGGATTATGGCAGTTTCTTTTACTGTCCTTTACCAGCCTCTCCCTACCCCCTCACCATATTCCTGGGGAGCTGAGCCCAAGACAGTGTGGGCACAGACCTGAGGATAACTATCTATATTTACCATGTTTTCTCAGTATGCTTTTTTAGCAATTCTGTGTATTCAAGAAGGTATTTTTAAAAGGATTAAATGCATTTTTAAAGACAAAAGCTTTTATGAGAAGATTTTTAAAGTCACTTTATACAACTGGTCTACACTGACTGCCCTGGGCCTATCAACATTAGTTTATAGGAGACAAAATTTAGAAAGCCACATTCACCAGAGCTCTGCCTAAATATTTTCATGGAAATAGATTTATCAGCTTTGATCATAATGGTAGAGACATGGACGATTTGTAAAAATGAGTCTTGAAATTCTTG
>NW_006792323.1:303346-308892 GCF_000442215.2 Lipotes vexillifer | reverse complement strand
TTTTTTTTTTTTTTTTTTTTTGCCATATGCGGGCCTCTCACTGTTGTGGCCTCTCCCGTTGCGGAGCACAGGCTCCGGATGCGCAGGCCCGGCGGCCATGGCCCACGGGCCCAGCCGCTCCGCGGCACGTGGGATCCTCCCAGACGGGTGCACGAACCCGTGTCCCCTGCATCGGCAGGCGGACTCTCAACCACTGCGCCACCAAGGGAAGCCCTTGGACCTGTCTTTGAATTATGGGCAAGATGATGTTTTATAATTGTGTCCAGGAAGGTCATTTATGACATGTATGCAATGCCTTTGCGCAGAGTGAATCAGTTTGGGGAATGTGATAGATTTTAAAGTTGTCTTTATAATGTAAATTTTCAAAAACAGTATCTGATATTTGTATTAAGTACAGAAGATTCTGAGTTTAAAAACCACATGGAAGATAAGAATGACTGGTGAATTGTATTCATTTACATTTAAAGAATTCTGAATTAACTACTGCATTATCCTTCCTGTGTCAAAAGGCTACCAAGATTCTTATTTGAAAAGTGTACTGTTTCCTTCAAAAATGGCCTTAATCTCATTTAGTTGAAACAAATGATATTTGTTAAAATTAAAAAATGTATTTCTTTTGTTTCCAGATACGACAGAGTAGCTATTATCAGACCAACACTTTTGTCGAGAACATCTGTAAAAACGTGTGTAACGTGCAAATAAAACAAGACAAAAGACATTGGAAACAAGACAAGTCAGCCAGAGATTTGTTAAAACATAAGATCTTACAGCATGTTGTTTACAAAAGTCACACTGAAAATAAAAGATCAGAAAGACTAAAAATAAAAGGATGAAAAAAGATATAAGAAATATTAACCAAGGGAAGGCTAGAATAGAAATCTTCACATTTGGCAAAATTTAATTAAGGCAAAATATAGAATGAGAGATAAAAAGGAAATATTATGTACTAGTAAAAGCCATAATAGAACAAGAATTTTAGCCACCATAAACCTATACTTGCAAAGCAAAACCACTTCAGAATATCTGCAGAAATTTAGAGAGAAAATATGTTTTCCAATAACTGTAGTTGAGGATATTTATACATTAATGTCAGAAACTTGGAACTCAAACAGACAAAAGATACATGAAAAATCAGAGCAATTCAATTAATATTCAAGGTATTAAATGTATATAGAACCCTGAATTTAAAAAACAAAAAGCAAGGAAAACATTATTTTGGAGCACATGAGAAATGCTTGCAAAAATAGACTGCACATTAGGCCACAAGGGTAATTTCAATAAATTCCACAGACTTACTGTCATATTGACTATATTCTCATAATGCAGTAAAATTGGAAGTTAATAATAAAAGGCAAGATTTTAAAAATTCCTGTATGTGTAGAAACTAAATTATATATTGCGAAATAACCCTTGGACTAAAAGGGAAATAACAAAATGTTTCACATCAAATGGCAATAAAAATCCCATGTCCAAATTTATTTGACACAACTAAAGCAACACAGAGAGATATTTATAGCTTTAAATACATTGACCAGGACATAAAAGAAGTTAAAAGCCACAAGCTAAAACTTCAACTCAAGAAGTTAGAAAAATAGCAACAATGGAAATCCAAAGAAACGTGATTGAAAGAAATAATAAAGATAGATAAGAAAACAACAGAATAATATTTTTTAAATCAATAGAAAATACTAAAATTAAAATGTGGTTCTTTTAAAAGATTAATAAGACATGGCAAAAGTGGTCAATAAAACTGGAGCATATGAAAATAAGTGAAATAGAAATAACCACAGATAAAAATGTTTTAGATGGCAAGAGGGAATTTGTGAAAAATTATGTGCTAATAAATAAAATATTAAATGCTAATGAAAAGCTAGACAGATAAATCAATTCTCTTAAAAGCATAAAAAGTCAAAATTGGAACAGAAAAAGTACAAAGCCATTTCATTCATTCAATAAATGTGAGAATCAAAAAATTCTAAACAAAATGTAAACTAAATAAATCAAAGAATGTAATTAATCATGATTAAAAGTAATTAATCAAATGAGATATCATCTCGCACCAGTCAGCATGGCCATCATCAAAAAATCTAGAAACAATAAATGCTGGAGAGGGTGTGGAGAAAAGGGAACACTCTTGCACTGCTGGTGGGAATGTGAATTGGTTCAGCCACTATGGAGAACAGTATGGAGGTTCCTTAAAAAACTACAAATAGAACTACCATATGACCCAGCAATCCCACTACTAGGTATATACCCTGAGGAAACCAGAATTCAGAAAGAGTCATGTACCAAAATGTTCATTGCAGCTCTATTTACAATAGCCCAGAGATGGAAACAACCTAAGTGCCCGTCGTCGGATGAATGGATAAAGAAGATGTGGCACATATATACAATGGAATATTACTCAGCCATAAAAAGAAACGAAATTGAGCTATTTGTAATGAGGTGGATAGATCTAGAGTCTGTCATACAGAGTGAAGTAAGTCAGAAAGAGAAGGACAAATACCGTATGCTAACACATATATATGGAATTTAAGAAAAAAAAATAGAGCACACCCGAAACTTCCAGACCTGGCTGTCACAGCCGGCATCTCATGGTCTCAGCCTGCTTCCTGCTCGTGTCTCCCCAACTACAAACACATTCTCCAGCCAAACTCGTCCCCATGTGGTTTCCAAACCAGACTTGTGTTTTATGTCCCTGAACCTAGCCTCAAATGATTCAGAAAAACAAATGCACACACACACACACACACACACACACACACACACACACACACAGAGAGAGAGAGAGAGAGAGAGAGAGAGAGAGAGAAGGAGTACAAATATGGCAAAATATTGATAATAATTTGTGAACCAAGGTGAAGGGTATGCATCTCCTAGATACTAATTTTGCAATTCTTCTATAGTTGGACATTTTTAGAACTAAAAGTTGGGGGAAATAAAGGAACAGTATAATCTGGCATTTAAAGGCATTGGTCTTTGTGGCTGTCTGGAGGGGTGGGATAGGGAGGGTGGGAGGGAGGGAGACAAAGAGGGAAGAGATATGGGAACATATATATATGTATAACTGACTCACTCTGTTATAAAGCAGAAACTAACACACCATTGTAAAGCAATTATACCCCAATAAAGATGTTAAAAAAAAAAAGTAATTAATCATGATCAAGTAGGATTTATCCTGGGAATAAGAGAATGCTTCACCCTCAGAGTATCAGTGTGACTCTCCACATTAATAGATTAAAAGAGACAACTTTGAAGATTTAGAAACTGTCTCAGAGTATTTAGAAAAAGGTATTTGATAAAGTTCAACATCTATTTTTGAGTAGTAAACTGAAAACTCTCATCTACTCAGTAATGTTTATAAAACAAGCAAAAAAAATAGAGGAAATGTAAGTTCATGGATAAATCTCAAATACATTCTCCTATGATGGACCACAGGACAAGGATGGCCATTCTCATCACTGCTGCTTAAGTCCCCACCCATGCTGTGAATTAAAACTAAGCAGTCTAAGAACTGGAGAGTTATAGATAATACTGTCATTATTTAGAGATGATAGTGATGATGCAGCTAGAAACCCAAATTGAATTTTTAAACTACCATACATAATGATAGAGTTTAGTAAAATTGGTGGACACAGGATCATCTTAGAAAAATCTGTCTACCCTATAGATAACCAAATGGAAGTTACAAATAAAAATAAAAAACCAGTCCTGATAGGAACAAAAATTATAAAATATCCAGAAATAACAAAGAATATACAAATAGTCTAAGGAGAAAATTTTTTAAACTAATAAAAGACAGAAAATTATCTTAAATGGGAATATATTCCATGCTATTGGATTGAATAATTTCATATAATAATAATGTCAATTTAAAATAATTTGAATCCATGGTAGTCTTATTCATAATAGCCAAAACCGAAAACAGCTCAGGTAGCCACCATCTTTTTTAATTGAGATATATTTGACATGTAACATTGTATTAGTTTCAGGTATACAACGTAACCATTCAATATCTATATATATTGTGAAATGGTCACCACAATAAGTCTAGGTAATATCCATTACCTACACAATTACAAATTTTTGTGTGTGTTCAGAATTTTCAAGATCATTTTGATGGGGGTCCAGGGCTGCACAGGTTAGGTTTATGCATTTGCAATGCTCATAGAAAGGTTGACTTGCATTTCACTGTACTATGTACATTTTACCTTAAAAAATATAAATAACCTTAAATAAATCTTGAATTCTGATTAACAATATGCATGTTGAAGTGCTTATTGGTGAAAATGTTCTGATGTCTGTAAAAACTTTGAAATGCATTAAAAAATGAGATTGAACAAATAAACAAATAAATAATAAAATAATATGAATCAACTGCAATCCACATAAAAATTTCTTGGATTTTTCTTTGAAGAACTCGATAAACTAAAATTTAAATGAAAGAATAAGGCACATGAATAGCTAAGTTAACTTTGAAGGAGAGAGTAAACTTGTCCTACCACATATTAAGATTATATGGCCAAGATTATAAAAACAGTGTAGTATTGGTTCAAGAACAGAGAAATTGACCAATAGAACAAAATAGGAACTTCAGGGGAAAAAAAATTATGTGTATAAGAAAACTTTATTATTAAAATGAAATACAAAACAAATATTAAAAAAAAAACAGTATAGTGCAGAAAAAACTGTATTATCCATGGAGAAAAATAAAAATGTGTAGTTAGCTAATCTTATCAAGACAGACTCTCAATATATTGAAAACCTAACCATGAAAATTAAAACTTTTAAACTTACAGAAAATAACCTGGGGCATGGGTTTTGTGACTTGAAGTAGAATTAAGGAAAATAACTCAAAAATTAAAACCCGAAAATTATGACTCATAAGGGCAAAAAGAGATTAATTTGATTATATCAAAATTTACAACCTCTGTTCAGTGACTATGGACAAAGGCAACAGCCAATTGACAGACTGACAAAAATCATCAAGCCATCAATATCCAGAATATACAAAGAGCTCCTTTAAATCAATAAGAAAAGACAGGGAATTCAGCTTAAAAAATAAGCAAAAGACAGGAAATTTATAATCAAGGAAACCTAAAAGGATAGTTATCTCTGTGCTGGTTTTTGGTGGCAAGAAGCTGAAGGCAATCATCAAAGAACGGATGAAAAAATGTGGACACCTATTACGGAATTTTAAAATTCCAAAAATTTTCAGAAGTTCTGGAGTCACTAATGGCAGAAAAGACCAGAGGATATGAAGGGGAGTAAATTATAGATTTTTTTCTTAAAATTACAAGAGTGGGAATTGTGAAGGGAAGAAATACAGATGTATTACAGATACCTTCCATTTAGAGCGCATTTGATAAATATTAAGAAACAGCTCCTATGTGCCAAGTACCAGGGATATAATTATAGGCTGACTGTCAGATTGGTGTTTATGATGTTTTATGATACAAGAAAAAAATAAAGGGATTCTTAGGATTCTCTGCCATCAAGATCATTGTTTTAGCTCCAAATTTTAAAATATTTTTAAATTTATTGTT
>NW_006792323.1:280421-303336 GCF_000442215.2 Lipotes vexillifer | reverse complement strand
ACTCTTTCCTTTTGCTTTTTTTTCCTTTAAGATCAACACACTGGTTTCTCTGTACATTTTCATGTATTTGCACATAACCTCTATATGGTAAATAAGAACTTTATAAGAGTCTTGAGGTATTTCTTAAGCTGGATTTTTAAATTATCAATAACAACTTTAACATTAATATTTAAACATTATTATTATATAGGTATAAAAACATACGCATGTATATACACTTGTATAACATACCATACTTTGAAAAGCTTTAAAGATAACTTGTTTCACTCAAAAGCATAAGAAACTTTTATGAACATTTTTTTAGCATTTTTATTTAAATAATTTTTTTAACATTTTTATTGGAGTATAATCACTTTACAATGTTGTGTTAGTTTCTGCTGTATAACAAAGTGAATCAGCTATACGTATACATGTATCTCCATATCCTCTCCCTCTTGTGTCTCCCTCCCTATCCCACCCCTCTAGGTGGTCACAAAGCACCGAGCTGATCTCCCTGTGCTATGAGGCTGCTTCACACTAGCTATCTATTTTACATTTGGTAGTGTGTATATGTCAAGGCTACTGTCTCACTTCGTCCCAGCTTACCTTTCCCCCTTCCCATGTCCTCAAGTCCATTCTCTATGTCTGCATCTTTATTCCTGTTGTGAACATTTTTAAGTGTTTATTATAAAGCTTGACATCCTTGTGAGTTCTGAACCTCAGGTATTTTCAACTTAGCTACAGAAAGAAAAGATATCCAATTTTATAATACAAACATAGGTTTTACCTCTGCATGGACATCTTTTCAAGAATGTGTTTGCACTACCTATTCTCCCAGCTTCTTTGCAAGGGTGACACCGTCACTTGCTCAGGTTCTGACTGAACATAGTGCCACATCTAACTGGGCACCTTTGATATCATTAATATCTTTATTATTTTGAAAGTGTTCATTATAATCAAGTAATTTTATATCATCTTTTTGAAAACTTCTGACAGATGGCAGTTAACTTCTTCTAGCCAAATAAGTATATTTTGCCAGTTTTCTGGTTGATGGAAATAGAGTGCTTAACTCTACAAGGGTTACAATTTTTGGAAAACTTCATACTGAACATAGGAAAATGTACAAAGTAGGAACAAGCTTAACAATTAAAACACGTTGTTGAAATCATAGAGACAGAAAGTGGAATGGTGGTTACCAGGGACTGGAGGAAGAGGGAATGGGGAGGTAACGTTTAACGGCCATAGCATTTCAGTTTTACAAGGATGAAAAGAGCTCTGGAGACGGATGGTGGTGACGGTTGCACAACTTTATGGATGTATATAATACCACTGACCTGTACACTTAAAAGTGGTTAAGATGGTAAATTTTATGTGTATCTTATCACAATAAAAAATGGAAAAAATAAAACCCTCATTGATCTAAAATCTCAAGGAACCTGTGCCACTAAATAAGGAGCTGCTTGCTGTTCTTCAGTGTTGCTATTAGTGCCTTGGCTAAATTCAACATCTCAGATGGCTATTTATACATTCTGCCATTTATATATATACCTGAAGGGAATTGTTGAGTAGTACCAAAATAAAGTTTACAAGGACCTTAACTGTGTCATGAAACATCATGAAACAACTTAATACGTTTACCTTTAATAAGCTATAAGTAAACACTGTATAAACAAAATTATGCTAATTATGTTGTAGTAATTTTTCATGGAAATTCCACTGGTATAAAAATTAATCACTGTTAAAATTAAGCGGGTTAAAGTGTTATAAATTCTAAGATAAGCTATTTTTTCTGAGGTAAAATAGAAGATTTTGAATAGAATCAGAATATAGAATCAGAAAACAGGAAACGGTAAGGTATTAAAGAGGAGAATGAAAAATAATACTTGTATTATTAAATACCTTCAAGGTAAATAGCTGGAAAGCAAAAAAAAAAAAAAATTTACAGCCGATTTCTATTAGGTTATTTCCAGAATTTCTATTTTTGGAGCTAATAACTTATAGTTTAAATCTAATGGAGTAGATACAAATTTATTTTCTAACTCGATCTCAACCACAATAGATGAATTTCAAGGAAAACTGATCAAGAAAAAAAAGCCCCCATTAAAATCAGTATTCTGTCTGCTTATAGAACTACATGACAGTGTAGTTCAGGTGTTAAAAACAACCCTCTCATTGACTGTAATCCACTTCAAGCATGAAATTTTAATTTTCCAAAAGACAGAACAGGTTAAAAGAAATTCAGAAACATATTAAACACAAATCTACCTCTAAGAATTCTGTATACTAAACTCTCTGGGGATAAAAAAAGACTCAAATATTGGCAACAGCATTTATCACAACCTCTTAGTAAAACAGAGAAATCCAAGTGTCCATCAAAAATTATGTTAATATTCAATACTGAATTTTAAAATAGCTGTCTATTAGTTCTACAGAACAAGAAAGGTAAAAAACATACTGTGTTACTGTTAAGCCTGATTCATTTTGTTGTTGCTGTTATACACATAACATAAAATTTACCATCTTAAC
The DNA here is from genome assembly GCF_000442215.2 of Lipotes vexillifer. Taxonomy (NCBI): domain Eukaryota; kingdom Metazoa; phylum Chordata; class Mammalia; order Artiodactyla; family Lipotidae; genus Lipotes; species Lipotes vexillifer. The sequence continues at coordinate 300,831 of NW_006792323.1, read as the reverse complement.
CATTTTTAAATGGACAGTTCATGGGATTAAGTATATTCCTATCATTATGCAACCATCACCTCTCTCCATCTCCAGTATTCTTTTCATCTTGCACAACTGAAACTCTGGACTCATTCAGTAGTAACTCCCTACTCCCCTACAGCCTTGACAACCATCATTCTACTTTCTGTCTCTATGAATTTGAATGCTCTAGGTACTCATATAAGAGGGATCAGACAGCATTTGTCTTTTTGTGATCGGATGATTTCACTTAGCATAATTCCTCAAGGTCCATCCATATTGTAGTATATATCACGATTTCCTTCCTTTCTAAGGCTAAATAATACTCCACAGTATGTAAATACCACATTTAATTTGTCTATTTACCCATTGATGGACAGTTGGGTGGCTTCTACCTTTTGGCTATTGGGAATAATGCTGCTATGAACATGCGTGTACATTTATCTCTCTTACACCCTTCTTTCAATTCTTTTAGGTCTATATGGAAAAGTGGAATTGCTGATTCACATTGTCACTCTATGTTTAATTTTTGGAGGAAACTTCATTCTGTTTTCACAGCTGCTGCACCATTTTACATTCTCACCAACAGTACACCAGGGCTCCAATTTCTCTATATCCTTGCCAATATTTGTCATTTTGTTTTTTTGTTTGTTTTTCTTTGTAGTAGCCAACCGAATGCGTGTGAAGTGGTATGTCATTGTGATGTTGATTTGCATTTCTCTAATAGTTAGTGATGTTGAGCATCTTTTCATGTGTTTATCAGCCATTTCTTTGGGGAAATGTCTATGTCCTTTGCCTATGTTTTAACTGGTTGTTTGTTTTTTGTTGTTGTAGTTGAATTGTAGCAGTACTCTATGTGTTCTGGATAGTAGCCCCTTATCAGATATATGATTTGCAAATATTTTCTCCCATTTCATGGGTTGCCTTTTCACTTTGTTGACTATGTCCTTTGAGGCACAGGTGTTTTTAATTTTGATGTAATCCAATTTATCAATTTTTTCTTTTGTTGCTTGCGCTTTTGGTGTCATAGGTAAGAAATCATTGACATGAATCATTGACATGAAACTTTTACCCTATGTTTTCTTCTAACAGGTTTATATTACAGTTTCAGCTCTTTCATTTATGTCTTTGATACAATCTGAGTTAGTTTTTGTATATGGTGTAAGGTAAGGGTACGACTTTATTTATTTATTTTTTGCATGAAGATATTCAATTTTCCCAGCACCACTTCTTAAAAAGACTGTTCTTTCTCCACTGAACCACCTTGAAACTCTGGTCAAAAATCACTTGGCTATATATGCAAGGCTTTATTTCTATTCCATTGGTCTCTATGTCTGTCTTTATGCCAGTACTGCATATTTTGATTACTGGAGCTTTGTAGTAAGTTTCAAAAATCAGAAAGTGTGAGACCTACAACTTTGTTCTTTTTCAAGATTGTTTTTGACTACTTGAAGTCCCTTGAGATTCCATATGAATTTTAGGATGGACCAACTCAGTTTTTGCATGCTAAATTTCCAGGAAAGAAATGCCAATAAAATTACAGGAGCGTAATAATGGTAATTTTCTTCAGTTGGCAGAAACTGTAAAAAACTTGATTATTTTAGGTCAGAATATTAATTCAAAATATCAACAATGAAACCAAAATACTGTAATAGTTGAGGGTATAAAATGAAAAACCAAGTAAATAAAATCATAGCATATGCAATGAGTGAAATCTCTTAGAATAAGGTAAAAATTATAAATATTTCTGTATATCATTCTCAACATCTGTCATAAATAATGTAAAACAGATAAAAATTATTGGTAGAGTTATGGTTTCCTCATAATATAAATATTTCAGTTTGGGAACATCTGGGGTTTTTTTTCAGTAGAATAACATGATCATACATACACAATAGTAAATAACTTCCATAACCAAATCTAGACAGAAATAGTCTGCGGGTCCGGGCATACAACATGCCAAAAATGTATGTGGAAAACATAAGAGCTTATAACAAAAGATCCTAAAAAAAACCAAACAAATGAAGAAAAAATCTTATAGGAAATTCTTTCTTGATTTTCTGCACATTTTAAAACCTGATAAGTGAACAATAAATCACAAGTCTCAACACCACTCATTTTTTTTTTATAGCTTCCAATGACTACACAATGAAGTTTGAGCTTCGGTGAATTACTGGAGTATAGTGACTGAAAATACTAATTTAAAATGCATTTACCAAACATAAATTTGAACTATTACCAAATACACGACGGGGAAGTGGAAATGATGCTGTCCTATCACTGAAACTTCAACTAGAGACAGTGAACTGTGCTTTTTCTTTACAAATTATTGATGTTATTTAAAAGGTGTAGACTGTCGAATGTATACTTTAGAAAGCATGACCAGATTCCTTTTGAAAGTTAATTGCTTAGGACTCATTTGGTGTAAAGACCAAGTATTATACACAAAATGATGCAAGAATAAGAATTCAGTATACTTAATCACCTTGAATACATCAAAGCGTTAAGAAAGTATGCAAAGAAGGATAAAGCTAGCTGTCCAAGAGTATATTACTGATGATGCAGTGGGCTTCCAGTTGTGCTGGCAGGGTTCCTCCATCTGCTGTTGAGGCTGGGGGCTCTCAGACGAGCGCTCTCAGCTGTCAGCCCTCTTCCTGAGCTGCCTTTGCTGAAGAGACCCACCTCCTCCAAGGACAGACCTCCTTCCTGGGGCAGCCAACGCTCCAGCTCTGATCAACAGAGGGGTATGATGGCTAGCCTCTCTGTCTCCCACTCCAAACAACTATGAAGGACCACTCCAGTTCCAGACCCTGCTGTGTGGTCAGTTAAGGCCTCGTTCAAACTACATCATGATCTTTCCTTCTCTTCCTTTCTCTTCTCTTCCCTTCCTTCCCTGTCCTGCCTTTTCCACCCTTCTTTCTCTTCTAAAGGTGTTCATCTGAAGAGTGCTCAACGATAAACTTTTTGCCTGCTAATCTGTCTCTCAGAGTCTGCCCGATTGACAATATATGCTAAACAAATTGTCACCCCCTGACACTGACAACACTTCTCCTATGTAGAAAATACTAAGGGAAAAAGGAGAAAGAAAACTCAGTTCTGCTGCAAGTCTGATTATCAGCCTACATATGATACGACATCACCTTTAAAAGAAAAGTTTAAGGAACTAAAAGAATGTCATGACCTTTTCCATGTTTCAGATGACATGTGAAATTTGAAGAATTCGAGTGAAGGTGAGCTAGTATTGCAACTATGTAAAAATGTACATTTTAATTGACTAACATACTGAGGAATGCATATTTATGAGATATCGAATGTGTAAGAAATAAACAACTTTTAAGTTTTTTTAAAAAATCTAACATGATGCCTGTTAAAGTACTACAGTATATTTAGTGCAAGAAGTTACCTGACATATTTGTGAATACTTTATAGCTCTCAGGATATATTTAACTGCATCAGTGGAAGATGTCTATAGCTTCTCAAAATTGGAATATATTAGAAATTATGTAAAGTTCTACTATAACTTTACAAGAAAGACTGTTATATCTAGTCACTTTAGGTGTCAGAGTAACTACAGGCAGTCCCCTACACACGAACGAGTTCCGTTCCGAGAGCGTGTTCCTAAGTCCAATGTGTTTGTAAGTCCAACAACGTTAGCCTAGGTACCCCACTAACACAGTCGGCTCTATCATACTGTACTGTAATAGGTTTATAATACTTTTCACACAAATAATACAGAAAAAACAAACACAAAAAATAAAACATTTTTAATCTTACAGCACACTGCCTTGCAAAGTACAGTAGTGCAGTACAGCAGCTGGCATACAGGGGCTGGCATCGAGTGAACAGGCAGGAAGAGTTACTGACTGGAGAAGGGAGAGGAGGTGCGAGATGGGAGAGCTGAAGGATCGTCAGCAATAGGAGATGCAGGGCAAGCTGCAATGTCGCTCACGCCTGATGTGGATGGAACGCACGTTTGCATCTTTGAAAGTTCGAAACTGAAAGGTTAGTATGTAGGGGACTTACTGTAAATTCTGAAACTATCATAAGGAATTTTATTTCCATGAAAGCAAGACATGTCAATATTTTTAAATGAATTGTTAAATCCTAAGACTCTGAATGCCTAATTATTGTGACTAAAATTTTGCATTTTAGGATGAGCTTGTGTTTAATAATTTGATCTGTGTCATTCATATATAATAATATTGTTTGGTTATTATTGACAATGCACCAACATTTTTGGGTATTTTGGGACTAGTAGTGGCCTCACTAATTAGCATATTTGAGATTTTTAAGGGGCTAATCAGGAATTCTATACTGAATGAACTATTTAAATTGGTTACATCCTTAAAAAAAATTAATTCTCACAAATTATACAACTCCAAGCCTTCAGTTATCTGTATCAGACTTTGTTCTGATACAAACACAATGTCACAGAAGTTGAGACAAATTAATTGTAATGGATTGTTATCATATGAGTCATAGTACTTCTAGGCCTTCCACTCATTTAGTCACCACATATTTATTTAGCACTGCATTAGTGCTGCATACTAAATTACCCCAAATGTAGTAGCTTAAGTCAACAAACATTTATTACCACACAGTTTCTGGGGGTCAGGATAAAGACACCTTAGATGTGTGGTCCTGACTCAGGGTGTCTCCAGATGGCGCAGTTAGCTGTGGGCCTGTAATCATCTCCAAATTCAACTTAGGCTAGAGACTTCTCCTCTAAGCTCTCTCCAGTGTGGATAGGCCTCAGCTTCTTGCCACATGGGACCCTCCACAGGGCTTCTCACAACATGGCAGCTGGCTTTCCACAGAGAAGAAAGAACAAGTGAGAGCCCAAGGTAGCAATCGCAGTGCCTTACTACCTGATTTCAGAAGTGACATACCATGACCTCTGCAGTATTCTTTTTTTTTTTTTTTAACATCTTTATTGGGGTATAATTGCTTTACAATGGTGTGTTAGTTTCTGCTTTATAACAAAGTGAATCAGTTACACATATACATATGTTCCCATATCTCTTCCCTCTTGCATCTCCCTCCCTCCCACCCTCCCTATCCCACCCCTCCAGGCGGTCACAAAGCACCGAGCTGATCTCCCTGTGCTATGCAGCTGCTTCCCACTAGCTATCTACCTTACGTTTGGTAGTGTATATATGTCCATGCCTCTCTCTCGCTTTGTCACAGCTCACCATTCCCCCTCCCCATATCCTCAAGTCCATTCTCTAGTAGGTCTGTGTCTTGATTCCTGTCTTACCCCTAGGTTCTTCATGACATTTTTTTTCCCTTAAATTCCATATATATGTGTTAGCATACGGTATTTGTCCTTCTCTTTCTGACTTACTTCACTCTGTATGACAGACTCTAGGTCTATCCACCTCATTACAAATAGCTCAATTTCGTTTCTTTTTATGGCTGAGTAATATTCCATTGTATATATGTGCCACATCTTCTTTATCCATTCATCCAATGATGGACACTTAGGTTGTTTCCATCTCCGGGCTATTGTAAATAGAGCTGCAATGAGCATTTTGGTACATGACTCTTTTTGAATTATGGTTTTCTCAGGGTATATGCCCAGTAGTGGGATTGCTGGGTCATATGGTAGTTCTATTTGTGACCTCTGCAGTATTCTACTGGTCACACAAATCAACTCTGCTACGTGTGAGCAAGGACTGACAAGGATGCAGATGCTGGCAGGCAGGTACCCATGGGGCCATCTTGGAGAACGGATCACACATCCCCTTCTATTGGCTGAGCAATGCATGAGGTACTGGGGAACATGGACATGAACCTGCCCGGGAGCAAAACCTGCCCCTCCCTCAAAACATGTCTCTTTGGCATGAGGATTAATCTAGGCTGATTATATTCAAGAAACAGAAAACTCAAGAAGTTTTTTTTGTTACCGCCCCCCTTAACTGCCTAAAAGAATTTAGATAGAGGGCCTGTTCCCAGAATAGTGCTACCACCAGAGATGGCTGCAAAGAATAAGGGCTGGGTGTCCTGGAGGCATGGCCCAGAAAACATTTGTTTACCAAACCTTTGCTTCTCCATTTCCGTGCGAATTGCCTTCCTGTCCCTTTGAAGTCCCAAACCCCTACCCCCAACATCTTCCTTTGTCTTTAGCTAAAGACGGTATTTAAAGTGAGAATTTCAGCCATTTTGGTGAGTTACTCACTTTTCCTGGGTCTTTTCCACATACGCATGTTATTAAACTTTTGTTTGATTTTCTCCTGTTAATCTGTCTCATGTCAATTTAATTATTAGACCAGCCAGAAGACCCTTGAAGGGTAGAGGGAAATTTCTTGCGCCCTGATAAATCCTTCTTTCATGGAGCTTCCATTTTGAAAGCGGAACTGATCTGAACAAATAATTATGTTTCTACTCTTATTAACCGTCGACTTTAAAAAATGCACAACGTGAGAGCTGCGAGTTAAATTTTAGTTGGGGCAAAATGAGGAGTGCAGCCTGGGAGATAGCATTTCAGATAGCTCTGAGAAACTGCTCCAAAGAGGCAGGGGGGAAGGTCAGTATACATGTGATTTTGGGGAAGGGAGAGTACCTGAAATCGAGCACATATTCTTTTGGAGGAGGTCTCTGCTAGTCACGAGGACCAGACATCACCATGAAGGATTTTAGTGCTTTTCTAGATATGAGGAGATACAAGGACCAGACATCACCATGAAGGATTTTAGTGCTTTTCTAGATATGAAGAGATACGAGAATTGGGCTCATAAAATCGGCTCCTGAAAATATCTAACTATCTGAAGACCTGTTCTGCCAGTTTCTCCTAGAGCACAGAGGGCCTCATTTCTGCTCTCCACCCTGAACTCCTTTCAGGGTGTGTTGAAGGTCAGCAGCTGCAGCAGCACATGATTTAATCCTTGTAGAGGTAGATGGCAAGCGCCAGTGGTGAGTGCCAATTGTAGTTGACAAAAACTTGTCTGAAAGAATGAGCTTATGGTGCTATAGGCAAGTATAACAGGGACATCACTGAAGGCTTCACTGAGGAAGTGTCTTCTCAACTAATCCCTGTGGGATGAATAGGAGTAGCTGAGAAGAAGCTTTAAAAGCAATATGGGGGATTTAGTTTTGAGGAAAGATTGTGTTGAAATAAGCTTCAAAAATTGAGAGAATGTAGAAGGAAACCTTATATGCTCCTCTTTAGAAAAAAATAGGATCAGAAACATGTCTCTCTAAGAATGGAAATCAGTTTCAGAACAATAAGTAGCTTAGGAGCTAGATTTTAAATGCTGGGAGACTCAAAGCAACTACAGGTCTGATTTGACTAAACTTGCTCATCTTAAGCTCCTGACTCCCAAGGACAAGGTAACAATTTTCCCAGTGCCAATAAACCTGTTAATTTACGATCTCACTACACACATTAAGGCCCTTGATGTAACTAGTTGTTTAAAATGCTTGTAAAACATTGTTTAGTTAATTACTAGAGTCATAAAACCACAGCTATTGTGAATATTAATGACAGGTTAAAAGCTGTATCTGCTGTTGTTAATGATTCACAGGTAAGCTTACTGAGCTCTTTCCAAAGGTGTATTACACTCAAAGGCTATAAAAACACAATTTGCAAATAGGTCAGTAAAAGAGCTCTCCTATACTTCTCTTTCTGCTACAGCAGAATTTTTTTTAGTAAGGCAATTTCTAAAATCTTTTTATCCACAAAACTGAGACTTGACACTGGGCAGGTGGGAGGACATGTGAAAAAATTTCTTTTCGAATTTATAAACCTTAGCAGTTTTTCATATTAATTATTGCCATATTTTTTAAATGAATACCTGACCTCCTGACCTCTCCACTAACATGAAAATTCTGCCGCGTGTGCACGTGTGTGTGTGTGTGTGTGTGTGTGTGTGTGTGTGTGGCACCCCAGAGACAGCAGTAGTTTTCAAAGGATGGCTCTAGACCACCAGCAGCAGCATCAACTAGGAGTTTGTTTAAAATGCAAATTCTCAGGCTTGCCCCAAACCCACCACTCAGAAACTTTGCTGGGAGAGCCCAGCAGTCTGCCTTTTAACAAGTGAAGTGATTCTAATGCACTAAAGTTTGAGAATCACTGAGGTCTAGCGTCACTCGCTATTGTCAACTGTTTGTTATCATGTCTGTGACTCATCGTGGATGATCGGGGGTCAGCAGTTCACTAACATATGAGCTCCACAGGCTGCTCCCATGCCCGCTCAAAGGTGCGGGCTCTATGAGTCAAGAGCAGTGGACTCCCTCATTTCCCCTGGGTCATCTTCCATGTATATGTGACATATACATGTTAACAAACTTCCGTTTTTCTTCTCAAAAATAAAGAGATGATACAAATGAACTTATTTACAAAACGGAAACAGACTTACAGGCATTGACAACACGCCTATGGTTACCAAAGGGGAAAGGGAGGGGGAGGGATAAATTAGGAGTTTGGATTAACTAGTGTATAGATACACACTACTATAAATAAAATAGATAACCAATAAAGACCTACTGGATAGCACAGGGAACTATAGTCAATATCTTGTGATAACCTATATGGGGAAAGAATCTGAAAAAGAATATAGGTATATGTGTAACTGAGGCACTTTGCTGTACACCTGAAAGTAACACAACATTGTAAATCAACTATACTACAATTAAAAAAAAAAAAAAAGAGCTGTTGACAACAAAGGATGATTCACAACTCTCCCATGCTTTCCAAATATTTAGCATTAAATTTGGGAAAGATACCCTTTCTAGCACACAATGATTTAGTCATTTTCAGTCTAGGAAGAGAGGGAGATAAGGTATTGAAGAGGATCATCTGGGCTGAAGGTCAGGTGCTCTGCACAGGCTAAGTGTGACCCTGAGTCCACAGTGTGGAATGACTGCACAGCTCTCCTCTGAAGCCCTCTGTTTCTTCACCTGTGAAAGGAATGTTCAACCACTGTGTGACCTTTTCCACAAATGTTCACTCTTTAAAGAGATTTTCTTCTTGCGTTTAAGTATTCCTTTGATCTGATTTGATTCTGAGTTTATTCCAAATTCATATAAATTTTTCTAAGGAACTTTAATTTTAAAGGGAGATTTTTGTTGTTCTTTCTTTTAAGGCTATAGATTGAATTAAAATGAAGGCCACTCCAGCACTGGCCCTTTAAGGCTCAACATATAAACCTAAATATAACAAAATCATATTTAGGTTTGGTAACAGCGATGTGACTTTATCCTGACTACCTTCCCCAGCCATTTGGGAAATTAAGCCCTATTCTATCAATACACCCAGATATTTGGGTGACCAGCCTCCTGGTTGGCCCTGACGCTCCCCGTTTTGGAACTGAAAGTCCTGAGTCTCAGGATACTTGGTGACCCCACCAGTATGTTTGACTGCTGAGGAAGATAATCTTAAGTTTTAGAGCTAAAACTTCTCTTCGTTTTTTTAAAAAGTCCAATTGGCTAATTAGGTTCATTTTCCCCTGGGTTGAGTAGACTTTAAACTAGGCAGGGTGGAACCAAAATGTGAAACACTGCAACTCAGAAGTGTGATGTTAGAACTCTTCCCCTTCTTTGATTCCAGTCAGAAAATCCTACACTGTTGGTGGGATTGTAAATAGGTGCAGCCACTATGGAGAACAGTATGGAGGTTCCTCAAAACACTAAGAATAGAGCTACCACATGATCCTGCAATCCCACTCCTGGACATATATCCAGAGAAAATGATAATTTGAAAAGATACATGCACCCCAGTCCTCATAGCAGCACTATTTACAGTAGTCAAGACATGGAAGCAACCTAAATGTCCAATGACAGATAAATGGATAAGAAGATGTGGTACATATATCCAATGGAATATTACTCAGCTATAAAAAAGAATGAAATAATACCATTTGCAGCAACATGGATGGACCTAGAGATTATCATCCTAGTGAAATAAGCAAGACAGAGAAAGACGAATATCATATGCTATCATTTTCATGTGAAATCTAAAAAAAAAATGATACAAATGAACTTATTTACAAAACAGAAACAGACCCACAGACATAAAAAACAAACTATGGTTACCAAAGAGGAAGGGGGGATGGATAAACTAAGAGTTTGGGATTAAAATATACACACTATTGTATATAAAATAGATAATCAACAAGGACCTACTGTATAGCACAGGGAACTCTACTCAATATCCTGTAATAATGTATAATGCAAGAGAATGTAAAAAAGAATATATTCATTTATATGTATACGTACACCTGAAACTAACACAACATTGGAAATCCACTTTATTTCAATAAATTTTTTAAAATGACAAATAGGGCTTCCCTGGTGGCGCAGTGGTTGAGAGTCCGCCTGCCAATGCAGGGGACACGGGTTCGTGCCCCGGTCCGGGAGGATCCCTCAGGCCGCGGAGCGGCTGGGCCCCGTGAGCCACGGCCGCCGAGCCTGCGCGTCCGGAGCCTGTGCTCCGCAGCGGGAGAGGCCACAACAGCGAGAGGCCCGCGTACCTCAAAAAAACACACAAAAAACAAATAAACAAATAAAATGACAAATAAAATAAACTAAAAAGTTACACCCAGAGAGACAGGAAGAGAGACTGACGCCAACCCCCGGGCTGCCTACAGAATGTCCCAGCAGCTTGGCCTCATCTGTCAGGAGGGGGCGGGGACCACAGCTCTCGGAAGTGGAGACGGTAGCTGGCACTGGCCCATCTTGGGTGGCCTGCTTCAAGTTTTTATTGCTTAACGGAGACACTGACAGCCAGATGCTCAAAACACTGACCTCAGTGGTAAAATTCCTAGTTTTCATGGGTGGGGGTGACAGTATGATGATGGTCCCGTGTCCAGTCACAGGTTTCATCTTGGCAGATGGCATCTGTTTATTCCTACTTTCGGTAGTTTCTAAAATGAGTGTGTCTTTCTTTCCCATATACCCTGACCATATAAGTAACTTTCGGCATTCGATTTCCAATTATTCATAGTCTTCACAGACTGTTTTCAACCCTCATAAGAAACCCTTTGAAATCAGTGGTGGGATTAGTACCCGGTTCTGTGAGTAGCTGGAGGAGATCCGGGTAGTGGTAGTTTCTTCACAAACTGCATTTCCTCAGAGCACTGTACCCAGGGCTGAGTATTCTGAGTGAAGTGCCACGTCAGCTATGCTAATTTGAGGAGTCATCTGACTTAAACTTGGCACAATAACTGCCATGGTGGAAAGAACACCCAACTCAGAAGATCTGAGTTTTTTGGTTTTTGGGTTTTTTTTTTGCGGTACGCGGGCCTCTCACTGTTGTGGCCTCTCCCGTTGCGGAGCACAGGCTCCGGACGCGCAGGCTCAGCGGCCACGGCTCACGGGCCCAGCCGCTCCCGCGGCACGCGGGATCTTCCCGGACCGGGGCACGAACCCGCGTCCCCTGCATCGGCAGGCGGACTCTCAACCACTGCGCCACCAGGGAAGCCCAGATCTGAGTTTTTATTCTGATTTTTCAGGTCATTTAGCCAGTTTACATTGGCAAGGCATTTCATCTCTCTGGGTTTCAGCCTATTATCATAAAATGGTGAAATTAATCTTTGCTCTTATGCTCAGATATTACAGTATGAGTTGGAAGCAGTATACATAATAGGAACAGTATAAATGAGGAAATTATCAAACCTTAGAATGATTCAAAACCATGAAATGTAAGATGACTGTGTTCCTTTTAGAAGTACAGAAGTCCTAATCTTTAGAAGTAAGGCAAAATAATGTTACTATTCGATGGATTTTCCAAAATCCAGTTAATTGGCTCCACTTCAAAAGTGCTCCTACATAATGCAGTTACAGGGTCAACTTGGACAGAATATTCCTGTTTGGGCATCTCTTCTAGGTAGAAAGAAAAAATATCATTGCTTGTGCCCATCCACTCCGTTCTCATTTTTTTCTGATTCATTCTTCCTCAAGGCAGTACCTGTAGCTTGGACCGTGTCGTTTCGAAGTCTGCACCCTCTAATTTAATAGTGGTCATGGTATATGGGGGTGGGGATTTCACTCCGTGAAAATCTCGCTGGGTCTGTTCCTTCCTCGTTGGCACCCCTGACATGTGTTCAGCCTTCCATGAATTGACTGCTGTCTCCGTTTCAGGTTAAAGCTACCATTTGAAGGTGCAGCCACCCATGTTTTCGCCTGGTAAGAACTTACTAAGGCTACAAACAACTACAGTTTACTCTGTTCCTGGGCAACTACACCTGAGCTTCCAGTGAGGTTTCCCTCACTACCTGGAGAAGGTAACCCAGAACTTGAGAAGTTTCTTTTGGGACCGGCCTGGGTCAGGAAGGGTACTAGTCAGGTATGTACAGCCCATGATTCCTCAAGAAACATGGCAGCTTCTGAGGTCTCCCGTGCGGGGTAACCCAGCCCTGACTACCTTCTGTCCTCGTATGTCACCACTCAGGATTCAAATTCCAGGCAGAGGGGATGTGGGTGGTGCAGCCGGACCCACGTGACCACTGCTGTGGGGAGAGGGTGGAGGACACATGACTTACAGGGGAGCGGGATGGCGATGGGGGTGCCGTTACTCAAACCAGGGTGTGATGGAGAAGTTTTATCAAGCTTCACACGCCCACTTTCCATCCTCAGATTCTTTACTTAACAAAACACGAGACAAGAGACCAGCACGCAGACCCTCCCAGGCAATCCTGGATCCCGAATCTTGAATCTCAGTGGTGAACCACTGTCTTAAAGGAAGAGTCATCACCCTTATTTTCTTCATGGATTCTCTCCTTAATTTTGGTAGGAAAAAGGAAAAGAGGAAAACTTCTTTGTGAATTTCAGGGAAAAAAAAAAACCACATAGATCATTCTTTACAGAATACAAAGGATAAGAAAAAAAAATTAACACAGATTTTGAGGGGAGAAATACTGAGACTGCTGACACTGGTGGGTTTCCATTCTCACACGAAACTAAGAAGTGATTCTTCAGCTGGGATGGGGGTGTGATGAGGTGAGTGAGGAATATTTGTAAGACTTACTATCTGTTTTCCACTAGTAAGGTCATTAAACCTTTGTCCGAGCATTAGAACAGCCAAATTTAGAAGCATGCATTTTAACAGGTTTAATTATCTATAGGCACCTAACTGTTAGTTGAAGTCCGGGATTTATGTTTGAAATAATTTCTGTTTACTTCATTTCTGATTACAAAATTAGTATGTGTTCTAAGAAATTAAGAAAATGTAAACAAAAACAAGAAAAAAGAAAAATCTTAATGCTAAGAAGTAACTATCATTACCATTTTGTTTTATATCCTTTCAAGATTTTGTATTCATATGTGCAAATATTAAAAATTAAAATATCTGTGTCTTTCTTTTGTGTAACTATTACATGTCCATTGTCCAAAAATTAGAAAAATACCCAAACGCATATAGTATAAAACAGACAACACTCATCATTCCAACACTTAATGTGTACCCATGTGTAGATACAGGTTTTCTCAGATAAAAATAGGATTTCTGGCTTTCAGATATCACCTCACTTTATAAAATGTCATCCATCTCTACTCCAGTGGCTCTCAACCAGACGTGATTTTGTTCGGGGGACATTTGGCAATACTGGAGACATTGTCTGTTGTCACCCTGGGGCAAGGTTACTACTGGCTTCTTCGGGATAGAGGCCAAGGATGTTGTGGAATATCCCACAATGCACAGAGCAGCCCCCAACCCCTTACAACAGAAAAGAATGACCCCGTCAAAAATGTCAATAGTGCGGAGGTTGAAAAACCCTGCCCTGTTCCCCAAGGTCTCCTTCTTTGCAGGTATAAGGAATCAGAGAATCATTTCAGCTTCAGAGGCCAATGGTCAGGATCTCTGGGATTCCAAACGATCTTGCAATTCCTGCCCAAAATCCTCCTTTCTCCCAACCCAAGAGCAAACTTTGCAGGGATCCTGATGGGTGGAGGCAACGAAGTTTCCAGAATCTCCTATAGCACATGTTTGCTTACCCTGACAAAATACCTGGATTCCTGGGAGGACCAACAGGTGTGCAACTCTGAGCCGTCCTCAACACAGATGCTTGCACTGAAAATATCAGAGGCACTAGAAACCCTCTGCTATTGTTCCCCCTTTTGACTCCACTCAGGAGTCTACGTGGTCTCTATTTTCTGTACCACCTACTCACTGCATCGATTCCTGAGCTCCAGTGAGGGGTAAAGGACCACCTTCTTGTCCGACTGTGGCATAACAAGAAGGTCTGCTGTTCTGGCATGCCTTCCTTAGTCCCTATGCTGTCCTTCCTCAGTGATAACCCTAATTATCAAGTGATTTTCTTCTGAACATGTGTCAACCATATCACGCTCTGGGACCCAAAGTTTACAAAGAACTACAAGTTTTCTTGTCATTATTTCTTATAGCTAATAGAGTTCCATAGACCTAACTCTTTTTTTTTTTTTTTTTTTAAACGTGACTGTTTTCTCATCTAAGTACTTATTTCTGACAGGCCATTGGTCTGTTTTTATTTCATGATATTTCTCATCAGTGTTAGTGGTAAAATAGAATTTCATTATATGGATGGATTAAAATGTAAAAACTTTCTCATTAGTAAATATACTGGACATTCTGTTATTTTGCTATTATAAACATTTTGACAAGCATCTTTGCCCATATACCTTTATGTACTGATTATTTCTCTTTGATAAATTTCTAGAGTGGAATTATTGATTCAAAGTTATGCCCATTTTTAAGCCTAGTTGTAACCATATACAGACCCATCAAACTTGTGCAAAAGTTCCTCCTTCCCTGTGTCCTTCCCTACTCTGAGTTTCATCAATCTTTTAAATCTTCAGAAATCTATTAGATGGAAAAGAGTTATTTGATTGCTGTTGTGAATATGCACAGTTTCAATATTTATTATCATTTGTATTTTTGCGAAGTTTAAAATTTTTTTTCTGAGCTGGTATTTCATTTTTTAATTTGTCTTTTCTGTAGATACACACCACAAGTATATTCTTGACGTTATTTTTTTTTAACTTTATCATATGTTTTTTTTTCTGTATAGAGATTAAAATTTTGTAGCCAGATCTACCAATCTTTTCTTTTATAGTTTCTAGCTTCTGTGTACTGATTAGAGTGTTCCTACCCTCCCACCATTTCTACCTGTGGATTTGGGGGAAAGGGGCACCTTATAGGGTTAAAGTAAGGCTTTAAGTTTCTGTTTTTGTTTGTCTTGCTTTTGCCTTGTGTTTTCTTTCTTCGTTTTTATGATTGTCACTTGTCTCTGTATCAGTTGTAGAATACTTTGTGTTTTTTCATTGATTCTAAATGACCCTTTCTGTACCATTGATGTGTCTAAGTACTGTGCCAGCTAACATGTTATATATGGTAGGCAAGTCTTTCTTCATCTTTCTGCCTTTTCATTATTTCATTCATTTAGTTTGCCCCAAGAATCCTTTATGCAAAACAGAAACAGAGCAAAACAAATGAAAAAAACCTCCACTGATTACTCTTAAAAGTTCAAATTTTGGTCAGTTGAATGGGAATTTGACATCTGTACAGTATTGTGTTTTCTTAACTGATGGCTGTATGTAGATATTATAAATAGCTATTAAAAAGTCATCATAATTATGTAATACATCTATTGTTTAAGCAGAAAAAGGAAACTGTGGTGGGAAAATGCCCTCCTAACATGTCAGACATGCCCTCTGTGCTCCCAGGCCTCCCTCTCCCCCAACCTGCTGCTGCATCTCTGAGCGCTCTCCACAACAAAGCACCGTAAAGCACACATTTGCTCGCTGCAAGCTCTGCTTTCCAGGAACCTGGACCAAGACAATTAAATAAGCCAACAGGTAATTATTGATAGATATGTATTTATTGCCATTTTAAACCTTGTTTTCCAGTTGATTTTGTATTTCTTCTTTGCTCCTTTCTTTTTCTGTTTTTCCTTTTGTGGTTTGATGGTTTTCTTTCATATTATGCTTGTGTTC
This sequence comes from Lipotes vexillifer, assembly GCF_000442215.2. Lineage (NCBI taxonomy): Eukaryota > Metazoa > Chordata > Mammalia > Artiodactyla > Lipotidae > Lipotes > Lipotes vexillifer. Next base: position 284,925 of record NW_006792323.1, on the reverse strand, counting down.
TCTTCTTTTTGGTTTTTGTGAATCTACTGTATGTTTTTGATTTGTGGTTACCCTGTTTTTCAAGTATGTTAACCCATTACTATATCTACTGCTTCCCAACCTAAGTGTCTACCAACAGATGAATGGATAAAGAAGATGGTACATAGATACAATGGGATATTACTCAGCCATAAAAAAGAATGAAATATTACTATCTGCAGCAACATGGATGGGCCTAGAGATTATCATACTAAGTGAAGTAAGTCAGACAGAGAAAGACAAACACCATATGATATCACTTATATGTGTAATCTAAAATATGATATGAATGAACTTATTTACAAAACAGAAACAGACTCATAGACATAGAAAATTCATGCTTACCAAAGAGAAAAGGGGGTGGGGAAGGGATAAATTAGAAGTTTGGGATTAGCAGATACAAACTACTGTATATAAAATAGATAAACAACAAGGACCTACTGTATAGCATGGGAACTATATTCAATATCCTGCAATAAACCATAATGGTTTGAATATATATTATAATATATATATTCTTTTTCGTATTTTTCATATTTTTCGTATTTTTGCTGTATACCAGAAACTAACACATGCTGCAAATCAACTATACTTCAATAATTTTTTTTTTTTAAAGCGCCAACAGGGAAAAGGGTAAAGGACTTGAAAGGGCACTTCACGGCAGAGAAACCTCAAATTACCGATAAGCCAATTAGTCACCAATAACTCAATAAACAAAAATATTTACTATGCTTCACTAGTACTATCAGGGAAATACAACTTAAAACCAACTGGAGAGATCATTACAAACACCAACAAGTGTGAGTGGGAAGGTAGGAATTCTCCCTCATGTTACCTTTAACACTGTGCAGTGTTACAACCACTTGACAAAACAGTTTAGCATGACTCAGAAAGGGGAAAAATGTCCATATCCCATAAGCCTGCAATCCCACTATCAGGCATATACTTACAAACACAAGTGCATGTGCACATCAGGAGATACACTCCAAATGTCCACAACAGCCTTATGAGCAATAGCCAAGTCCTGAAAACCAGCCACATGTTCATCAACACTAGAATATACAGGTAAACAGTAGTACATTCATACAACAGCATACTACCCAGTAATGAAAATGAACGAACTACAACCACACACAACGACATGAACAAATTTCACAACCATAACGTTGTGCAAAAGACAAGACACAAAGGGATAATATGGTATGTTTACATAAAGTTTCAAAACAGAAAAAATGAAATAGTATTTTTAGAGGTACATATATCGGTGATAAACTATAAAGAAAAACAGAAGAATGATTATTCTTAAAAGTAGGATACTGGCTATTCTTAAAGGGGAGTAAAGGGAATACACTCTAAGACAGACATGGGGCTCGTAGGTTATTGCTAATATTCTGTATGCTCATTTTCAGCAATGGCAAGATGCGTGTTCACTTCGTTATTATTCTTTAAAGGTCATATACATTTTATATGCTTTCCAGTATGTGTATTACGTTTTGCAATTTTTACTGAGAAAATCAAAGTACCCAGTCCACCACAATCTTCCCCAAGCATCTCATCAGATGTGAGGCATCTGTTTCCTCCACCTTCTCCTTCACACTTGGAGTCAGACTTTCAATCTAATATAGAAAAAGAAACAACACCCAAAATAATTAATGCATAACTCTGTGGGTAGTGCATGCATGGTTTAAAGAAAGGCAATGGGAAGAGGGCTCACATCTCTAAAGCAAGTATCTCCTCGGCCCATAAATTCTCCAGATTTGGAGAACACAAGATATTTTGAGCAAGATTACTGCCTCTCAGCGAAAAGGTTTTTAGGGCTCTGGACGCAGGTCAATCAGTCACTCCATGGTACAACTTCTGTGGGTTCCTTTAGGGGCCCAGGGAAGACCTCTGGGCGTTCAAAGACCTCCCTCCCCCAGGGACAATTCTGGCATCTTAGACATCTTCTGTCAGGTTAAATTTATCCATAACTTAGACCAGATAGGATAATCTAAAATATTTTCTACTTCCAATATACATAAATAAAAGCCATAGGTGTTTTCTTACTTGGGAATCTTAACTGCAAGACACAGAGGCTGCCTCTCATTTATAAAACAGAAAAGGAGTCTATGAAAACAATACTGGGTATCTCACAGCATCCTTGCGAGGAATGGAGAGCCCTATCCAAGCTAAGCTTCCAGGATCAGTGCCCCCAAACCCCGCAGCACAGCTGGCCTGGTGAGGAGTCCAGGACCCCTGCCACCGCCACCTAACAATGCCCCTCCTTGGATGGAAACTCAGGCTCACAATTACAGCCACCTCAAAGCTGGAGGCCTCCGCTGTCATCATGGTGGAGTCCAGATGGCACTGTCTTCACAAGATGCTCACTGCCAAACACAGGTCTCATACGCAACGCCTCTGACTGGCAGCACTTAGGGTACACGTACCAGCTACAAGGGAAGCTAAGGAAGAATTTTCTGGGTTCCACTGATGCACTGTGCAGGCAGAAATCATGACGATGTCTACTTCATGGTAGATATCTGTGCTCTTTTGCTTGAAAAACTTTCTGTCTGGTATAACTTATGGAATCACAGAACTTCAGTTACTGCCAATTTCTAAATACATGATTGTTGATATTTTTAACTCTCCAGAAAAAGCATGAAATTACACCATCTGTTTTGCTCTTTTGTCCCTGGTGGGCAATATATTTCAGAGTCCCCATGATTCAGAGGAGACAGAGGTGGGGTCTTTTTCTGAGTCTGTATGCATATTTGATAACCATTTTCTACATCACTTAGAAGGGGCTTAGTCACCAGAAATGTCCCATGCAACCAGTTTGAAGGAAGTGGTTGGTGTGGAAGAGCCTTGCCTTAGTGAAAACCCAGTTTTTGGTGATTCTGAAATCCTGGAGTTTCGAGGTGAGGGCTGGTGGAGGTCACAGGCTGGACTGGATGCCAGCTTTATGGCTACAGCCATGCTTCTCTCTCACAAGCTGTTGTGTTTTGAAGCTATCAACAGCTTGGAGGAGGATTTAAGATGTGAAAGTCAGGCTACATTTTTTTTTTCCTATTCTAGTTAGCAATTTGCAACATTTGCTTTCTACCCTGGGACCTTCAGCTTCAGAGGACACCACCTCTGCACATTTAAATCCTATTTTTACGTAGGAACATAAGGTACCTGGTGGGAGTGGAGTGGGGGGCAAGTAGCAGGGGGAAGGGAGGAAAAGCTGTGGGGACTTTTTTTCTTACTGGAGAACAATTTAAAGCAATTTTATCTATTTTTTGGTGTATTATTATCATTATTATTAATATTACATTTTTTACCCTAGAAACTGGAGTTCAGAGGTTATCATTAATCCAAGTTGTAAAAATATTTTCACAGTAGGGCTCCAGTTAACATGGGGCATTTTTCTTTATGTCCTATTTTAACTTTCAAAGCACTCAAGGCAAAAACTTTTGAGTTTTGTGGGCCCCTTACATTCTGTAGTGTCTGATTTATAGGGATAGTAGAGTCAGGGTACATTGAATGGGTGGTTGAGAGTACTTGTGGGGTGGACAAGACTTCAGATGCAGGCCATGTCACCTGGAACCGATGAGATGAGGGAAAGCCTGGATGCAGTAGGGAAGAAGACGGTTGATGGAATGAGCATTTTGGGAGAACAGATGGTGCCCTGCTACTCATTTTCCTGAGAGTCTCCCTGTGTCCCCTTTTCAGACCACTGAGATGGAAAGTCAGTGTTTACTGGAAGTCACAGGGAAGTAGAGGGCTTTGTTTAAAACATCTGTGTATGTTCCTAAGAAATACATTGAGTCCTTTGGCCTCCAGACAAAAATGAGAAAATGTGTTACCTAACAAGGTCATCCATGAAATAGGAGTTGGAAGCCGGTAGAAGCTTCTACTCTAGAGACTTTTAAGAGGAGGCAGCTACCAAATGAACCAGTAAATTGATGAGTGGCATGTGAAGGGTTCAAATTATATCCTGTGATATATGGGAATTTAATATGTGATATATCCACTATTCCAATTCACTGGGAAAGGATATGTGTTTACATGCCTATCCATCTGGAAGAAATAAAAGTAGACCCCTTCCTCACACCATATGTAAACAAAAATAGCAGACAGATTAAAGATCTAATATCTTATTTTATTTTTTAAATTTTTTGTTTGTTTGTTTGTTTGTGGTATGCGGGCCTCTCACTGTTGTGGCCTCTCCCGTTGCGGAGCACAGGCTCCGGACGCGCAGGCTCAGCGGCCATGGCTCACGGGCCCAGCCGCTCCACGGCATGTGGGATCCTCCCGGACTGGGGCACGAACCCGTGTCCCCTGCATCGGCAGGCGGACTCTCAGCCACTGCACCACCAGGGAAGCCCAGATCTAATATTTTAATATAAAAATATAAAAAGAAAGTAGAGGAGATAATGTGGGTGACACAAAAGTAACACAAAAAACAAGACATCATGGGCTTCCCTGGTGGCGCAGTGGTTGAGAGTCCGCCTGCCGATGCAGG
>NW_006792323.1:265999-280411 GCF_000442215.2 Lipotes vexillifer | reverse complement strand
GGTGAGCCATGGCCGCTGAGCCTGCGCGTCCGGAGCCTGTGCTCCGCAACGGGAGAGGCCACAACAGTGAGAGGCCCGCGTAACGCAAATAAGACCAAAAAACAAAAAACAAGACATCACCAAAGAAGTTGACCAGTGCACATCAAAATGAAAAATTATATAGCAAAGATAATATAAACAAAAATTTTTAAATGCTAGGTTGGGAAAAGTTATTTGCCACCCATATGATCAATATCCCTGATACATTAAAAGCTACAACATATTGAAAAGTAAAATACAAAAATGAGCAGAAGATATGCAATACAAATAGTGGCTAAACCTATGAAAAATTGCTCAGTATAACTCTAGTTTGGGAAATTAAAACAACGATAGGATGCAACTTTTTATGAGGAAAAAAAGCAAGTTATAGATTTTTTACTATATGTACAGTATAATATGTTTTTTCAAGAAAGGAAGGAAGAAAGGCCCTATCTATAGGCATAAATACGTTTTGAAGGATACATACCAAAATGTAAAATTAATTATCTCAGGGCCCAGGGGAGATACTGAGCCAAAAGATGAGAGATTTAATTTTTCCCTTCATATATATTTGTAGTGTTTTACTTATCTTAATGAGGATTTATTAATTTTGTGATTTAAAAAAAATCCAATAATGAAGCACTGTCTTAAAATTAACTGTTGTGATGAATTAGGGCAAATAAAGAGTCAAGAAACCCTCCAGACTCTGGTCTGGCCAAGTGATCCTCTAGGTTGTACCATTCATTGAGATAAAGATGTTTCCAGTGACCATAAACAAATATTTTCCCACAATAAATACCTGTTTGTTTATACCAAAGGCAAATGTCAGTTTACATACTAAGATTCAATAAATGTTACTTTATTTCTTTCAAATCAAAGTAATTTTGACCCTGAGTTCTTCATCACATGAGGTGATTGGGACACTCTGTATCCATCATGGTTGGGCCCTGACCCCATCCAAGGTCTCACCAGACACCTGGAAAATGGCAGGGACTTGGAGACAGAAGATGTGGGTGGAGACCAGTCTTCCACCCTCCAGATGACCTTGAGCATATGGATGCAGTTCTTTGAGCCTTGGGTTCCTCATCTATCAAATAGGATTGATTTGTCCTGGGTGGCTCACAGAGGTGTCACAGGATCATGGCTCTTTAATTCAAACCCCAGAGCCTTCATGATCCTCTTAAAATGCCCTGCTCTGAAGCTCAGGGTGATCTAGAACTTGGCTGAATGACTGCCAACTGGACTGCATGAAGAAAGCCATGTCTTTGAGAGGATAATGTGTTTACAATTAAATCTCAGAGGATCGGGGATAGTTGAAGGACCTGGCGGTGGTGGGGGGGGAGGTGGGGTAAGGGCGATCTGGAATTCAGGTCTCAGAAAGTTAAATCCTCAAATGCCTCAACAGACCTTCCTCGGACCTAAGATCTCTTAATATCTCAGTGATACCTCCAATAAAACTGTTGTATGGAAAGAGTTATTCTTTAAAAAGAAAAAATATAAATAAATTTGGTTTTTGTGCTCTTCACAGAGAAATTCTTGCAGAATGACCAAAGACTTCATTTAAATATCTTGGATAGCTCTTTAGAGAGAGATTTATCATCCAGATCCTTCTCCCAAACGTCTGGAGAAATGAGGAGATGGTTTATGAAATGTTCAATGAATCTCTATAATAACGTTTCCCTGGGCTCAGTGGGCATTTCCTGGACAAGGGGCACCTGTACTTACAGTATTTGAATAATGCTCTGTCCCCTCTGGTGGGGATGTAATGTCAGGGGAGGGTTATGTGCTGCTTAGGAAATAGGAGCTCTGGTTTTCTCCTAAATTGGACATTGAACCAGTGACTCTCCCTAGGTCTTTGTTTACCCTCACGGTAAATAAGACAATTCTACAACCTGACATTCAGAACATTAGTCTCTGCTGTCACATGATAATAGAAGGTACCAACTCATGCATAGATTTTAGCTTTTGAATTGACTGTCTAGGTGTTGCACTTTGTGTTTCTAGGCAACTTGCAATTTCTGCATATCCTGGTTTGACCTCCATATCCATGACATGTGATTTTGTATTGTATGTGTTAGGGAATTGTTGCTTTGAAACTGAAATCAAAGCAATTATGCTCTTATTAGTAATGACTCATAACAGGGGTACCTGAAGCAGACCCTGAGGTATACAGAAAGGCTCATTGATAAGTTGTGACTTCATTTGACACTCTCTTACCCATTGTGACCCACTAGTGCAAGGGTCAGGAAACCATGCCCCATGGGCCACACCTCATGTGCCACCACTTTCTGTGGACAAAGTTTTGTTGGAACACGGCCACACTCATTTCTTGACATGTTGTCAAGTTGTCGATAGCTGTGTTCATGTTACATCAGCAAACCTGAGTAACTGAGATGGAGATGTGATGGCCCCCAAAAGCCTAAAATATTTACTGTCTGCCCTTTACAGAGAAAGTTTGCCAACGCTGGACTAATGTATCTCTCACCTTAGTTGGAAGGCCTGCTCTACAATGGAAAGGACTGTGTCTCTGGGGCTGACATTTAGGGCCTGACTAACTCAGCCAGTGACTCCCTTTTTTTTCTCTTCTGTGAAGACTCTGTTCCAACCAGGCCAGCCCAGCCCCTTTTCTACTCCTTGCAGATGAAATGTTCTCCCCTCCCCACTCCTCAGCCCCAGCATACAGCCAGCAAAGTGGCCATAATTAATTCATTCACAGTGATGTGAATCCTCTCAGTGTGGTCCATTAACCAGCAGCATTACTATCTGAACATTTGCTAGAAATACAGAATCTCAGGCCCCAATCCAGACCAACTGAATCAGAATCTGTATTTTAGCAAAATCCTCAGACGACTTGAAACGCTGATCTAGAGCAGTTCTAGCCAATAGAACCTTCTGCAATGATGGAAATATTCCCTCTCTGCAATGTCCAACATGGCAGCCACCAGCCCTATGTGACTGCTGGGCAACTGACTTGTGGCTAGTGCAACTCAGACACTCAATTTTCTTTTTAATTAAAAAAAAACTTTTTTATCAGAGTATAGTTGATTTACAATGTTATGTTACGCAATTGGTTTGGGTTTTTTTTGTTGTTGTTGTCATTGTTTGGGGATTTTTTTTTTGGCCACGCAGCAGGTGGGATTTTAGTTCCCCAACCAGGGATTGAACCTGTGCCCCCTGCATTGGAAGCGTGGAGTCTTAACCACTGGACCACCAGGGAAGTCCCTCAGAGACTCAATTTTTAACTGTTATTTAAATTAATTTAAGTTTATAAAGACACATGCAGCTGGTGGCTACCATATTGTAGAGTACAGCTCTAAACCATACTCTCAGAAAGGGATCCTGGGGGAACACTTGTAGTTCATTCCCATAAGCCTCCAAAGTCACCTGGAGCATTCCAGCATTGGTCTGAGCCTGGAAGAGGATACACCTCATGGGACATCCAGCAAAGTCCCTATGGGGTTCTATGGCTGGACTGCTCAAATTGTCCCCCAAAGCCTGGGATAGGCAGGGACATTGACTATGTGTGGGTACTCAAGGGCCAAATCCTCCCAAGGCAACTATTGGTCCCAGGTAGCACTTGAGATATGGGGAGGATCAAATCTGAGGATCTCTCCCAGGAGGGTGGTGGTGAGAGGAAATACCTCCAGCCAACTGGTATATCCAACTGAGGGGGCCAGTCCACAAGACAAAGTCTTGCAGGCTCAGACCTGGCTCTCCCCTTATCATAATCACACAGGCCTAGGGACCAGAAGGTCGCAACCATGAGGACCTTTACAGGTTATCCTGTGCAAACTTTCTATACATGGCTGCCATTGCTGAGGTGCTTAGAGGGTGAGGAACTTATACAAGTACATGCAGGGAGTCAGCAAGGGGTGAACCTGGGTCATTTTTTTCACAGTCTCACAATTCAGCATGTCCATCTTAACACAGAGCAAAGACCTCCCTCCATCCAGTCTGGCTCACGGTCTATATCCACACTGAGACTGGGCCCCCCTGATCCCCACTGTCAGCGCCTCACACCTTTTTGTTCCTAGTCTGGGAATTGCTATTAAAGAAGGCAGCAGGCTCTAGGTGCCTGATTCTTTTTTTCTTTCTTTTTTTTTACTGGAATATAGTTGATTTGCAATGTTGTGTTAGTTTCTGCTGTACAGCAAAGTGATTCAGTCATACATATCCATATATCCACTCTTTTTCAGATTCTTTTCGAGTATTCAGTAGAGTTCCCTGCGCTATACAGTAGGTTCTTATTAGTTATCTATTTTATACACAGTAATGTGTATATGTCAATCCCACTCGCCCAATTTATCCCTCCCCCACTTGCCCCTGGGAACCATAAGTTTATTTTCTACATCTGTAACTCTATTTCCATTTTGTGGTTAAGTTCATTTGTACCCTTTTTTTAGATTCCACATGTAAGCAATATTTACAATATTTGTCTTTCTCTTTCTGACTTACTTCACTCAGTAAGATAATCTCTTGGTCCATCCATGTTGCTGCAAATGACATTATTTCATTCTTTCCAATGGCTGAGTACTATTCCATTGTATATATGTGCCACATCTTCTTTATCCATTCATCTGTCAATACAAACACTTAGGTTGCTTCCAGGTCCTGGCTATTGTAAATAGTGCTGCAATGAACATTGTGGTACATGACTCTTTTTGAATTATGGTTTTCTCAGGGTATATGGCCAGCAGTGGGATTGCTGGATCGTATGGTAGCTCTATTTTTAGTTTTTTAAGGAACCTCCATACTGTTCTCCATAGTGGCTGCACCAACTTACATTTCCACCAACAGTGCAGGAGGGTTCTCTAGGTGCCTGATTCTTATCTCTTCCCAGAAGAGCCATGCCTACCATAAACCCAACGTATTAGCTTCTCAGGGCTTCCATAACAAATTACCACAAACTTCTTGGCTTAAAACAGCAGAAATTTATTCTCTCACTGTTCCGGAGGCCAAAAGTCCAGAATCAAGGGCTGTGCTCTCTCTGAAGCTGCTCCAGGAAGACCCTGCCTTGCCTCTCTTGTGCTCCTTGTCTTGTGGCAGCAAAATAGCAGTCTCTGCCTCCATCTTCACATGGTCTTCTTCCCTGTGTCTGTCTTCTCCTTTTCCATCTCTTAAAGGACCCTTAGGGGCTTCCCTGGTGGCGCAGTGGTTGAGAGTCCGCCTGCCAATGCAGGGGACACGGGTTCGTGCCCCAGTCCAGGAGGGTACCACGTGCCGCGGAGCGGCTGGGTCAGTGAGCCATGGCCGCTGAGCCTGTGCGTCCGGAGCCTGTGCTCCGCAACGGGAGAGGCCACAACGGTGAGAGGCCCGCGTACCGCAAAAAAAAAAAGACCGTTAGGGTGGACCTAGGACCCACCCTAATCCAAGGCGGTCTCATCTTGAGATCCTTACCTTACTCACATCTGCAAGGATGATATTCACAGGTACCAGAGTTTAGGATGTGGACATGTCTTTTTGGAGCCACTATTCAACCCACTATACCTAGTGACTAGGATCCTTTCTAGAAAGTCTCAGTGCCTTCCCTTATGTGGGTTTCAGCCTCTTTCTCTTCCGGTGCTGTCTTGTCTGTCCTCCAAACACATGGCAGAGGCTCTACGAAGCTTGCTCCCTGGAGCAGGGGAGCTAGAGCCCCTGAAAGGACTCTCTGGTTTCCTTTGCCGTGCAAAAGCTTCTAAGTTTGATTAGGTGAGAGACGCCTAATCACTTTCCACGCTCCTCACTCCCTGCACTTTACTTCTGAATGCATCCATTAGTTTTCCAATAATCCCCTTCTAAGTCCAACAAGGCTGAGTGGGTTTCTGCTCTTTGTAACCAGTAAACACCCGCAAAACATGTCTGGTTTAAAACCCGTTACCCTGTGAAAACCAGCACCATGGGAAGAGTATCTTATAAGAAAGAGTCATTCAATTAGTTCGTTATTGAAAGAATAAACAGCAAAAAAGAACAAGATCCAATGAGCAACCTCTTCCCAGGCCACAGTAATCAAACAGACTGGCATTATGATTTATAAATTAATTGCCTATGCGTTTTGTCAATACGAGTTATTCTTCCCCTCAAGAACCTGATCCTTTGTGGATGAGTTCATAAAGTTATGCTTTTGAATCTGAAATTTGAGGTGACAGCCACAACAATCACAAGGACTTGATTAAGCATCTTGGCAGCTCTACACATTCTTACTACATCTGCTACCAGAGGCTCCGCCAGAGAGCAGATGAGAATGGGAGGAAAGAAAGACAGAACGTGCTTGATTCTGGCTGAAACTGACCTACCGAAGGCTCAGGTCTAGACTTTTACATTCAGGTTATTATTTGTGTTTTGAGGATGCAGAAGAGCTAAGACGCCCTTGATAATATTTTGTCTGTTCAACATCCTCCTCTTATCCCCTAACATAAATGAGCAGCACAGAGATTCAAGGGAAATACACAGCCACGGTAATGGTAGATATATAACAGTTTATACTGTCCATTCTTTTACGGAAGAGATTGAATGTCAGAGAAAACTGATTTGAAATTTTGTTTTCTATAAAGTTAAAATGCATGTGGAGAAAACTGCAATGTCATCTTTTTGTGCCCTGTTTACAAAGTTCACATGTTGGGCAGGTGGGGAGGACAAGAGAAGCTTTGATAACTTCAGTGCCAGCTTTTTCAATGTGACATTATATAACCAAGTATGATACATTAAGCTTTCCATCAGGGCAAACGTGTAGCACTTCAGAGAATTTGCTAAGCCTTAAATAAATCTTCTATTTTTAGCCTAACCACTAGAATTGAATTTTCTTTTCCCTTTCTCTTGCAATAGTTATCGGCAACTTTCTATGAAAGTTCTTTGATCTCATTAGAAGTCTTAGGAAACGTGAACTGATGAGAAAAGCAAAGACTTAAAAATCCTAGACGCATGGGTTCAACTGTTAGCCTTAAACTGAATGTCAATTTTTTGATATGCAAAATTGTAATGGCAAAGTCTATTTACTAAGGAGATCAGAAGGATGGAATGAAATAGCATTTATCTGTGGTCTCCAACGTGAGTCTCTCATTACAATCACCTTTAAAATATGGGAATGTTCAGACCGTGTTCTAGCCCAACTGACTCAGACCCTGTGAGACGGGATCTGGAATTAATATATTCTAAAACACTTCAGGTTTTAGAATCTTTAGGCATCCAGGCAAGAACAAGGGCCCAGTTTTTAAACCACTTTTAAATTGAGATTTTTATTTATTTATTTATTTATTTATTTTGTGGTACGGGGACCTCTCACTGCTGTGGCCTCTCCCGTTGCGGGGCACAGGCTCCGGACGCGCAGGCTCAGCGGCCACGGCTCACGGACCTAGCCGCTCCGCGGCATGTGGGATCTTCCCGGACCGGGGCACGAACCCACATCCCCTGCATTGGCAGGCGGACTCTCAACCACTGCGCCACCAGGGAAGCCCTAAATTGAGATTTTTTTAGAAGGAAAAAAAAAAGTGTGTGTGTGTGTGTGTGTGTGCGTGTAGTGTTTCCTGATTAGCGAACCCCTAGCGAGGGAGTAGGCTATTAAGGCTACTAGTCGATGGTGCTGGGAGTAGCTTATCCCATCCACATGCTTTGTTAGCAAGATTGCATCAAGTGGTAATTTCAGTTGACACTGAATATAATTAATGATGTAATTTCTAGTTGTTCCAGTTCAACTCCCTTAAAATTATATCGGGGAAACTAGAACATTATGACACATTCCTGACTAAAGCACAATAGATGGGATTAAACTCCTATGGATACTTCATTTCCATTTGTAAGCAGCTCTCTGCAGGAGGCACCCCTTTGTTGTGTCACTAACCTTAAACCAGACACCACCATGCTGTACTCCTCTCTGGCCCTAGCACACCTTTCCAGTCTTTCGATCACACAATACCTTGCTTAACATGTCGGTTCTTTCCATAGAACCAACGGAAGTAGAAGAACGGACGTAGAAATTTCAAGAAGTGGAAATGAAGAATAAGTAATTAACAGATGACCAGATCTCTTCCTTAGCTTCCCCTTCAGTCATCTCGAGAACAAACTGTACGAACAAGATACCATCTAAGGAAAGATCACAAGAAGTGGACGAGCCTGCACACAGTGAGGGTTGGTGATGACCCCCTATCTCAATGATTCTCTGAGATTACTTCTCTTTTGACCTTTAAAAACAGCCGAGCAGAATCTTTGGAGACGGTTTTTGGGGGACATTGAGTCCACCATCTCCCCAGATGGCCGACATTCTGATTAAAACCAACTTCCCTTTCTACCGACATTTCTCTCTCTCGGGTATTGATTTTTGAGCGGCAAGCAGCTGCACCTGATTTGGTGGCACTTGAGGTCATGGGTTATATTTCTTTCCTAATGTGGGGTCCTCTTAACACCAGTTTAAGACCTCATGCAGCTCGAGCATACATCGATTTCTGATTCTGTGAACTCCAGTAGTAGATCCCTGAGATTAGACATCAAAAGTGTGACGCTGTCTCCCCTCTTCACCTTTCCCACGTAGTCTCCTATAAATCAACAGATAAACTCACCATGGACCTGAGATGGATTATCCATGGGCTTTAAGCATAGAAACTCATAGCCAGAGTTGTATGAATGCAAACCCAAAGTCATCTGCATTCATGATTTCTCTGAACCTAGCGGACCTCCAGTTCAGCAAGGTGTCCCTAGTTAACAGATTACACAGAAGGGAACCGAACTGTGAGTCTTGGTGAAGAAGCTCTTGATCTTCCTCTGATTCTAGAAAGAAATTAAAATCAAACCCAGCCTGTGAGAAATCTCTGCTTATCTCTAGTAATATACCATACATTGAGAATATCAAGTTTCAGATGTTTCTAAGGCTTTTGTCTTCTCTCTCTCTCTCTCTCTCTCTTTCTCTCTCTCTCATCTTTACCAATCCCGTAGCTCTTCCTTTTTAATACCCTTTAAAAAAAAAAAAAGCACAGTCACTGTCTTCGGGAATATTGATTTTCTGCATGTGCTTTGGCACAGGAATGATTCCAAAAGCAAAGCACAGGCTTGAAACTCACCCAGGTCATGAGCATCACGCGTGTGATTCACAAAATGCTATTTTTTGCATCTTGAAAACCTTGAAATAAAATTCAAAAACAGAAATGAAATTATTGCTAGCAGTATCTATCCCCTACTAACAGCTAATCAGTATGCTTGTAGAATAATTTAATTCAAGGGAAGAAATATTCCGTTTCCTAAATCAATCTATTGTCACCACTCAAGGGAAATAAAATACCAGAGTTTGAATTTTCTAAACCAAATAGTTTTATAATTTCAGTTGCTAGGATAAGACTGTTTATATAGTCGTTTATTATCTCAAAGCACTTTGAAAATTATTTTACAGCTTTCTTGGTGAATGGATCTGATTAAAAACTCACTGTTGTGATAAACACTCCATATTACCCTCACATTTATTTACTGAAGGTGTTACTAGCAAAGTGCCTAATCGAAACTCCTGTTCCTCGATAAACATTGCCTGTGCCTTGACCTTTATGGCAGTGCTTGTAAAATGACTTCACTCTCATGAGCAGTATATTAATTGCTAAAGGAAAGGAGGAAGGAAGGAAGGAAAGAAGGGAGGGAGGGAGGGAGGGGAGGAAGAAAAGAGAGAAAGAGACAGTGGGAAAGAGAAAGAGAGAAAAGAGAAAGAAAAAAGAAAAAGAAAGAAAGAAAAAGAGAGAGAAAGAAAGAAAGAAGAAAAGAAAGAGAGAAAGAAAAGAAAGAGAAAAATTATTGCTAAATTTTCTTAGTTACCTCTTCCAATCTAAACTTGCTAACAATCTCTAACCCTGCAATCTCTTCAATAGACTTATTTTCAGAAAACGTCTTTCTTTCTTACATCTTTATCCACGTAACTTCTTTGTTTTTATTCCCCGTCTGATAATATCTCTCAGCGTTTTCTACCATCTCCATCTCACATTCATGGCTTTTTGCTGCCTTTTTTCCCGGTTGTTATTCAGCACCTTCCATTACGAAGTCCTCTCAGCTCCATTATTTACTATCAATAAGTGACATCATTAACAGATGATCAAACACAAACTCAAGGCGGTCCAGTTGACAATGGTGTATCAGCCTTCGTGATGAATTCCTGAGTTCATCTGTGCAAATTCTTGGTATTAAAATACTCAGTCTCAATAGTTTGCAGCCGTTTCTAAGACATTGGCCAACAACAGTCATCTTGTTTGATTAAAGGAGAAAAAGCTTAATATCTGCAGCATAGGCAAAAATGTCTAAGAAAACATTATTGTGTGCTTACAAAGGTCAGGCACTGTACTAGGAGGTGGGAATCAGTGGTGAATAAGAAAGACCCAGACCTTTCTCTCATGAAGTTAACAGCCAAGTGCAGGAGACAGACTTTAATCAGCAATAACATATTGTTCTTTAATTACGTGGTGAAGTTATATGGGTAATGCTGGGGAAACGACAGAGTGCTATGAGACTGTGTAACCTGAGGGTCGAGCTTCCTCTGGTGTCAGGGAAAGTTGCTCTAAGAAACTGACATTTAGACTGAGCCCTGAAGGAAGATTACCAAGTAAAAAGGGAGAAAAGGAGGGTTCCAAATGAAGGAATAGCAAGCTCCCAGGTCCTGAGGCTGGGGCGTAAGAGAGGTCACAAGAAAGCCAGAGCACCTTGAATAAAGAAAGCTTCAGATGAGCTGAACTGTGGAGAGAGGCAGGGGTCAAATCTGACAGCCCCCAGTGAGCAGCCAGTGCAAGATTTCAGGCAGACAAACGAGATAAGATCTGCATTTTAGGAACACAGCAGTTGTGCTGCAGAGAATGGATTGGCAGGGGCCCAGGGTAGAAACAAGGAGAGCAGTCAGGATGCTGTTGAAATCTGGGAAGGAGGGGATGGTGAACTGGACTAGTTGGGAACTGTGGAAACAGAGAAATAGAGGATTCAGGAGATATTTAGGAAATGAAATCAGTAGAAGCAAATGGCAAACGTTTGATTCTTTTTTTTAACAGAGATCCTTCCCCACATTTTATAAGTTTTTGTTTTGTTTTGTTTTGTTAAATTTAGTTTTCATTTTATATTGGAGTATAGTTGATTTACAATGTTGTGTTAGGTTCAGGTGTACAGCAAAATGAATCAGTTATACGTATACATATATCCATTCTTTTCCAGATTCTTTTCCCATATAGGTTATTACAGAGTACTGAGCAGAATTCCCTGTGCTATACAATAGGTCCTTGTTGGTTATTTATTTTATACACAGTAGTGTGTGTATCTTAATCCCAATCTCCTGATTTATCCCACCCCACACAAATGTTTGATTCTACTTCCCAAACATATCCCAAATCTATATTAAATGTAAAGACTAAATTTTCTCATTAGTGTGTTTGTGTGTATGTGTGTGTGTGTGTGTGTGTGTGTGTGTGTGTGTGTGTGTGGACAGAGAGAGAGACAGAGAGATTGAGAGGGGGTGGGGGACCAGCATGGAATCAGTGAAGTCTGTATCTAACTTGGCTGTGAGCCATGGTCATCAGCCACAGTATCTGCCCTAGACTTCCACGTCCAGAAGACTGCTGGTCATTAGAGGACTCTGAGGGGAAGATGGCCAGACACTGGATGAATAACTCCACCCAACCCCACCATCAACACTGGAAAACTCATTTGCAGCTTGTGCTCTAGGGACCATGGTGGCATTACACGTGCACAGAAGAAGCAAGCAGCATACATAAATACAAAAAAATATTCTTATCTAACAGGACTGAACATGAAGTACTCTTTTTTTTTTCCTCCAGTTTCATTGAGATATAACTGACATATAGCCCTGTGTAAGTTTAAGGTGTACAGCATCATGATTTTGACTTACGTACATCATGAAATGGTTATCACAGTAAGTTTAGTGAATTTCCATCATCTCATGTAGATACAAAACTAAAGAAATAGAAAAATAACTTTTTCCCTCGTGGTGAGAACTCTTTAAGATTTACTCTCAACAACTTTCATATATAACATACAGCAGAGTTTATTATATTTATCATGCTGTACATTACATCCTAGTCCTTATTTATCTTATACCTGGAAGTTTGTACCTTCTTTCTTTTTTTTTTTTTTTAGCTGCATTGGGTCTTCGTTGCTGCGTGTGGGCTTTCTCTAGTTGCGGTGAGCGGGGACTACTCTTCGTTGCGGTGCGCAGGCTTCTATTTGCGGTGGCTTCTCTTATTGCTGAGCACGAGCTCTAGGTGTGCGGGCCTCAGTAGTTGTGGCTCGCAGGCTCAGTAGTGGTGGCTGGCAGGCTCAGTAGTTGTGGCGCAGAGGCTTAGTTGCTCCATGGCATGTGGGATCTTCCTGGACCAGGGATCAAACCCGTGTCCCCTGAATTGGCAGGCGGATTCTTAACCACTGCGCCACCAGGGAAGCCCGGAAGTTTGTACCTTTTGACCACCTTCATCCAATTCCCCCTCCCCCCACCACTGGCCTCTGATAACAACAAATCTGATCTCTTTTTCTGTGAGTGTGTTTGCGTTTGACATGTAATTGACCTACAACAGTATGTTAGTTCCTGTTACACAACATAGTGATTTGATATTTCTGCACATTTCAAAATGATGACCATGATACGTCTAGTCACATGTCACCCTACAAAGACAGTACACAGTATTCGCTATATTCCCCACACTGTACATTTCATACCCATGACTCATTTATTTTGCAACTGAAGCTTATGAAGTACTCTCTTTTATCAAAGACATATCAGCTAAGGATTACCAGCTTTCCAAAAATGAGCACTTAACAAAGTTTGGAATGTAAATGCTGCTAGGATGTAGGACAACACAAAGATACCTATTTCTCACCATGGGACCCTGCAAAATTACTTTTAACTCTCTGAACACCATTTTTTTCATCTGTAACATGGGGATAATACAACCTATTTCATAGAATCCTTCTGTTACTTAAATAAGATAGTGTATTACATTAGAAATGATATTAAGGCTCCTGGAATACAGTGGGTATAAAAGAAATGGTAGCTAAGACTTTTATCCTGACAGCCATCACTGTGAATATTAATTATTACATTATAATTTTCCAGGCTGGCTAAGAGCTCCAGCTGACTAAATGTTGGACTGCTCAGCCTTTACCACATGTGTGTTTTCAACCCTGACTCTGGTATTTGGGAATAACTAACTTTGGGAAATTATAAATCTGGTTGTTGAAAGCCAAGTTTGTGGTGTCTTCCTGTGATCTCTGGTATAGCCCCACATTTTCCTGAGAATCCTTAGGATTTTGATTTTCATCATCTTCACACTTTAGGTCAACGTCAAAAACTACCAAACAGGGCTTCCCTGGTGGCGCAGTGGTTGAGAGTCCGCCTGCCGATGCAGGGGACACGGGTTCATGCCCCGGTCCGGGAAGATCCCACATGCCGCGGAGCAGCTGGGCCCGTGAGCCACGGCCGCTGAGCCTGCGCGTCCGGAGCCTGTGCTCCGCAACGGGAGAGGCCACAACAGTGAGAGGCCCACATACCGCAAAAAGAAAAAAGAAAAAACAAAAAACTACCAAACGTTACAATTCACGGAGCCTGGGTACTGCTAAGTATGTTTCCACCAGAAATTATGCTACTGAATGGGTTCTTCTTAAAAGATATAATAGGTCTGAATGAAAACTTTTCAGAACATGCTACTGTATCTAATAAAGACCATGTATGTATATATAATTTATATATCACTAGTCTGTTTATATAGTCAAGGTGACAGCTTATGAGTTTAAACCAAATATATATACTTTATACCATTTATATGTATTATATATATATACTTAAGAATATACATTTTAGGTATGAAATTATTAAACTGTCTCATGCAATTACTAAATTTTAAATTATAATTATTTCATGTATCTTATTTGTAGAAATTAAAACAGTAATCAAAATTTATATTGGTATTTATATATATATATATATATATATATATTTTTTTTTTTTTTTTTTTTTTTTTTGCGGTACACGGGCCTCTCACTGTTGTGGCCTCTCCCGTTGCGGAGCACAGGCTCCGGACGCGCAGGCCCAGAAGCCATGGCTCACGGGCCCAGCCGCTCCGCGGCATGTGGGATCTTCCCGGACCGGGGCACGAACCCGTGTCCCCCGCATCAGCAGGCGGACTCCCAACCACTGCGCCACCTGGGAAGCCCGGTATTTATATTTTGAAGTTTAATGTTTGATGTCAGATTCAAGTAAAGAAATACATTATTTGGTTTTGTTTTTTTCCTAATAATTTTATTTATTTATTTATTTATTTTTGGCTGCGTTGGGTCTTCGTTTCTGTGCGAGGGCTTTCTCTAGTTGTGGCAAGCGGGGGCCACTCTTCATCGCGGTGCACGGGCCTCTCACTGTTGCGGCCTCTCTTGTTGCGGAGCACAGGCTCCAGACGCGCAGGC
>NW_006792323.1:264969-265907 GCF_000442215.2 Lipotes vexillifer | reverse complement strand
CGGGGAAACCCCTGGTTTTTTTGGTTTTTTTTTTTTTTTTTTTTTTGAAATCGACAAATACACAAATATTTGTGGATATCCTTTAAAACCAGTTTCTATCGTATCATTTCTTCATGCTTTACTGTAAAATGGCCATTTTCACTCCTTTGATTATAGATAACAAATATATAATATAACAAAGAATAATATAATGTAATCCTATTTTAAGAGGGGGAAAAAGTAAATGTAAAGTGATTTTTTAACTGAAATACATACATTTTATAAAATCATTGATCAGGTGAGGATTATTCAGCAAAATAATAAACTCATTTTGAATATAAGCTATTTCCAGGAAGCAATAAATTCTGGAGTCTCCCTGTCATGTTTGTAAACATCCTTCTACACCCTAGTCCACCCAACCCTGACTGCCCAAGCCTATTTTTTCCCCAAGTGATCTAGACCTCGCCTCTAATTCCTCATACACATCAAAAATCCCGTGTTCCACTCAGCCATGAAAAAGAACAAAATAATGTCATTTTCAGCAACATGGATGCAACTAGAGATTATCGTACTGAGTGAAGTAAGTCAGAAAGAGAGACAGATACCATACAATACCACTTGTATGTGGCATCTAAAATATGGCACAAATGAACCTATCTACAAAACAGAAACAGAATCATGGACATAGAGAACAGACTTGTGGTTGCCAAGGGGGAGCAGGGCAGGGAGAGAGATTGCGTGGGAGCTTGGGGTTAGTAAATGCAAACTAGTACATTTAGAATGGATAAATAACACGGTCCTACTCTATAGCACAAGGAACTATGGTCAGTATCCTGTGATAAATCATAATGGAAAAGAATATTTAAAAAGAATGTATGGGGCTTCCCTGGTGGCGCAGTGGTTGAGAGTCCGCCTGCCGATGTAGGGGACACGGGTTCGTGCCCCGGTCCGGGAGGATC
>NW_006792323.1:205498-264853 GCF_000442215.2 Lipotes vexillifer | reverse complement strand
AAAAAAAAAAAAAAAAAAAAAAAAAAAAAGAATGTATGTATAACTGAGTCACTTAGCTGTACAGCAGACATTAGCACAACATTATAAATCAACTATACTTGAATTAAAAAGAAAAAAACCCCATGTTCCATTCGCACCAGACTCTGGCCTGGGAGGCAGGGGTGGCCATGGTTACTAACCGGGTAAATGTCTTCCTTATGATATATCAGCCAGCTAACATGTGACCCCTCCCAGGTGGCAACATGCACACTCGTCTTTGGGAGAATTCTAAGAAATGAAGCTGATGTAACTTTCAGACAATATGGCAGGCCAGGGAAAGAAACATTTGGGGTCACATAGTTAACAGTCCAGTAGTGGAGAACATGTTACCTTCTCTTGGAATCCGCATGAGCTTTCATCATCTTTAGGCCTGAACCTTCCCCCCTAAGTTCAACCTGCGTGCATTCCCTAGACTGCAGGTATTATCTTCATAAGCATGATCCCCAAACCCCTATCCCTAAGTTTAACTTCTAGTATGTTCCTGTCTCCAGTTCCTTACCACCTGCTGAGCATTTCCACATAGGTGCCCTGCTGGCACCTCAAACACAGTATGTCTAAAATGGAACAACCCTCCATTTCCTTATTTTAACTTTGTTATTTTACATTAATGGTATCTCAATTTTCCAGACAGCTAAGATTATACACTTGGTGCAGCCACTATGGAGAACAGTATGAAGGTTCCTTAAAAAACTAAAACTAGAGCTACCATATGATTGAGCAATCCCATTCCTGGGCATATATCCAGAGAAAGCTCTAATTCAAAAAGATACATGCACCCCAATGTTCATAGCAGCACTACTTACAATAGCCAGGATATGGAAGCAACCTAAATGTCCATCAACAGACGAATGGATAAAGAAGATATGGTGTGTGTATGTGTGTATATATGTGTGTGTGTGTGTATACACACACACACACAAACACACACACACACAATGGAATACTACTCAGCCATAAAAAAGAATGAAATAATGTCATTTGCAGAAACATGGAGGGACCTAGAGATTATCATACTAGGTGAAGTAAGCCAGACAGAGAAAGACAAATATCGTATGAGATCACTTACATGTGGAATCTAAAATATGATACAGATGAACTTATTTGTAAACCAGAAACAGGCTCACAGACATAGAAAACAAACTTATGGTTACCAATGGGGAAACGTGGTGAGGAAGGATAAATTAGGAGTCTGGGATTAACAGATAAATACTACTATATATAAAATAAGTAAACAACAAGGTCCTACTGTATAACACAGGGAACTATAATATATTTAATATCCCGTAATAAACCATAATGGAAAAGAATATGAAAAAGAATGTATACATATATATATATATAAAACTGGATCACTTTGCTGTACACCAGAAACTTCCACAACATTGTAAATCAACTAAACTTCAACTAAGAACAAAAAGATTATACACTTATCACTGATCCCTCCCTTTTCCCTTCTTTCTTTTCTCCTCCACATACATTCAACTGCCAAGAGCATTAATGAAGTCACACGTGTATGGGGTAGAAACACACAACTTTAAAGGACTCTGGGCTGGCCAGGCTCTATTTGGAGCTCTATGTCTGATTCTAGGTACCTTATTTTAGGTAGAATATTGACAAATGGAAAAGCATCTAGAAAACTGTAAATCTTCAGAAACCGCATTACGTGGAAACAGTATGTTTGCCACAGGGAAGGGAAACATGGGGATGTATTGTAGTTCATGAGATGCCAAATTTAGCCGTGAGCACAGGCACCAAGATGCAAGTTTTCAAAAGAAATATCTAGAACTGGTCACAGGATACATGGCCTTCACCCAGACTGAGAATTTAAACGAGCTAAATTATTGACTAAGGATAGAGGAATTGTGAAGCAAAAGAGAGTTATACTGTCAGTTTTAATCGCTTGTTCCAATCCCAGGCCTAACGTATCATTTTCGACAGCTCTGTGGGGAGAACTCCACACGCATTCCCTACATCTGGAGGACAGAGGGGTGGTGCCTGATTTGTCATTTGGAAAGTTACAGTCCTCTGTGGCTGCCCAGCAAATGCCTAGGAAGTAACTGTGTTTAGGTCAAAATGAAGGTCAAAGGTATTCGAGACCCACGGACCAGACGAATTACCTGTGGAAACTGAACCTGACGATATACTGAAAGGTATTCTGACCAACGGGGTGGCCTGTCAGGGTGAGGGTCCCCAGTGGTAAAAGGCAATGACGTGTCCCATCAGGGGCTATAGTTGAAAGAGGGTTACCTGAATTAAAGGAATTGCATTAATTAGCTGCATTAAATGGGGAATCTCTAAATCCTTGTTACTCAAAGTATGGTCCATGGCTTAGCACCATCTGTGTCACCTGGGACCCTATTAGAAATGCACCCTAGGCCTACTGACCCAGAATCTTCATTTTAATGAGCTCCCCCATGTGATTCACACACACATTAAACTCTGAGACTTAGGAAACCACAAGGTCCTACTGTACAGCACAGGGTATTTAGTATCCTGTGATAAGCCATAATGGAAAAGAATATGAAAAGGAATGTGTATATATACGTATAACTGAATCACTTTGCTGTGCAGCAGAAATTAACACAACACTGTAAATTAACTATACTTCAATTAAAACAACAACAACAACAAAAAACCCAGAACTTTGAGACTTAGGAACCAGTATAGGGTAGCACCAGTCAAGTAAGAACTTTCCTCTTCCCCTTAACTTTTCTTCCGCTCACTGTTTAGAGCTCCATGTCTGGAAACAGCAGGTACAGAGTGGGGGAGATGAACAGTAGAGAGAGGAAAAGGCTGGCACTCAAAAACAGGAGGCAGGAGGGTGGATAGGAAGATCTCCTTCCAATGGAAACTGAAGGACAGTAAGGGAGTTTGGGATTGACATGTACACACTGCTATATTTAAAGTGGATAACCAACAAGGACCTACTGTATAGCACAGGGAACTCTGCTCAATATTATATAACAACCTAAATGGGAAAAGAATCTGAAAAAGCACAGATACATATATATGTGTAACTGAATCACTTTGCTCTGCACCTGAAACTATCACAACATTGTTAATCAACTACATTCCAATATAAAATAAAAAGTTTAAAAAAAGAAAAGAAACTGGGGCTTCCCTGGTGGCACAGTGGTTGAGAGTCCGCCTGCCGATGCAGGGGATGCGGGTTCGTGCCCCAGTCCGGGAGGATCCCACATGCCGCGGAGCGGCTGGGTCCGTGAGCCATGGCCGCTGAGCCTGCGCGTCCGGAGCCTGTGCTCCGCAACGGGAGAGGCCATAACAGTGAGAGGCCCGCGCACCGCAAAAACAAAAAAAAAACAAAAAAAAAAAACAAAAAAAAAAAAAGAAAAGAAACTGAAGGATCAATTAACAGATTTGATTGGATACTTTAAATCATAAGACTGTGCCTGTGTTTACAGCTTAACATGAATATAGAAAATTTTATTTCCTGAGGTTGACCAGAAATGTCATGGGACCACCTTGGCAGGACAGAGGACCATCTCTAGAGCAAGCTTGAAAGGAAAAAGTTCTCGGGAGACTCAGAGTCTGGGAGTTTCTTGTTACCATTCTGCACTGGTAACACTGGTCTCTTGATATCTGGACGATTATCATGTAAAAAAAGCACTGAACATTGGCCAACTGGCACACATCACTCAGAGAGAGATTTTGCTTTAGCAGACTATAAGAATCTTCTATAAATGTTAACAACTTCTAACCAGAAAAGAGATGCACATCATCATACTCCTGAAATAGCTCATGTAGAGGTAGGAATGACCCTCTGGTCCGGGATGTTATGTTGATAATTTCTCCTTTGGGTGGGTGATCGAGTTTACATTGACTCTTAGGGTCTATACATTGTGCTATAATACAGTCATGCCTTCAGGAACTAGTAAAGTCTGTGGGACTGTCTGTCCCTATGTTAGTGGCCAAAACTATTACTAACACTTCTTGACTTCTTATATCTCTGGCTCTTTACATATCCCCATCTCCTCCCTTGATGTCAGCTTGTCAGCTATTAGATCTCACCTGCTTCCCACTCATTCTTGACTTGTTATTTTTAATTGTCGGCAGGCCGCAGAAACATGTGGCCCAGCTTGAGGGAACTGTGTACAAACAAATCAAGCAGAACTGCTTGTGAGGTCCTTTTTTACAAATAGAGAATTTGTGTCATCTATGTGCTCACTCAGGGGTCTTCTCTGCCTGTCCACTGGTTCTAGTGACCTCATTCC
Organism: Lipotes vexillifer; assembly: GCF_000442215.2. Taxonomy (NCBI): domain Eukaryota; kingdom Metazoa; phylum Chordata; class Mammalia; order Artiodactyla; family Lipotidae; genus Lipotes; species Lipotes vexillifer. Next base: position 260,582 of record NW_006792323.1, on the reverse strand, counting down.
ACAGGCAAAGCAGGTAGCCGGAGAAGGCAACTGACTGCCACCTGTACCTGCAGCAAACCACAGGGCAGTGGTAGTTTTAAACTCCTTTAGGCATCCTTGCGGTGCAGGCAGTTGAATAAGTGAATCACAGATCTTTGGGGAAAAATTCAGATTCTACTCATTGTAAATGATAATCACAAAGGAGATCCTTAGTCTCCAGGGCCTTATTCTTTCCATCTCTAAAACAGAGGTAGTGATACTTAGTTTGCAGGACTGTGGGAACTAAAGGACCCAATGTTTGTGGTGCGCCTGGCATGTTTAGGGACCCAGCAACTTTTAGGTCTCTTCCCCCACTCAACCTCACCTTGTCTTTAACTCTTGGCACTACAATGCCCGTGGGATAGAAATCAACCAAGGTACTTGTAGAGAGGGATGCAAAGCCATGGCATGTGAACAGCAGTTGAAAGACCTGGAGGTGTTTGCTCTAAATAAGACTCGGCCAAGGACTGTTGTCTTCAAAAGGTTTGGCGGAGAGGCTGGTGACAGAGAGAAAAGGATTTCCTCCTTTTATTCTGGACTCTATCCTGAGCCGTCCATCCCCACAGCTACCACCTCATGGCATCTCATAGCATCATGGCCTCTCCCCTGGGCCACTGCAGCCACCTGTACTGTGGTCTCCCTGGCTCTACTCTTGCCCCATCTGCCTCTAGTCCATCCTCCACACTACATCAGGGTCATCCTCTTAAAGACACCAAGATGGTTGTGTTTTTCCTCTGTCTAAAATTCTTCAGGCCCCTTGGACACAAGCCAAGCTCCCAAGCACTCAGGGCCATCCAAATCTGCTATTTGGCCTCATTTCCCACCGTTCCATGGGTTCCTTCCCACCTACTGTTCACCCCCTACTTACACATACCTCACGTTCACCAAAACCAAACCATGTGAATTTCCCTAGAAAGGCTTCTACGTCTCACTGTTTTCATGTCTGCCTGCTTGGAACATCTTCTAACTTGCCCATGGGGTGAAATGTTCAAAATCGAGTCATCTTCTCTGAGAAGCCTCCCTGTTCTGCCCTCTGCCCCACCTTCCACCCACAGAATGAATCATTCATCTGCCCTACTTCTGTATACATCTACCCGTGTGTCTCTCCTCTGCCTGTGAGCTTCCTCACTATGCGTGAACCTTTTCTCCACTCTCAGGACAGCGCCGGGGGGTCACCACATCAGCACCACAGCACTTACAACCTCGAGCATAGGCTGAGCTGCCAGCAGAATGCCCCACAGTAAATGCAACCATTGCCTTGCTTCTACCTTGAGGACTCACTATCTTCCAGTTATTATGGTATCTTCCCTAGATACGATAATTTATAAAAACAAGCTCTGAGTTCCTTTGCTTTGGAAATGCTACCATAAGGTGGAAGGATTAGGTGAGAATCGAGCTTCTCAACTTCAATGTGCATAAGAGTCACCTAAGAAATCTTGTTAAAAGGCAGATTCTGAGTCAGAGGGTCTGGGGTGGGGCCTGAGACGCTGCATTTCTAACAAGCTCCAGGTGAAGCTGGTGCTGCAGGTGCGTAGGGTTGGGTTTAGGATAAAATTAAAGCAGAAAAACTGAAAGTCATTTTAAAAATCCAAGCCAAAAAAAATCAGTTCAGTGATAACAGCCATGATAGAGAAATGAGAACTTCTTTCCAAAAAAGGTATTTTAATGCAACATTTCAGAAATCCAAATATTGAGTAAGACAGAAAATTTAAAACATGTATATGATCTGTAAACTTTTGACTGGTTGACTGAAATAATTCTTTTCCAGGAGTTGGGAGACTATGTGTGGAGGTGAAAGTTCAAAGAGACTAAAAGCTGGAAAAAAATAAGTAACTAAATGATAATTTCCAACTGTTAAAAATCTTTTCATTGGACTAGAAAAGAAGATAAGTGAATTGCTTGGGTTTTTTTGTTTGTTTTTTTTTTTGCGGTACGCGGGCCTCTCACCGTTGCGGCCTCTCCCGTTGCGGAGCACAGGCTCCGGACGCGCAGGCTCAGCGGCCACGGCTCACGGGCCCAGCCGCCCCGCGGCATGTGGGATCCTCCCGGACCGGGGCACGAACCCGCGTCCCCCGCATCGGCAGGCGGACTCCCAACCGCTGCGCCGCCAGGGAAGCCCGAATTGCTTGTTTTTAAAAAGAAATAGAACTGCCTCTCCTCCAGGGGTTTCTATGGTTTCATTTAATACTTTGGTGATTAATAAACACATAAAAATGGGTTTTGAAACACAATGGACACTAATTAGGAGGAGAATAACAAAAGGGTTAAATAATTTAAACCTGAAAAACTGGTATATGCTCCTGGGGTCAATGACTCATACACAGAAAAGCTGTGCAAAGTATTATTCATTCATGTTGCCAGGTCTTCAAGTGATAAAGAAGCACTTTCAGATCTTCTGTCTTGGAAAATTCTTGGCTAGGTATAAAAAGATTGAGAGTCGGAGGCTAGGGAGTGTATAACTTACCAGACTGGAAAGACAGTGGCGTTAATAAAACCATTCAGAGTACAAGAGTTTGTACGACTTTCATCAACCACATTTCTGTTAATAAACTCCTATAGCAAACATCTCTCATATGGAACCAGTGCTGACATGAAGACTTTGGTCAGTAACACCGAACCACAAAGGACATCATTTGGAATGTCCTGACGAGGATGTAAGAACACCCTGAAATACCCGAAGAACGATACGAACTCTTTATGGGAAAATGCCACAGGCTGCTATCCCCCATCAGTAGCAGATATGAACCTTTTTCATCAGAAGATGTGTACTTTGAACACCACTCTGAAAGCTGAGAGTTTTTAAAAGACATGACTACTGTTCTGTTCTTTTTCAGATCTCCCAAGCCCACAACAGGTCTCTGCTCCAGGAAGAAGGTATTCGTTTACTCACCAGAGTCATGTATGTTTTCTCGCAATGGTCTGTTGACATCCACAAACACACTCACCATTGGATTCTAAAGTAAAATCCCTTCGTCCTTGATCTGAGCTGTACTCTAGATGCCCATAATGAATCCCGTCACGATGATGCCAAGAGGGATTCTGCTCCAAACTTCTGTCATCTACTTTGGAAATCCTTCCAAATCCAGGGCCAGGAAACAATGATTATTTCTAAAAAGACTGAATTTACTTAATCGCGTCTTCACAGATGGAAAAGCCAAGAGCATTTACATAAGACCACATGGGATTCTGAACTGCAGATCTCACCAAAAACACTGATTTTAGAAAAGAAAACTGAAGGTAACATTTCTTTCCCGATACAAATGCAAACAACTCTCCTTGATTTTTCTCCATCACCCAAGTCAGGAAACTAGAACATCTTTCCTCAAAGATCTGCTCCCAAAGGAACAGTTTATCAAAATCGAGAAAATAGGAGCCTTGTTCCTGCTGCCTAAAGTGTTACACTTACCCACGTCATATTTTTCCCATTAGAAAACCTGGGTGCGTTTTACTCTTTGGAAACAATCTTTTTCATTGTCTTCTTTTTTACTTTCCAGCAGAAGGGATCAGCACGAGTCTTTGTCACTCCACAGAAGAAGTGCCTAGCGTAAACGCTTATTAGCTTAGTTAGTGGCAGCCAGAGGACGAGGTCAACGCCGTGAATTCAGTCCTGGGAGAGACAAGGAAAACTCCGGTTCAATCTCCATAACCTAAACCTCCTGTCTTTTGGACACCCAAACCTGTTGTTCTCAAACTTCTGTACTTTAGAATCACTGGACTTCTCCCCACAGTTGCACTGAGTCAGTCAATGGTGGTTTGATGAATTTGTTTTTCAGCCACCAGCCCATATAGTGCTAAGGCAGGTAGTTCAGGACCTTGCTTTGGAAAATTCTGCAAAGTCATCGGTCTGCCCAAAATTACATGTGTTGGGGACACAAATGACTGGGGAAGAGTACATGCAGCTCATAGCAAAGCTATGGTCCCCATTGAACAGAAAGTTTAAAGAATGATCCACTTGAAATACAAACAATACGTAGGACAAACCAGAAGGAAAATAGCTCTTCCTGATTTACATCCAAAAGTACCTGCTTGGAAATGAATTATATACTCTTCCTACCCAGTTCTTTGCCTTCAAGATTTTCCCAGTTAGAGAACCCAGAAAGAGCTGCCAGTTTTATTCAGGATTATAGCAGTTGGTTTAAGCGTTAGGCAGCAACCAGTTCCAGGAACTGGTGGGCTAGAGGTATGAATGGAAAGCAATAACAGAAGCAATATATCAGAAGGGTTAAAGCAAAGTATTTTTAAACAGTTTATTATCTTGGAGTGGGCAGTGGGTGTAGAAGCAGATACTCGGTCTGCTTACTTTTATCAGAGCTGCAACAATCCAAGGAAATGTCTGGACTTCCGGATGTTCCTCAGAAATGCTGGGCTTAGTGAATTGAGAAAGGTGCATGGCAACTTCCAGCATCCATCCTGTCTTTTCCAGCTGCTATTTTATCAGTGCAGCATCGTTTGTTGAGAAGGAGAATTAGCAATGCTTATCCTTCCAGGAGGAGTTTCGGCTTGCAGGTGGGAGGTCAGGAGTTGGGTCAGGGAGGAGGGAGGGAGGGAGGCAGGAGTGAGGTTACAGGTGGGGCTGTACAAGCCAGAAGAGAGAAGGCAGTCAAGGGCTCTGTTTCCACCTTAGGCTCCCTAGATGGTTGGAGGGGGGAGCTGCAGGGAGATGGGTGATGGAATGGGGGAAACTGGGCTTTTCATGGATATCTCAGGTTGGGTTCCCCCAAAACATGCCCTGAGACAAGGATGTGGCACAAGAGTTGATTCAGCAAGTGGCCGCAGATTACCACCACAGAAAGAGGAAGCAGTCCTTTGGGGAAAACTAACTATGCAGAATCCCACCAGCACTGTCCTAACCAAGGAGTCGGGCAGTGGGGGCTATTTTCCCATCAGCTTTCCTCAGTCACTTGAATGAGGGTGGATCCAGAAAGTGTTACCTCCTAGGCATTTCTGGTCGGCCTCGATCAAGGATTAGGTGGACTCTCACGGCCGGAGAAAACCCCCAAGGAAAGAGTCTCGGGGAGCATCATGGTTGGAACGCCCAGAAATGTGGGAGCTGAGGCCACGAGGGAGGGACACCAAGGGTACCTGTTACCGTGGAAGATACAGGATGGATTGTGAGTGAGTCAAAGATTGAACTAGCCAGAGAGGGTATTCCACTTGCCCAGAAAAGATCAACAATGTCTTCTGGTGGAAGTAGGTATTCAACTTAAATTCATTTTTTTCCACTATTTTTTTCTATTTTAGAAAAAGAAAATACTTTCAGTGGTCAATCTTCCCCCATGGTTTTCCCCTTGGAGAAATTCTGTAGCCAGCTGCATAATTTTAATATGGCATAAAATATTACAATGTAATACAAACATAATGCAATATTTCATTAGCTGCTGCCATGGTAGAAAATGAAAGCCACATTATTTGGTTGTTTGATAGACATAGCTCTTTCACTACCACCATCATTTTAAAAATGTTGTTGATGATAGTAATATTTAATAACAAATCAAATTGTTATTTAATAACAAGTTTTAAAAACTAGCTAAGGACATCCTCCGGGTAGTTTCCTGGTGGAAAGGCATTGCTTCCTCCGGAAGGGCTGTCTAGTTATCATCTTCAGATTTTGTTTCTTCCATATTAGCTTTGTAATTTTAGCCTAGGCAATAAATTATTTCAGCTTCTTCCTTTCTTCCTTTATTTATTTGTTTTGATTTGCTTTTAGGTTGAAAGAGTTGGGGAATTGGAAATTATCTTTGAGTTTCTCTGGGTTTCTGGTTTCGGTTTGGGTTTGGAATGGAGATGCCGTTCCAGGCTTTCAGCCCTTTCCACTGGCCTCTTCCTGACCATCGGTGAGTTGCCTGACTGCTGTCATCAACTCATTTCCAACAGGTGTATGTAGGGCGCTGACGGGAGCTAGGACAGCCACTCTGGGGACCGCCAGGAGTTTTATGCAGACTCTGGAAGAGGCTCCTTCCACTGCAGCCCTACACCTCTGTTACCAGAGGCAGCTCTGTGGCTGAGACGGGTAGTGGGGAGAGAAGCCCAAGGAGACGACTCACGTAACCCTAAGCCACAATGAGAGGACCCCAGAGGATGCACTGGAGGGAAGAAATCACACGTCAGATCCCCCTAAATGGACATTTCCTAAAGGACTTCATTTACCACTAACTGCTCGGTTCCCATGGAAATTCCCCAAGACACCGAAAGGCTTGGTGGAGGCCGTATCAATTGGTAGGTCAGATTTTAGAGGGACGGTCCCAAAGGCCAGATCTTAGTAATCCCCATAACTCCTTGCAAAATCCAGAAGGCTTAAAAGCTGAAATGATTATAATGACTCCAAGTTTTCTCTGGGTACCCAGCTATAAAGCAGCCTCAGTGAGCCAAGTGTACTGAGATCTGGTCATTCCACATCATTTCATTTTCCTGGATACAAAATTTTCGTTTCGTTTAAACGCTTTCAATTTTTTTCATTTGCTTCTCTTAATAAAAATCTCAAGAGCAGACACATTTTATTCATGAGTCAGTCATTTCAGTGCTTAAAAGGGATCATTCTGAACATATTTTTCACCCTCTAGCATTTTTCATGCAATTAGATAAATCGGTGGCATGTTATTCTGAATAAACACCAAAGTCAGTTTCTGATGTGTTGTTCTTTCTTTCAGACTCTAGGTGATTCAGGATTGTGATTAATAAGGTTGTGAGGAATTGGGGTTTTGCTGTGGTACCGTTGCCCTACGTTGATTTGTCCTTGCTTATGAACTACTTTAGACTTTAGTTTTTGAGTTGTGCATTGGTTCACTGATCAGGTTATACAGTCAGGCACCTCAAAGGCAAGGCCCCGACTTTAACTCAACGCCGCCAATGTCTACTGGATGTCTGTGTGCTGGGCACCTGCCTTCTCATCCCTTCTCTGCCTTCCCGTCTGCTTTTCAGCATTCATTCCCTTGGGGTTTAATACATGTGTTTGGCAGGCACACAAGCAAAGTATTAGAACCATCCTGTGGTGTCAGTGATTTGTCACTTTGTTTCTTTTACTTTCACTTCTCATGAAAATCTCCCCAAGTCCAAACATTGCTCAGACTGCTCTTCAGCTCTGCCCTTGAGGGGTTAGTGTTTTCATCTTTCAAATATTATGGCACTTTTGGGTGCCAAGGATTAACAGCCAGGCCCAAAAGAATCTGTCTGCACTGCCCAGCCAAACCATGGGAGCACATGGGTACGTATGCTTCAAAGGAAGGAGATGATCTGACCCCTTTTATAATGTCCCCTGGTGCACAGATGGGGTAACCAGTATTGAGTCAATCTTTTGTAACTTATTCAAAAAACTGAGGAAAATGTTCCTTTTATTCCTTATTCTCTAATACTAATGTTAAAACTATAATATAAACAAGTGTCCTATCTGGGCAAAATTTACCTGCGAACCTCACAAAGCATAGCAGCCTCCCTTACTTTGCTGAATTATGTATGAAATTCTTTTGAGAAGAAGCATTCAGAGCCTCTTAGCAATAGGTAATAATATAATAATTCCACCTCTGCTCCAGGGAAAGGAAGAATAATCACATGGGCCATGTTATAAAACCCCTTTGCCTGTAAAGGATGTCTTCAAGAGTTTTCACAATGATGAGTCAGTCGTGTGGAACTTGAAACACATTTTCCTATAGAAAGTAAGTACAAATAGCAGTGTTTTCAGGTAGGAATTCCTTCCCAGAACTTCAGGAGAAATGGTTTTACAAGTTCCAAATTTCAAGAAAAAACCCGTTGAGAAATCAGGAGAAATAATTTAAACTCTCTGCACGAATTAAACCTTAATAATCAACACAGAAAACTTACTGGTTCTAAGAAACTCACAGATATCAAGTTGAAAGCAAGAGAAGTGAAAGCTGACCCTTAAGGTTGAAGGCCAAGGTTCGCTTTTCCAGGAACCAGGGCAGGGGCACATAAAAAAAAAAAAAAAATCAGTCTAATCAGTCATTCTGTCTTGTAGCTCTTGCCATATTGTGTGTTTACAGTCTATATGAATAGGGTACTTCATACAAATCCCATGGAAGGCGTTCCAATGAACAGTAAGTACAAGAAACAAAATAAGGCCTTAACTTGGCAATTCAGACATGTGATTTGGTGTAGTGTTGTTAGCCTTGCTAGAAGATCTAAATGTTACATTATTTGAATACTACCTAATAATGTTTGCTAGCATTGCCACTGTTTAAATATCCACTGTAGGCTATGATTCTTGGTAAGTAGCTTCCGAACTTAATATTTCTTATTAATCAAGTATTTTTAGATATCTATAATAATGAGTTTTAAGGGTATCAAGAACATTGGAGGTGTTTTAAGAATGACATAATTTTGAAAATTCCCAAGAATTCTAATTTCTTATTCCTGAATCCCAAATATTAATATATGTCTGGAACTTGGAAACCTTAGTGGTTTGCTTTCTAGGTATCGGAAATAGACATTTATAGTGTCATGTGCCCATCACCTCTGCCTTCTCCTGGGAACCGACGCGCCTCTCCCTCCTCCATCACGTGGTCATAGTGGAAGCTGCCCCATCTCTTACATGGCCACACGTGATTGGTCCAGAAATGATGGCTGAGTTCTTCTCTGAGCTTGTTCAGATTGCAACTGGGAAAAGTAGTCTACTGCTGTCTCGTGGCAGAAGCTATAAACGATATAAAGAGTACAGAGAAAGCTCGATGAGAAGCATGGAGAGAAGGGAAGATGAAGATGTTCGAGGACTGAGTTCCTGCTGTCGGTGAATCCACCTCCACCTCTGTCTTTCCCTTGGGTTGTTTGTCCAACCTTGTTCTTGGCTATTATCACGGTCTCCTCCTCTTTGCTTAAGCAGTTCAGGCTGGGTTCTGTTTCTTACAACCAAAGGAGTCCTGATTAACATACAGAGGGAACTTATTTAATTGCAATGTAGTTATATATTTGACCTCTGAAAAGAAGTAATCATAGTAACTAACCTAATAGTTAATAAAAAGAGTGATTTTTTTTTTTTTAATGGCCATGCCGTGAGAGCTGTGACACAGTAAATCCAGATATTAATGCCTTAGGGTAGAGTGTCAGAACTCAAGGTTAGTAGGGTAAGCTACAGGCTCCCTGAGCACTCTGTCTTCCTTGTTTAAAACACGAGTTACACTCATTGTTTGTTCAAGCGTCTGTCTCACGCAGAGTCTTTAAGCAATGTTAATAAGCTATGTTAAGTGTCAGGGTTATGGCTGTTGCCTCCATCACTGTACCCCCAGGACCTCACACTACGTTGACACACAGCAGTTGCTCAGTAAATATTTCTAGAGTGAAAACTAGTGAACACACGAGCAAACAAAACTGTGAGGGGTCTGGTCTGTGGGTCAGGAGGAGGTGGGAACTGGAGATTAATTAGACTTGACCCAGGTACCTTGATTGGAAAGGGGAAGGAAGTGGGCCTGTGCGCTGATCAAACTGAGGAAAAGCTCCGACAACATGACGATATCAGCTGCCAGAGACCCTAAGACTGTGATCTCGAAAGGAGAGATGAGAGCGTTGCCCACAGAGCTGTCGCCTACTCCGCAAGCCCCCGGATCCAGGCCTCCACAGAAAGTCTCACTCAGGAGCTGGAGGAACCCTTCCCTCAGCTCCCGACGCCACCCCACTGCACGGTGAATCGGACCAGGGAGTCAACATAACTTGCAAAGACTTTGCAAACAAAACCCCTTGGATTCATTTGAAAGCAAAAGCCACAAGAGGGCAGAATGGATGCTGAGGTTGGACTTGGCTGCCTGTCATGTCCTGGTGGCCTCTTAGTGATGGGATTGGGAGGGTTGACAAAAAAGCGATTGAAATTTTAACTGTGGGGTTTCAGCTTAAGTGAATTTTTTTCACACACATGCCAAAATTGATTGACTTAGATTGGAGGGTCTAGAGAGAGGATAAGCAGCTTCAGCAGATTAGAGATGAAGGAAAATATGTTGTAAGGCCGGGAGCTAGACAGAGGCCAGACCTTAGTGAATGCCACCCTGGGAGGTGTGTACATTATCCTCCACACTGCTCCTATTCAAAATATGGTAGGGGGCAAGCATCTTCACCACCATCTTTCAAAATACAGAATCTGGGGGTCCAGACCTACGGAATCAGAATCTGCACTTTAACAAGATGCTCAGATTATTTGAACTCACATTAAACTTAGAGCAGCACTGTTCTAAGAAATGTGGAGTCGTTAAAATTTTGTATGGGAAAGTGTCATAAACACACGTGCGTTTTAGAAAGGGGACTGTACAGGGTGGATTAGGGGACAAGTATGGAGGCAGAGACCAGTTACAAGAATATTACAATAGTTTAGGCATGAAAGGATGTGGGCTCGACCATCAAGGTAAGATGAAAACAACATCTAGAATTAAGACATATTTAAGGGTAGAATCAGCAGAACTTGGTGGTTCATCAGATAAGGGGTCTGGAGATGAGAGAGGAGAGAAGGTGAGGGGGGTAGGTGTGTAGGTCGTCTCCCAGGCAGGCTGATGGGGCAAATGGTGGCACAACCGTCTCTAAGCTCGAGAATACAGAAGCAAATAAAAGTACAGAAAGGAAGGATTGCCATTTTAGCTTTGGACACGTTGACACCTCGGTGTGCTGGGAAGAAAATGGAAACAGTCGTTGGAGAACTCATAGGGTCACCGTGAAAATTAAATAAGGCATTGTAGCCAAAAGATATGGAAAGTCATAAAACACTATATAAATATATTAAATAGTTGTTTTAAATAACTTGTAGCTTTTTTTCCACTGTGTTTTCTTCTTTATTCTGATTTTGGCAAGGTAAAAAATGAGTCACAGGCATAATTATTGTCCTTGTAAAATCCTAATTTGGAGCCCAACAGAGGACATGAAATTGAAAAACCAGTGATAAAAGCAAGAAGTAAGAAACCTAGAAGATGGGGAACAGTAAATGGTTGTGTTAGTGCTGATTGAAAGAGGTAATGTGTACACAACCGTAAGTCACTCATAGTATGTAGTATTGACCTACACTGTTTAGTACGGTAGCAACTAGCCACTTGTGGCTAGAGCACATGGTGTGCCACTCGTCAAACTGAGATGTGATGTGAGTAAAAAATATATACAGAAACCCAAAGACTTGATATTAAAAAAGAATGTAACATATTGTTGACATTGATTTCACCTGTAGCTTCTTGTGTATGTGGCTCACATTTGGGGCTTGCATTTTATTTCCACTCAACAGCACTGGGGTAGAATATGACTATGAAACTGCCTGATACTGAGTGTTGGTTCTTGCACCTCATCTGCACACATGTGCCCTGTGTCACATGGACTGGCTCTCCAGACACTCCTGGTTCCACCTTGATTCTCCTCTTGGCTCATTGCTTACCACCAGAAAGTACTATAAGTAAGAAAGAGCTGGTCTATGATTGCATGATTCTCTTGGACAGATCTTCTGTCCTCTTCCTGTACAGCCTGTCCTTTGGTTTGTCCATTGCCATAAGTGACCTCTTGAAACGGGTTCCAGATGATAGGACTGGAGGGAAACCTCAAGATAATATAACCCTACACCCTTCATTTATGCATAAAAACTCCAGAGGTCGGGCTTCCCTGGTGGCGCAGTGGTTGAGAGTCCGCCTGCCGATGCAGGGGACACGGGTTCGTGTCCCGGTCCGGAAAGATCCCACATGCCACGGAGCGGCTGCACCTGTGAGCCATGGCCGCTGAGCCTGCACGTCCAGAGCCCGTTGCTCCGCAACGGGAGAGGCCACAACAGTGAGAGGCCCGCGTACCACACACACACACACAAAATCCAGAGGTCCGGAAATGTGAGTAAGTACACCTAAATTATGTTTTTTCTACTACCCAGCACTTTCCCTCCAGAGAAGCTAGTTGACCTAAAGCGGAATTTTATCTTCAAAGGCATTGGTTTGTAAAAGATGTGGAAGGAGATGCATGTTGATTTGAACACTTCTTCGAAGATGAAAAGACTTGAGGGGATTCAGTTTATGAATCTTCTGTTTCATAAAATGAGTAGGAAGCCAGGTCATCTGGGGAGAGTTTGCTTAGAAGAGTATAAACTAATGATTTGCAGAGTGCAAAAGATATGTAGGGGAAAAAGTGTGGGAAAATGGAAAGGAAGTCAACAAGAGATAAAAACAAGGTTTCCAGGCAGCAGTGAAGGCTTTGTCTCTAACCATGCATCACAGTTAGTAAGTGTCCAAATCGAAAATGTTATCAAAAGAAGCATGTGGGAGGCTTACTGTCCTGTGTTTCCACCTCTAGAAATAATTGTTCATGCCTGGTAGCACTTAATTTAGTTATAGGCTAGGAAAATACATGATACTTCTGTGACGCACCAGTAGTTCAGTCTCGTAATCAGACCATATTTCCTCTGGCTGGAAGGGATTTTCAAAATATAGGGTGTATTAGGTTCCTGGAGCTGCTGTAACAAAGTACCAAAAACTGGGTGACTTAAAACAACAGAAATTTATTGTCTCACAATTCTGGAGGCTGGAAGTCTCAGATCAAGGTGCTAGCAAGGCTGTGTTCCCTCTGAAACCTGCAGGGGAGGATCCTTCCTTGCATCTTCCTATCTCTCATGGTTTGCCGGCATCCTTGGCATCCTTTGACTTGCAGCTACAGCACTTCAATCTCTGCCTCTATCACTAGAAAATATTCTCCCCTCATGTGTCTATATCTCTGTGTCTCTTCCCCTCTTCTCAGTGACCCCAGTCAGATTGGATTAAGGACTCACCCTGCTCCAGTAGGACCTCACCTTAATTAACTACAACTACAACAACCCTATTTCCAAATAAGGTCACATTCTGAGGCACTGGGGGTTAGGCTTTTAACATATCATTTTGGAGGATAAAGTTCAACCATAACATAAGGTGTTCCTTCTTTGTACACATAGTGTATCTGAATTAAAAGTTTACTTAAGACTTTGAGTCCAAACAAGATGCTATAAACCCATTTCTCTTTGCTCCTTCCTGTCTCATAAAACTATAAACTCTGAAAATAACAAGAGAGGCAACCAAGGTAGAACTCTAAAAGGTGATAAAAAGAAGGCAAATTGGTTTGGGATCCCAGAACTGGAGGAAAAACACAGCAGCAGGATGTCTTACATTCTTCCACCCAACAGAAAAGGATGATGCAGACTCAACATTTTCTGACCCCAAACTAGCAAAGGAAGACAGTGTAGGTAGGCTTATTCTTCCTACAGATCAAATAGACCCTCTGCCAACACCACATGTACCTCCAGCACTCCTAGAATGAGGAATTGGTTGAAAGCTCCACTACCACTAAATAGCCAGGAGGAATGCTCTCCTTTTCTGGCTGGGCCTGAGACTCCCCTCCCCCACCAAAAGATACTGAGGGGGTCCAGCAGCACGAAGATGACTCTCATCCCAACAAGCCTGGCCAAAGTCTCAGTCTCCCCAGGCCTGAGACTGCTCCACCCAGAGACAAAGTGATGGCCAGTGGGTACCATTAGGGGAGATCCTGCCACAACAAGCTGCTGGACTGAGAAATGTTCTTCATCTCCCACAGGCAGGAATTTTAATACTATTACTACCTAGCCTGGCCAGGGAAGCCTTTTTGACCACATGAGCCTGAGACTCCCCTCCCCTACTAAGAAAAACCTGGTGGCCCAGTATGGAGAAACCCTTCCCACTCCTTAGGCAGCATCAGTAGGGACCCATGGGGTCCCAGTGGCACCAGCTAAACCAAACAGACCAAAATAACACCATAGACACTTTAAAAAGCAAACTTTCATTGGGACCACAGCCCACAAAGGTAGGCAGGACCTGCAGATAAACCTAAACAGAGTGACTGCGTGCTAACTTAAAAGATTTGAATAGGGCCCAGAGTTTCTTGGCATAACAGACAAAATGTCCAGGATACAATAAAAAAATTACCTGTCATACCATGAACCGAGAAAACTACAACTTGAATAAGAAAAGACAGTCAACTGATGTCAATACTGAGATAAATTTGTTGTTGGGATTATCAGACAAGGGTTTTAGAGCACCTGTCATAAAAATGCTTCCACAATCAGGTATAAGTTTCCTTGGAATGAATTTAAAAATAGCAAATATCAGCAAAGAAGGAGAAGTTATTTTAAAAGTGCCAATTGTAAATTACAGAACTGAAAAATTGAATAACAGAAATTAAGAAAATCACTGCATGGGCTTAATAGTAGAGTGATGACATAAAACAGAATCAGTGAATTTGAGGACATAAAAATGGAATTTTTGCGATCTGAGAACACAAAGAAAACTGGAAGAAAAATGAAGAGAACTTAGGAATCTGTGGGGAAATAACAAAAATCAACATTTGTATCATCTGAGTTCAAGAAGGAAAAGAGAGAGAGTGAGGCTAAAAAATTAAAGAAATAAAGATTGAAATCTTTCTTAATTTGGTGAAAGACACAAACCTATAGATTCCAGAAACTGAGTGAATCCCAAACAAGATTAACCCAAATCCATGCCAAGATACATGATTATTAAACTTCTGAAAACTAAAAACAAAGAAAAAAAATCTTAAAAGCAGCCAGAGAGAAATAACATATTACTGACAGAGAAATGCCTATTTGAATGACAACAGATTTCTCATCTGAACCCATGGAAACCAGAAAGAAGTGGCACAACAATTTTCAAATATTGAAAAAAAGAACTGTCAACCACAAAATTTATATTTGGTTATATTAGCTTTCGAGGGCAGCTGTAACAAACTGAGAGGCTTACAACAAAAATTTATTCCTCATGATTCTGGAGGACAGAAGGCCCAAATCGAAATGTCTGTACACCCTCTGAGCTTTAGAGGATAATTCATTCTTTGCTTCTCCTGATTTCTGGTAGCTCCAGGCATCCTTAGCTTAGGGCTGCATAACTCCAACCTCTTTCTCTACCTTCACATCTGTCTCTCTTTCTCCCTATTTTGTCTCTCATAAGGATAATTTTCAATGAAGTTAGGTTCCACTTGAATGATTTCATCTCATGATGCTTACCTTAATTACATCTATAAAACCTCTTTTCCAAATTAGATCACATTCACAGGTCCTGGGGATTAAGACATAGACACACCTTTTGAGGACCACTATTCAACCCACTACACTGGCAAAACTATCTTTCAGGAGGAAAGGGGAAATAAAGACATTCTCGGATGAAGAAAAATTAAAAGATTTTGTTACTAGCAGACTTATCCTTAAAGATTAAAGGAAATTCTTCAAACAAAAATAAAATGAGGAAATAAACAAAGTTTTCCTCTTCATCAGGAAGCAAGAACCACAGAGAGACCAGAAATATGGTTCATACAATAAACTATCATTTTTCTCATGAGTTTTATGAACTATATTTGATGATTAAAACAAAAGACATAAACCATCTGGTAATCAATATAATGATATTTAAATTAAGTTAGGTAAAGGAATCTAAATGCAAGTGAGCTTCCCATACTTCACCAACAGTGGTAAAATATTGATACCAGTAGTCTGTGATCAGTCTCATGTATGTATCATACTGTACCCAGAGCAATCGCTCTGAAAGCTACACCAAGAGAGACACTCAAACACACTGTAAGTAAATCAAAATGGAACTCTAAAAATGTTCAAGTAACTCATAGGAAGGCAAGGAAAGAGAAACACAGGAATGGGAACCAGAGGAAACAAACCAAAAAAAGTATATAAATAAAATGGCAGGCAATTCTATCATATCAATAATTACTGGGATGTAAACAATTTAAATACATCAATCAAAAAACAGATTAAAGAGTGGATTTTTTAAATGATGCAGTTACATGCTATTTATAAGAAACTCACTTCAAATTCAACATAGATAGGTTGAAATTTTAAAAATGGAAAAAGATATCAGGCAAACATCAATTTAAACAATAATAAAAGAGGGAATTCCTTGGCGGTCCAGTGGTTAAGATTCCACACTTCCAGTACAGGGAGCATAGATTCGATCCCTGGTTGGGGAACTAAGATCTCACAAGCTGCAGGGCACAGCCAAAAATATATATATATATATAGTTAATGTTAAAAAAATAAATAAACAATAATAAAAGATCAGGAGTGACTTTAAGTATGTGATAAAATTGTATAGAACTAAATACACACATGAAGGATCCAAGTACAACTAGGAGAATATGAATCAGGCAGGTGGGCCACAGCCATGCCAGTATCCATATTGTGATATTTAACTGAGCTTTGCAAAATATCTCCAGTAAAGGAAATTACTAAATGGTGCATGGGCTCACTGTATAATTTCCTACTGCTGCATGTGAATCTACAATTATCTCAATGAAATTTTTAATTAGAAAAAAGTTTATCTAAAAACAAAACAGGGACTTCTCTTGTGGTTCAGTGGTAAAGAATCCACCTACCAGTGCAGAAGACGTGGGTTCCATCCCTGGTTGGGGAACTAAGATCCCACATGCCACGGGGCAACTAATCCCACACGCCACAACTACTGAGCCTGCGTGCCTCAACTAGAGGGCCCACGTGACGCAAACTACAGAGCCCACATGCTCTGGAGTCCCTGCGCCACAACAAGAGAGAGAAAACCCGCACACCACAGCTAGAGAGAAGCCCGCATGCCACAACTAGAGAGAAGACCACACGTTGCAACGAAGAACCCATGTGCTGCAACGAAAAGATCCTGCATGCCACAATGAAGATCCCGCGTGCCGTAACTAAGACCCGACACAGCCGAAAATAAGAATAAATAATCAGTTAAATAATAAAGAATGGCCAAAGGGAATTGAACCTTTAAAAAAAAAAAACAAATCTACAGAGCTGAAATGAATATTCTTCTAGCTCTGTTTTAGAACAAGATAGCAAGAACAGAGTTAGTGTTCACTTTCTCCCCCTTTATTTAAAAGTCATACAAATCATATTGAGTTAACATTTATTTATTGTTTATATGCACCATCATCAAGAAAACATTTTTACCTTAAAAGTAAGCCTTTTGATAAAGAATCTCTGAATAAAATAACAATAACATTATAAAGTATAACTATCTTTGTGGGATAGATGCGTTACAGCAATATTAAATAGAGCCAAAATGAGAGGCTGAAAGAAAGCCCACTCTGTGAGGGTTTCCAGGTTCCTAGCGCATTACTAATTTTTTTTTAAAGGATTCAGATCAAAACCCCTTACCTAGACTTGATATAGAATGACAGATTAATATTTTTGCTTCTGTGTAATGCACTGAAATACAGATATCCATGTTTTATTCAACATATGAACCAACTCCCCTGTTTTCTCCAGGAATAATTCATAATAGAGAACTATCTTCACTTCAAATCTAAATTAATGGGAAACTAGTTTTGCTTATGAATATTGATACTTAATCTGTTTTCCATGGTGAGTAGTTTAATCTACGACATCACTTTATAGATTTTTGTCTCTTTAAATTATATTACCCTATTTAAATTACCATATTAACACAAGCATGTAACTAAAAATGCTCTAAAGATGTAAACCAAATAAACCCTGAGAAAAATGTGTGCTGTCAAGACTAACGAGAGAGTCTGCCTTCTAAAAATGTTATGTGCAATAATGCACAGAATGAACAAGGAAATAATCCCACACTGCCCTTACTAGAAGGACATGTGAAATGAGTCAGGGAGTCCCCACCCCGATGCTATGGACTCCCTGAAAGAACCTGAAACTGCTCTACGGCCACTGAGCAGGACCGTCCAAGGGAGAGATGGCAAATCTGCACTTTGTTTTTCTTTATTTAATTCTGATGCACGTGGTCTACTAAGAAAATCTGGGGGCAATCAGTGTACTAAATCAGAGTCTGCAAAGTTTCTCTGAAAAAGTCCGGATAGTTCACAGTTTAGGCTTTGGGGGCCAAATGATCCCTCTTGAAACTACTCAACTTTACATGAAAGCAGACAATATGGAAACAAACAGTTGGGACTGTGTCCCAGTGAAACTTTATATATGGACACTGAAATTTGAATTTCATATAATGTTCACATGTCATGAAATGTTCTCCATTTGATTTTTTTCCAGCCATTTAAAAATATAAAAACCATTCTTAGCTCTCAGGCTGAACAAAAATAAGTGGTAGGCAGATTTGTCCTGCAGCCTTGATTTGCTGAACCCTGTGTGAAATTATCAATGATATTAATATTTCATTCATGAGTAATAATTATAATTTACTTAATATTGCTTCAGATCTACCAGAACTCAGCATCCATTATAACTTTTTTCCTTGTTTTGAGTTAATATTGTTAAAATAGCTCAAAATCTTATGTAACTTAAAAGTTAAGGGTGGAAAAGATTGAAATAAATCTGTCTACGTAGTCAGCATGGCCTACCAAGGCTTTATCTAAATTCTCTGAACGACAAATAAGTGGTATTTTGTGGCTGAGTCAATCAATTTAGGAATCTCCAGTGACAAACTTTTTTTTTTTAAATGCTGTTCAGTTCTCCATTGTATCTGTATCATTGTAGTTACTACATGATGTATAATGGCCCATTTCATGTAATGGAACTTTAACTGGTGTTGGTTTAACTTGAGTAGCTTTCTAACGAAAGTAAACCAACATTTGCTGCTTCATTGCCTAGCAGAATAAATCGGGAGTGAGCATGACGCATGAATATGAAAATATGGATAATCTAAGGATGATGAATCAAGATCCTTCTTCCATATATTTTCTCTTAATGAAATACAAATGAGGCTTTAAATTGTTCTGTAAAACCACAGAGTAGGGCTTCTGCTGCCTCTTTCTTTATGCTACTGTATTTAACCTTGAGAGAAGGAATTCAGATCACCAAATGCAATCTAATCTGTAGCTAAACGGTCTAGACCAATTAAAAATACAGACAAGTAGGAGACGTGTAATTATCGAGGAGCTGTTTGGTTTTTTTGTTAACAGAATTCACATTACTGAATCCCAAAATTTATTCAACAAGCACTTATTGATTGCTTACTATGATTCTGACAGAGTTACAACACAGTTGAGCTCTGTCCTTTTAGACCTTGCATTTTAGTGGAAAGAGCCACATAAAAAGCAAGGAATCAAACATATAGTTTGCCATATGGTGATAAATATTAATAACGGGGGGGGGGAAATAATATGGTATGGGGATAGCCACTATTTTCTATAGAATAGTCAAGACATGGACTCTGTGGATGTGATATTAGAACATAAATGAAGTGAAGGAGCAAGCTATGTGGATGTTTAGGAGAAGAGCATTCCCAAGCAGAGAGAATAACAAACACAAAGGCTCAGAGATGGGACGGTGCTTGGAATGTTCCAGAACAGCAAGGAGAGCCATGTGTATGGAGAAGCGTGAGTGAGGGGGAAACTTCACAAGGACACAGATATCCTTCTCCACTTTGGTCACTGCTATACTCTCTGCACATGAGACAGCGTCTAACATATAGGAGGTACTAAGTGAATATTTGCTGAATGAATGGATGGATGAACAAATATATAAGAACAAGGAGAAAAAAGGGGTGTAGATGACATATGGCCTCATAAATCACTGTAAGAACTCTGGAATGTACTTAAATAAGAAGAGCAGCCACTGAAGGCCTCCAAGCGGAGAACTGCCATGATCTGCAGGATTTTTAAAAGATCACTTGATTTCTCAAAGAGGAAATCAAAAAATACCTTGAAACAAATGACAATGAAAACACGACGACCCAAAACCTATGGGATGCAGCAAAAGCAGTTCTAAGAGGGAAGTTTATAGCAATACAATCCTACCTCAAGAAACAAGAAACATCTCAAATAAACAATCTAACCTTACACCTAAAGCAATTAGAGAAAGAAGAACAAAAAAACCCCCAAAGTTAGCAGAAGGAAAGAAATCATAAAGATCAGATCAGAAATAAATGAAAAAGAAATGAAGGAAATGATAGCAAAGATCAATAAAACTAAAAGCTGGTTCTTTGAGAAGATAAACAACATTGACAAACCATTAGCCAGACTCATCAAGAAAAAAAGGGAGAGGACTCAAATCAATAGAATTAGAAATGAAAAAGGAGAAGTAACAACAGACACTGCAGAAATACAAAGGATCATGAGAGATCACTAGAAGCAACTATATTGATTTCTAGCAGATTAAACTGTAGGAGGAAGGACAGAAGCAGGGAGAACAGGAAGAAGAGTATTTCAATAATAAATAGCAACGACGGAAGTATCTCCAGATGCTGTGCAACAATTATTTAAGATATGAATTACAGTGATGTATAAAACTGGAACAATGTTATATATTAAACATGGCGTCAGAGCTCTATGGTAATGAACTGGGCTAGCTGAGAATTCCAGCTAGATTTTCATGGGACTGGGAGTACAGCAGGTGATCTGAGCTTCAGTATTGCAAACTTAGATTCTTTGATCAGTCACACATGGCAATCAGGCTCTTGAACTCAGGTTAACCAAATTCCCACCGAGAGGACTGTCAGCATACCCTGCAGCAACTAGTACAGGTTACTGGCATGCACAGAGCCTGAATAAGGAGGAGGACAGCCAGGTGGTTTCCAAGGTGCCAATGATAAAGGCTTACAAAACCATCACTGGAATTATATCAGTATTGAAAGAATTGTTTTTATCCATACTCCTCTCAGAGAGACTAGTCTTTAATGACAGCCACCCAATGAACCATGTCCTCAGCATTCATGATCTTGTGTATTCATCCACCTTCTCTTTAGATCTGGGCTGGGCCTCTGACTCAGTCTTTACTAACAGAAAGAGGTGGAAATAATCCTGGATGACTTCAGGGACCTGGTCAGAAGTTTTCCTCTTTCTATCTTCTTCTCTTGGAACATTCATTCTGGGGGAGTCATCAACTATGTAAAAAGTCCATCTACCCAACTGTAGAGACCCCATGGAGGGGCTTTACACCAGCTGTTAAGGCAGCTGGCATGTCTTGGACCCTCTAGAACAGACGAGCTACTAGCTGAATGCCACCGAGGGACTCCAGTCAAGAATCAGCCCACCCAGGGATTTCCCTGGTGGTCCAGTGGTAAAGAATCTTACCTCCCAATGCAGGGGACAAGGGTTCGATCCCTGGTTGGGGAACTAGGATCCCACATGCTGCGGGGCAACTAAGCCCTCGCACCACAACTAATGAGCCCGCACACCACAACTAGAGAGAAGCCCTAGTTGTGTGCCGCAACAAAAGATCCCACACGCCTCAACGAAAATCCCGCGTGCTGAAACTAAGACCCGCCGCAGCCAAATAAATAAATATTAAAAAAACAAAAAAAGAATCAGCCCACCCAATCCTGCCTAAATTCCTGACTCACAAAAATCATGAAAAAATAAAATGGTCATTGTTTTAAGTTTTGAGGTAGTTTGTTATACAGCAACAGCTAACCAGAAAAATAGTGTGTGTGGTCAGTGATAAGAATAATTTAATAAACCCCTTGAGCAGAGAGAATATCCCTATGAGGCATAATCAAATGGCCACTGAGGATCATTAAACCAACTTCTGATGAAAAGGGCTGGGTGCAGGTACCTACAGGCAGGGCAGCAGAAGAGAGGAGACATTGCTACCAGAAGCCTTTATCCATCTTTCTTTCACAGCACAAAGTGCTCTCATGTGTGGGTCTAACCCGGTACACCTACCATTGCTTCTCCAGTCAGGAGACCCAAGCAGAAGAAAAAAATCAGACTGATGTCTTCTAAAACAGTATCTTCCAAACCAAATGATACTACATACTAATAAGCTGATGTGTGCTGCTCTTTGGATTAGCACAGGAGAGCAGATATCTTTATTGGAATAATTCTTCCATTTTGTCATTTGAGGTCAAAACCAGATGTTTGAGACGAGAACTAGATCTTTGAAATTCCCAGAAGGACAAAATTCCAACTGATCTCTAACAAGAGATTATATTGTGTATTCCTAATTGGTTGAGGATGCAAATACTAAGAAATGGCTATTGATTGCCTTGTTTCCAAAAGCTGTATGAACTTTCATTCTCAATACAGGAAAAATAACATGACTGCAATGTGATTTGCCATCATCCTCTAAGATTTCAAGGAGCAAGGAGACTTTATGATTTTCTAAGTCCCCTCTAAGACATCCTTCATCAAAACTAGTTACGTTTAGTTTTTTTTTTTTTCTTACTTACGGATCCAGTGTGTAGAAAGCTTCTTAGTATGTAGTATCATTTGGTTTGGAAAATACTGTTTTAGAAGACATATAAGTAGAAAACTTCATTGAATCTTTGGTATAATTCACAAGGCAGTAATACTTAACAATAGCCAACTTTTAAGGGATGTCCATTTATGGCAAGCACTATGCTAAATAAGTCTTGTACGTGTCAAAAGAGTGCTATAAGGTAGGTATTAATATAATTTACAGTTTATGTCTTAGAACGCTAACATTTAGAAAGCTTTAATTATTCACTCAAAGTTAAACAGAAGTGCCTGACTGCTAAGTCTTTGCTCTTAAAATGCTGTACTATGCATCATTACAGTAAGGCAAGTCCTCCCTCGCTGCAAGAGTTTATCAAGATAAACTTCGGCCCCTAAAAAGATGGATTCTTTTCAGTTTAGAAAAACCCTATCTCAGTCCTCAAAATATGAAAGATAAAACATATTTGTAAGAATTATTTATTATCAACACTGGAAACTATGGAAATATTAATTTTGTATTAGATTACCATCACATAATATCATATATAGTTGAAAAAGAATTTCTATTGATCAAAACCACAAAAGAGTTCACCCTCAGGAAAGCATTTAACCAAACTACTGACATTATACTCTTGGGATAAATACAGAAAAACAGTAAAATCTTGAAAAACATCCAAACCCATTTCAATATCATACGTGATTCTGACAGGATTCTCTTCATTTATTTGGCCTGTAGTATTGATAACATGCCCACAAAAAAAGGAAAAATAGCTATGGCTGAAAATATGGATCTTATTTAAACACTCATAAAAATTCCTATTTCAACACCCAGTATCCTGGGTGTTTTGTTTTTATTTTTTGGTGGCCAAAAAACATAAATTTACTTCATGTGAAAACTGGTAAAGTTGGGCATTTCCATTTAAAAGGGTGTTGAGCTAGCCTCTTTGCCTTCCAACTAACTATCTTCGAAGTTAGAAAAGCTTACAACCATGATGAAAATGAATACAACTGATTGAAGGCCAGCGTCTGGAAGGAGTTCCTAACTATAAAGCTATGGAACTGGATGGAGAAAAACCAGAGTGTGAGCAACTGATGCTTTGCCCCATGGGGAAGAACATCCCTTCCTGCTTAAAAGAGTGGAAAGAACGGAGTAAATACTTCATCCCTTTTCCACTTTCCCCAGCTGGACCTGGTGCAATAAGGAAAATGAGCAACACTGTCCTACATGATTCTGCCTTTCAGGGTTTCCAAAGGAATAACTTTTGATTTTTTACAACCGTTCTAAAACTGTAGCTGCCAGAACATGGTAGGATTGTGGACTAGGAAGGTGTTCAGCTGGGGGAGGGTTGTAGCTGGGTGGTGCCTTTTACCTCTAATCCTAAGAAACAAAGAGTACAGGAGGGAGAGCCTGGTACGCTGTGGACTGAATTGTGTTCCCCCAAATTCATATGTTGAAGCCCCAGCCTCCACTGTGATTAATTTTGAAGACAGGGCTTTTATGGAGGTAATTCAGTTGAAATGAGGTCATAAGAGTGGAGCTGTGATTCCAAAGGATTAGTGTCCTTATAAGAAGAGACACTGGAGAGCTTTCTCTCTCTTCCCTTCCCCCTCCATCCCTCACTGCCTCCCCTTCTCTCCCTCCCCACCATGTGAGGACACAGTGAGAAGGCAGCTGTGTGCAAGCCAGGAAGAGAGCTTTAACCAGAAATCCAATCACCTGGCCCCTCCATCTTGGACTTGTAGCCTCCCCAAAACTGTAAGAAAATAAGTTTTTGTTGTTTAAGCCACACAGTCCATGGCATTTTGTTTTGGCAGCTCAAGGTGACTAAGACGCTCTATACAGAGGGAGTCATCTCGTCGTGTGTTTATCACTTTAGCCCTACAACGAATTGGGCAGTGATGGCAAGAACAGACTCCAGCTCAGTGCCCTAAGTGATCCCTGGTATGCAAAGAATTATGAAAATTTAGCAAATAACATTAAAGAGTACCACAACACATAAGGAAAACAGTCATGTTCATGAGTAGAAGATGTGATGTTGTCAAGATGTTAGTTTGAGGCATTCCAGAAAAGAAACAACAAGATTTTCTGTAGCTCAACAAGCTTTTTCCAAAACTTATATGGCAGAACAAAGGACCAAGGTACTCACAAAGAACACTCAGGAGGAAAAATAAAACTCTTAGGAGGACTTGCTGTACATGATATTAAGACTCGGTATAAAACTAATAAGTAAGACCAATGTATTTGGTGCAAAGATAGACAAATAGAACTGCATAGGGATCCCAGAACCAGTACAACATGTATGTGGAAACTTGTTATTTAACAGAGCTGACATTTCAGATCAGTGGGAAAAAAAATAGATGGTTGACTCTGTGGAGAAAAGGTGAAGTTAGATCCCTATCTCACACCATGTATAAAAATCAATTTCAGGTGGATTAATGATTTATACATAAAAGGCAAAATTCCAAAACTTTTAGAACCAATATACGACAGTACCTTTATGACATCAAGATTAATAAACTAGAAAGCAAATCAAATGAAAGCCTAAGTAGCAATGTTAATATCAGACAAAATAAAGATCAAGGCATAAAAGATAAAGAGCAAAAATATATGCTAGAAAATGGAAAAGCATGAACATATGCACCTAAGACTATAGACTCAAAAAATGTAGAGAGAAAATGCTGAGAGAAAGAAAGTGAAAAATAGATACATCAACAATTGGAATTGGAATTGAAGATTTCAACATGTTTCTCTCAGAACCAAATAAATTAAATGTAGCAAAAATAGGGGAAAAATAGCTATCAAAACTAATGTATAGATCTATATGAAAGTTGACACCCAAGAAAGAGAGAAAACAGATTTCTTGTAATAGAGAACACTCACAAAAATTAATTATGTAGAGTAACACAATGAAAACTTCAATAAATTTAAAAAAATTAATATCGGGACATGGAGGGGATGAGTGAAATAGGTGAGAGAGATTAAGAGGTACACACTCCCGTTACAAAATAAATGAGTCACAGGAACGAAACATATAGCCTGGGGAATATAGTCAATAGCACTGTAATAACTTTGGTGACACATGGTAACCAGGCGTATCATGGTGATCATTTTGTAATGGATAGAAATACTGAATCACTGTATTTTACACCTGAAACTAACAGTGTTTTAGGTTAATTATACTTCAACAGCAACAACAAAAAAAGGTAACTATGTGAGTTCATGGATGTGTCAATTAACTTGATTGTAGTAATCATTTCACAGTATAT
This sequence comes from Lipotes vexillifer, assembly GCF_000442215.2. Taxonomy (NCBI): domain Eukaryota; kingdom Metazoa; phylum Chordata; class Mammalia; order Artiodactyla; family Lipotidae; genus Lipotes; species Lipotes vexillifer. Next base: position 235,232 of record NW_006792323.1, on the reverse strand, counting down.
ACATATATTAAATCATCATGTTGTACATCTTCAAAAATCACATTGTACAGCTAAGTATACACAATTTTTATTTGTCAATAATACCTCATTAAAGCTAGAAAAAAATTAAATTTAAAAAATTAATACCAAATCTATTATATTATCTGAACATTAGGAAAAACCTAGAGAAAATAACAAAACAATAAATTTAAAAGCTGCATATGTATAGAAACTAAATAACTTGCTACTAACTAGCCCCTCCACCAAAGGAAAAAAATCATAAGGGAAGCCTAAAATCACTAAGAGGTGGAAAACTATGTAAACATTTTATCAAAAATTTTAGGTCAGGGCTAAAGTGACATGCAGTGGGAAATTTACAGCTGTTAAATGAATACAGCAGAAAACAGAAAATATTTTTTAAAATTAACAATGAAGGAAGTTTGGAAAAGAGCAATGAAGAAAATCCAATGAAACTAGAAGGAAGGCAATAATAAACACAAGTAAAATAATTAAAGAAATAAAAAACACGGAAATCATCATGAAGACTAATACAATCAAAAGCTGTTATTTTGAAAACATTAATAAGGTAGCATGCTGACAAGAAAATTAAATATCCCATTCACTTATGAACATGGATCCAAAGTTAATTAAATAGATGACAGAACAAAACTTTCTAGCTAATGTCATCAACAATATTGTTTTTAAAAATAGTCATGAATAAGTAGGGTTTATCCCAGTAATGCAAGAAAGTTTTGATATCAGGAAATCTATCAGTGCAACATACCATAGTAAGGAATTAAAGAAGGAAAACGGTATGATTACTTCAATAGGTGCTGAAAAAGTAATGGTAAATGTTTATCATTATTTTTTTATTAAAACACCCAGAAAACTAGAAATAGAGTGAAGCTTTCTAAATTTGTAAATATCTGTATATCTAAAAAACAGTAACAAACAATATGCCAAAATGGAAAAACCATAGACACATTCCAATAAAGACTGTAATCCGGAAAAGAATGCTGTCACCACGACCATCAAACATAGGACTTAAAGCCTTGTCCAATGGTATATGCAAAGCAAAAGAAATAAGAGGTGTAAGCATTATTTCCCAGACATGATTATTTCCATTGAACACACAGAAGAATCAATAAACCTTTAAATTAATGACAGAGTACAGCCAGATTGGTAGATATACAGTTATTCCTCTAACCCTTGTGCACTGTTGGTGGGAATGTAAACTGGCTCAGCCACTGTGGACAACAGTATGGAGGTGTCTCAGAAAACTAAAAATAGAGCTACCATAGGATCCAGCAATCCCACTCCTGGGTATACATCTGAAAGAAACAAAAACATTAACTGAAAAAGATACATGCATCCCCAGTGTTCACAGCAGCACTATTTACAGCAGCCAAGACATGGAAACAACCTAACTGTCCATCAACAGAGGAATGGATAAAGAAGATGTGGTACATGTATACAGCGGAATACTTACTCAGCCATAAAAAAGAACAAAATAATGTCATTTGCAGCAATATGGATGGACTTAGAGGGCATTATGCTAAGTGAAATAAGAGACAGAGAAAGACAAATACTGTACGATATCACTTGTATGTGGAATCTAAAAAAATTCCACGAACTAGTGAATATAACAAAAAAGAAGCAGATTCACAGACATAGAGAACAAACTAGTGTTACCAGGGGGAAGGGGCAACAAAGGGGGGTGAGGGGGAGGTGCAAACTGTTGGGTGTAAGATAGGCTATGATGATGTTGTACAACACGGGGAACATAGCCAACGTTTTGTAATAACTGTAAAGGGAAAGTAATGTTTTAAAATTGTATAAAACATTTAAAAATTAAATTAAAAACTCATTCCTCTACACCAGCAATACCAAATAGATGATAAGATATAGACTATAGATGAGAAGGTATAGACTACAGACAATATAAGGAAAAATATGACATGGCTCAAAATAGCAATTAAAAATGTAAAGTATGTATCAGGATCAAACAGGGGAAGATAAACGATTTTTAGCTTTTCAAATGGAGAAAATGAAAGTGGTGGATTAGTTTCAAAAGTGACGGAAGAGCTGAACAGCAAGATGGTACAGTGAGCAACTCAGACACCAGCGTCAGAAAGAACCCACTCCCACTGCTGAGTGGGGAAGGGGCGTATCACCAGGCAGCAGCTGGGACCAGGGGCGCCAAGGAGAACTGCAGCCTGAAAGAGGCAGAGGGAATCACTGTGGCTTCTCTCACCCTCTTGTCCCCCAATCTCCCAGCTCTGCTTCCAGCCCCTCATCCATCTGAGTAGGAGCCAGCAGTCGTGGAGCGGGGAAAGCAGGTCTCATCTCCTGGCACTGCAGCTCCTTTCTGGTGGAACCACTTCACAGCTCTTGCCTCTGTGTTCACTGACAGCTTCCTGCATCATCTGGAAGTACAGGCTTCCAGCTCTTGCTAGGATCTCGATCCTCCCCATCTCTTTTTTGTTTTCCTTAACCCTGCCCACAAAACTGTAAATAGAATCTTCGCTAAACTTTTCAGTCCTCTGAGCGGCCATTTGTTTCCTGAATTAGAAATAATAAGTAGGAAATGTTAACTAACACATAGTACACTAATAAATCAGAGATTCCTCACACTCTGCTCCTAAACCGTATTTTCCTCCAGAATCACCTTCCGCTGTCAGGAAAAAAAAAAAAAAGAAAAAAAGAAAATTCAGACCCTAGATGAACAATGAGAGGATTCTTTCCTAAAATTTGAAATAAGATTTAATTTAGTCCATTAAAAATGCAACTCTCTGGGGTGTGCTCAGAGCAGGGGGCCTGAAGAAATATGGCTGTTCTGTTTACAACACACCAGACAGGAATCTGGGTTCATTGTGATAAGGGGCACAAAACCTGTGGCCTTCCTATGAACAAATACCCAACACGTGTCCCCTGAACCTCCACGTGGCTGCTGGGCAGGACCAGTGGGACAGGGCTCAATATTGGAAGGAAAACCATAGTATTCAGTGGGGGAGTTTGCCACCTAGAGCTGTCCGGTCCATGCGTGGGTAGACCATGGGTGGTCTTATAGACATAAAGGCTTCAAACCTCTCTTTTCAAGGAAAAGAAAAAAAAGAAAAAGGAAAATAGATTGTATATGCCAATCTGGAAAAGGCAAAATAATGGAGACAACAAAAAGATCAGTGGCTGCCAAGAGTTTGGGGGGAGAGCGGAGATGAATACACAGAGGACAGAAGTTTTTATGAGCAGTGAAAATACTTTGAATGACATTATAGTGACGGATGTATGTCATCCTACTTTTGTCCAAACCCATAGAATGTGCAACAGGATTCACTTCACTGAAGTGAGCCCTAAGGTGAACTGCGAACTTTGGTGATTATGTGTCAATGCAGTTCATCCTTGGTTTAAAAAAAAAAAAAAAATGTACCACTCTGTTGATAATGGCTATGCATGTGAGGGCAGCGGGTATATAGGGAATTTCTGTATCTTCCTGTCAATTTTGTTATAAACCTGAAACGGCATTAAAAAAAAAATCTCAAAAGAAATGAACACTCAGGGTGGAAGTTTTTGGCAAAAGTTTCGTCTCATTTTTATATATGTATACATATTATATATGTGTGTGTTTGTTGTACTGTGATGTAAAATGTATTTTTTAGATCAAAAAGTTCGCAGACCACTGCAGTTAAGTTATACTGGCTAATAAAAGCACAAATTAACCTCAAAATAAAAAATGCAACTTTCTTTTCAAAACTTCTTACTCCAGTTAGGAAAGTACTTCAACAGCAGTTTGACATTTGTGTTTCCTTAAGCAGCACTGAAAGGGTGAAGGGCTTTAAAAAACAACCAACAAATAAATAAAACTGTAAAAGTCCTCTGTAGGACACACTGCACCAAGTGCTTCCAATCCCTGGTCTCCAATGACTGTCAAACAAAAATTCTGTTTAATTTCTTTCACTGTTTTTCTCTGTTTTAATCTTCTTGACTTTGAATTTTTAAAAATGAATAATTTAGAGAAGGCTGAAGTTGTCATCAGTAAATTTTATTGTTCCTTCTTTAGACAGCTATACTACGTGGCATAAGTGCATTCACAATAGATATTTTCATTCATTACAGATATTCTCAATTTCTGAACAAATTCCTTGAAAAGACTGAAAAGAGTTATGTGTCAATTTCATAGAAGATACTGTGAATTAAATCATTTCTGTATGCAGGGAAAAATCCAAATCTACCAATATTAATGCTATGTGTCACTTTTAGTATTAAAGTTTTACTCCTATTCTTGAAATACTTCCATGTGTACTCTCAAGACCCTGCTACCAACCCAAACAGGTCCCTTTTCTAAATTGTTTTTTCTACCTGTGTCATTGACTGGTATCTTGATTGTCAATTTAGATAAAATTAAATTGATTTTATAGAGTTTGGTGGTATATGTTCAGGCTACTTCCGGTAGAAATTTTACTACATACCTCCTTGGTGAAAGTTCAAGCCACTTAGGTCATAAAATGGACAAAAAAAGTCTCTGGATCCCTTGTGAGTCTCTTTATTTCCTTAAGGGAATACTCTCAAAGGCCTTTTTCAATGAAAAAAAAAAGTTGATGATTAATTTTTTTAAAAAACTAACGCAATATCTCCATTCTATGTTGTAAAATGTCTAAATTCAGAGTCACTTTCTTCATCACAAGCTGTATGTTCATCACAGAGTTTGATTTGTACATATAAGAGTAGCTACTGGATAGAACTGAATTTTTTTTTTTTAATCTGTGAAAGAATAATTCAACCTTGCAAGTTACTCTCTATCATTACGAAGAACTTCACCCAAGATTTTTCCTTATGATGTTTCATTACTTTTCCTCCAAGAAGGACAATAATTCAATTCTGACTTGAGAGACTCCAAGTAACTCCTTCAACTGTCTATGCTATTTACAGAGTAGAGGAAGAACTTAAGGTTATTTTCCATTTCCTAGAAGTGTGTTGTTTGTGTGTGTGTGTTAAAAAATATCCTATTAAACACTCTGAGAAGACAGAGAAGCTAATGTTTCAGACAAGGTGTCCCTTTGAAGGGTGCCGCATCCGTTGATGTTTTCAAGGGCACTATGGCCTCACAGTCAGGAATCACACCCACAGTAAAATCTTACAGACCTGGCCCTATCTGTAAAAGAAAGCTGACTATTTTTTTTTTACTTGATTCTGTTATTTCCGGCAAATACTCATATATTGTAGAAAATTACTTTACACAGTTGCACTTTAGGTATATCTGTAATATATAATATTCACTTCAAAAAGCTATCACCTGGTGTTTCTCAACACAAAGATCAGCAAGGATAATTTTTTATCTACCATACTTTAGCAAATGTTTAAATACGTATCTAAGTTCAAGGTCATAGGCTTCTGTGGCTAATAATCAAGTCACAAGTTGGGATGAGAGAAACGTTCCCATCTGCTTCCTTCACTCCCAAGGTCATTGTGAGGAGCTCAGGGAAAAGCTGAGTCTGTTCAAGATCTTAGTAATTTTGGGTGGGGCATAATTTTCATCACCATGATGTGTTATTCAGTGATATGAGTGGAATTTAAGGAAACGAAGCCAGCAAGTATTGACTTCCATTCTAGAAGATTGTTAGTGAAAAAGTGGGAGGCAGAGGAAGGAAGAACACAAAGAAGTAAACATAGCCATAAAAACATATTATTTAAGTTTCCTGGAGAAGTGAAATTTCAATGTGAATTAAGCTTAGAGCAAGGCTCTTCCACTGTGGCCCTAATGACATTTTGGACGGGATAATTCTTTGCCTTGGGGATCTACCCGTGCATTGTAGAATGTTGAGCAGCATCCCTGGTCTCTAATCAATAGGAAACAGTAGCACCCCATGCCACAGATTGTGACAGACACATCTCCAGGCATTGCCAAGTATCTCCTGGAAGGACAGATCACTCCCAGGTGGGAAACAGTGGCTTAGAGAAAGGAATATTTCCTTAGATAAAGGAATAGATGAGTTCAAGAAAGTGACCATGAAAGAAAGGTAAGTGGTGGAGCAGCGTTCAAAACATACAGATGAGGTCAAGATTACTTACATAAGAACCCATGCTGGAGGGGAACAATGACAGACTAACGGAGGACCAACGGTAGAGGGAAAGGATGGGAGGATAAGTGAAGAGGTTTTAGATAAGAGAGGCGACAAGCTGAAGAAACTTCTTATTTGAGAAAAGGAGACAGAGGGGGCCCAGGTGGGAATCAAGAACTGAGATAGGAGTAGCCCCTCCTGGAAAAGAAGTAGGAGGAGAGCTAGCTGTCGAATGGGCCACGGCTCTATGAGAACACTGAGGCTCTACGGACAGGAGTCAACCGGAAGAGATCGGCTGACCCTCAGCCAATCATAATTGTCCTATCACCTTCTCCTGGAAAACTCAGCTTTGAGAAGTACAGCTAAAGGAACCGATTTTCTTATTCACCAGAAGTTGGAAATTAGCAAAGCTCACAAGCCAGAAAGTCAAAGGAGAAAGTATTTCTGTGTAGCTATCACAAACATTAATTTCAGTGCTACACCAGAGAAGCAGGAAGGCTCAGGTAAGTGATAGAGGGGTGGGAAATAAGGGAGGGGAGGTTTCCCAGGGAGGGAGAAGGGCAGGTTCTGTAAGAGTATCAATGAGACACAGAAATGGATGTCATGGTCCAAAAGCTGCATATCAGAGCCAGGAATCTTCACCAGTTCCAGGTGAAACAAAGAGCCAGAGAAGCTGTTACAAAATGAGAAGGAGTCAACATACTGCAAAAGTCAAACACTGACACTAAAATAACCAAAAGAAAAAAGGGTTAGGAAAAGAAGCGTAGAAAAATAAATATAAATGATGATAACAGAAACAATGCCCTTAAACTCAAGAACATTTTAAACTTTCAAGTAATTAACTGTGTTGACTTTTAAAAGAACTTTAATCCATCATCTGTATCCAAAAATACTAAGTCAAAATGTTCTATAAAGTTCCCACAAAATAAATTACTCAAACTTTAAATACAGTTAACAATTTTTCTTCAAATTTGGCTTCCTTTTCATTTCTCATTAAGAGCTGAAATCCTGCCAAAGTTGAAATGTATAGTTTTACCTATTTTTAGTTAAAGTTTAAAAGGCATTTTCATGATTTTTTTTCATTGCCTCCCATGCAAAAAGATTTTGGATAACCTGTTCAAGGTTCCCTCAAATAGGCTAGGATTTTGTTCAAGCAAGAAAATTTTAACCTCACTACCATTCTTCAGTTAATTTTTCCAGTAAAAATTTTTGTTTCATTTTTCTGATCCTCTTCATTAGAGAAGTGGAGCAATGTGCGGAAAATAGTGTTTAAGTTACTTCTTTAAACTTATTCCTTTACATTTAAGTAAACTACTTTGACTTTTAACTACTCTTAATGCAACACTGAAGACTAGATTTCAATTGAGACTTAGCTATAGAGGAAAGAACTGACCTCTAAACTAGGCAAGCAGGAAAGAAGCTAATATGATATTTCTATTTAAACTGTGCCTATAAATGACTACTAAATCAGACTCTCACTCTTAAGAAATGTTTTCAATTTTTACTTTCTATAGTTTGTTAAAAAAACAAAGTCTGTTGAATGTGATTTTCAAGCTAAATATTCTCCTACCCTTATTCTGATTCTTCCCTGTTACCCTCCTTAATACCCATCACATTAAAGCCAGTCTTTTGTAGTGATTTCCATTTCTTCCATTTTGATAAATACCAATTAATCACTAATAAATAGAGGTCATAATCACTAATAAATAATTCAAACTGGCCATTGCTACAACCAAAGTATGGAAACAAAAGCAAATCATCCAAACTGACTCACAGTTTTACTGAAGGTATGTTGACTACAGTAAGATCCAGAAATTCCACTTAGAGATATATATCTGAGATAAATAAGTATGTATGTTCACCAAAAAGCATGTTCAAAAATGTTCATAGTACTGTTATACAGAATATCCAAAAACTGAAAAGAATCCAAATGTATCTTTTTTACTGCAGTACAGTAAAAAAGGTTAAATAATAAACAAATTTGGCAACGTGGCAGGGTACAAGATAAGTATTTTTAGACATCTGACAAGGGGTTAATATCCAAAATATAAAAATTGACATAAAAAATCAATGACCTGATTTTAAAATGGGCAGAGGACCTGAATAGACATTTTTCTAAAGAACATGTACAAATGGCCAAAAGGCACTTGAGAAGATGCTCAACATCACCAATCCTAAGGGAAATGCAAATCAAAACCACAATGATAGGGAATTCCCTGGTGGTCCAGTGGTAAAGAATCTGCCTTCCAATGCAGGGGACGCGGGTTCGATCCCTGGTCGGGGAACTAACATCCCACATGCCGTGTGGCAACTAAGCCCGGCACGCGACAGCTACTGAGCTCGTGAGCCTCAATGAGAGAGCCCGTGTGCCGCGTGCTCTGGAGCCCGCGTGCCACCTGGGTGCCACAACAAAGAGCCCTCGAGGCAACAAAAGATCCCGCATGCCTCAGTGAAGATCCCGTGTGCTGCAACTAAGACCCAATGCAGCCAAATAAATTTTAAAAATTTTTTTTAAAAAAAGCACAGTGATATACCACTTATACCTGACAAAATGGCTATCTTCAAAAAGACAATGAACAACAAGTGTTTGCGGGGATGTGAGGAAAGGGAACCCTTATACACTGCTGGTGGGGAGATAAATTGGTGCATCCACTGTGGAAAAGATTATGGAGGTTCCTCAAGCAATTAAAAATAGAACAATAGAAAAATACAATCCAGAAATTTCACCTCTTGGTATTTACTCAAAGCAAACAAAAACACTAATTTGAGAAGATATAGGCACACCAGTATTTATTGCAGAGTTATTTACAATAGTCATGATACAGAAGCAACTCAGGTATCCACTGACAGATGAATAGACAAAGAAGATCTGGCATGTATATGCAATGGAATATTACTCAAACATAAAACAAAAAGAAATTCTTGCCATTTGAGACAACATGGAGGACATTATGCTAAGTGAAATAACTAAGACAGAGAAAGACAAATAGTATATGATCTCACTTATATGTGGAATCTAAAAACCAAAATAAGCAAAGCATAATGAAAAGACTCAAAGACACAGAGAACAAGCGGGTATTTGCCAGAGGGGCTGGGCGTCAGAAGGGCAAAACAGGTGAAGGGGATAGAGTAAAAGGTAGAAACCTCTAGTTACAAAATAAATAAGCCATGGGTATGTAATATATAACATAAGGAATATGATCAGTAACACTGTAGTAACTTTGTATGGGGAAAGATGTACTATACGTACCATGGTGATTATTTCATAATGTATTGATATTTAAATGTCAAATCACTATGTAGTGCACCTGAAACTAACATAATATTGTACATCAACTATATTTCAACAATAATAAATAAATAAATAAATATTATCAGACTCTGGGATAAAAGGTGAAAAGACAACACACAGAATGGGAAATAATATTTGCAAAATATTATCAAGACCCAAAAGGGACTTGTATCTGGAATACAAAGAGAAACTTAAAACTCAACAATAAAAAACACAGAAGTGAAAGAGTGGCATGGACTTATAAATACTACCAAATGTAAAATAGATAGCTAGTGGGAAGCAGCCACATAGCACAGGGAGATCAGTTCGGGGCTTTGTGACCACCTAGAGGGGTGGGATAGGGAAGGTGGGAGGGAGATGCAAGAGGGAGGAGATAAGGGGATATATGTATACGTACAGCTGATTCACTTTGTTATACAGCAGAAACTAACACACCACTGTAAAGCAATTATACTCCAATAAAGATGTTAAAGAAAAAGATGTTAAAAAAAAAAAAGTTTTAAAATACGTAAATGATCTGAATAGATATTTCTCCAAAGAAGGTATACAGATAGCCAATAAGCACATAGAAAATGCTCATCATTAGTCATTAGGAAGATGTAAATTAAAACCACAGCGAGACTCCACCTCATACCTACTAGGCCTGCTATAACCAAAAAGATGTACAATAGCTACTGTTGGAATACTCACACATTGCTGGTGGGAATGGATTATGGTGCAGCCACTGTGGAAAACAGTTTGGCAGTTGCTCAAAATGCTAACCATAGATAAAAACACAGCAGTCGCCCTCCTATCGACAGACCCTAAGAAATGTCTACACAAAGACTTGTATAAATGTTCACGTGGCTTCCGGGAAGATGGCGGAAGAGTAAGACGCGGAGATCACCTTCCTCCCCAAAGACACACCAAAAATACATCTACACGTGGAACAACTCCTACAGAACACCTACTGAACGCTGGCAGAAGACCTCAGACCTCCCAAAAGGCAAGAAACCCCCCACGTACCTGGGTCGGGCAAAAGAAAAAAGAATAAACAGAGACAAAAGAATAGGGACGGGACCTGCACCAGTGGGAGAGAGCCGTGAAGGAGGAAAAGTTTCCACACACTAGGAAGCCCCTTCGCGGGCGGAGACTGCGGGTGGCGGAGGGGGAAAGCTTCGGAGCAGTAGAGAGCGCAGCAACAGGGGAGCAGAGGGCAAAGCGCAGAGACTCTCGCACGGAGCATCAGGGCCGACCGGCACTCACCAGTCAGAGAGGCTTGTCTGCTCACCCGCCGGGGCGGGCGGAGCTGGGAGCTGAGGCTCGGGCTTCGGTCGGAGCGCAGGGAGAGGGCTGGGGTTGGTGGCGTGAACACAGCCTGCAGGGGGTTAGTACGCCACGGCTGGCCGGGAGGGAGTCCGGGGAAAGGTCTGGAGCTGCCAAAGAGGCAAGAGACTTTTTCTTCCCTCTTTGTTTCCTGCTGCGCGAGGAGAGGGGATTCAGAGCGCTGCTTAAAGGAGCTCCAGAGACGGGCGCGACCCGCGGCTAAAACCGCAAACGCCAGAGACGGGCATGAGACGCTAAGGCTGCTGCTACCGCCACCAAGAAGGCTTGTGTGCGAGCACAGGTCACTATCCACACCCCCTTCCGGGGAGCCTGTGCAGGCCGCCACTGCCAGGGTCCCGGGATCCAGGGACAACTCTTCCGGGAGAACGCACGGCGCACCTCAGGCTGGTGCAACGTCATGCCGGCCTCTGCCGCCGCAGGCCCGCCCCGCACTGCGTGCCCCTCCCTCCCCCCCGGCATGAGTGAGCCAGAGCCCCCGAATCCGCGGCTCCTTTAACCCCGTCCTGTCTGAGCGAAGAACAGATGCCCTCCGGCGACCTACACGCAGAGGCGGGGCCAAATCCAAAGCTGAACCCCTGGGAGCTGTGAGAACAAAGAAGAGAAAGGGAAATCTCTCCCAGCAGCCCCAGGAGCAGCGGATTAAAGCTCCACAATCAACTAGATGTACCCTGCATCTGCGGAATACCTGAATAGACAACGAATCATCCCAAAAAAGGAGGTGAACGTTCAGAGCAAGATTTATGATTTTTTCCCCTTTTCCTCTTTATATGAGTGTGTATGTGTATGCTTCCGTCTGAGATTTTGTCTGTATAGCTTTGCTTCCACCATCTGTCCTAGGGTTCTATCCGTCCATTTTTTTTCTCTTAATAATTACTTTTCATTTTAATAACTTTATTATATTTTATCTTACTTTATTTTTTTACTTTATCTTCTTTCTTTCCTTTTTTCCTTCCTTCCCTCCTTCCTTCCTTCCTTCCTTCTTCCCTCCCTCCCGCCTTTCTTTCTTTCTTTCTACTTCTACTAATACTTTCTTTCTACTTTTCCTCCCTTTTTTTCTGAGCCATGTAGATGAAATGATCTTGGTGCTGCAGCCAGAAGTCAGTGCTGTGCCTCTGAGGTGGGAGAGCCAACTTCAGGACACTGGTCCACAAGAGACCTCCCAGCTCCACGTAATATCAAACGGCGACAATCTCCCAGAGATCTCCATCTCAATACCAGCAGCCAGCTTCACTCAAAAACCAGGAAGCTACAGTGCTGGACATCCTATGCCAAACGACTAGCAAGACAGGAACACAACCCCACCCATTAGCAGAGAGGCTGCCTAAAATCATAATAAGTCCACAAACACCCCAAAACACACCACCAGACGTGGACCTGCCCACCAGAAAGACAAGATCCAGCCTCATCCACCAGAACACAGGCACTAGTCCCCTCCACCAGGAAGCCTACACAACCCACTGAACCAACCTTAGCCACTGGGGATAGACACCAAAAACAACGGGAGCTACGAACCTGCAGCCTGCAAAAAGGAGAGCCCAAACATAGTTAGATAAGCAAAATGAGAAGACAGAAAAACACACAGCAGATGAAGGAGCAAGATAAAAACCCACCAGACCTAACAAATGAAGAGGAAATAGGCAGTCTACCTGAAAAAGAGTTCAGAATAATGATAGTAAAGATGATCCAAAATCTTGGAAATAGAATGGACAAAATGCAAGAAGCAGTTAACAAGGACCTAGAAGAAATAAAGATGAAACAGACAATGATGAACAACACAATAAATGAAATGAAAAATACTCTAGATGGGATCAATAGCAGAATAAATGAGGCAGAAGAACGGATAAGTGACCTGGAAGATAAAATAGTGGAAATAACTACTGCAGAGCAGAATAAAGAAAAAAGAATGAAAAGAACTGAGGACAGTCTCAGAGACCTCTGGGACAACATTAAACGCACCAACATTCGAATTATAGGGGTTCCAGAAGAAGAAGAGAAAAAGAAAGGGACTGAGAAAATATTTGAAGAGATTATAGTTGAAAACTTCCCTAATATGGGAAAGGATATAGTTAATCAAGTCCAGGAAGCACAGAGAGTCCCATACAGGATAAATCCAAGGAGAAATATGCCAAGACACATATTAATCAAGCTACGAAAAATAAAATACAAAGAAAACATATTAAAAGCAGCAAGGGAAAAACAACAAATAACACACAAGGGAGTCCCCATAAGGTTAACAGCTGATCTTTCAGCAGAAACTCTGCAAGCCAGAAGGGACTGGCAGGACATATTTAAAGTGATGAAGGAGAAAAACCTGCAACCAAGATTACTCTACCCAGCAAGGATCTCATTCAGATTTGATGGAGAAATTAAAACCTTTACAGACAAGCAAAAGCTGAAAGAGTTCAGCACCACCAAACCAGCCCTACAACAGCTGCTAATGGAAGTTCTCTAGGCAAGAAACACAAGAGAAGGAAAAGACCTACAATAACGGATCCAAAACAATTAAAAAAATGGGAATAGGAACATACATATCGATAATTACCTTAAACGTAATCGGATGAAATGCTCCCACCAAAAGACACAGATTGGCTGAATGGATACAAAAACAAGACCCATATATTTGCTGTCTACAAGAGACCCACTTCAGACCTAGTGACACGTACAGGCTGAAAGTAAGGAGATGGAAAAAGATATTCCATGCAAATGGAAACCAAAAGAAAACTGGAGTAGCAATTCTCATATCAGACAAGATAGACTTTAAAATAAAGACTATTAGAAGAGACAAAGAAGGACACTACATAATGATCAAGGGATCGATCTAAGAAGAAGATATAACAATTGTAAATATTTATGCACCCAACATAGGAGCACCTCAATACATAAGGCAAATACTAACAGCCATAAAATGGGAAATCGACAGTAACACATTCATAGTAGGGGACTTTAACACCCCACTTTCACCAATGGACAGATCAACAAAAATGAAAATAAATAAGGAAACACAAGCCTTAAATGATACATTAAACAAGATGGACTTAATTGATATTTATAGGACATTCCATCCAAAAACAACAGAATACACATTTTTCTCAAGTGCTCACGGAACATTCTCCAGGATAGATCATATCTTGGGTCACAAATCAAGCCTTGGTAAATTTAAGAAAATCGAAATTGTACCAAGTATCTTTTCTGACCACAACACTATGAGACTAGATATCAATTACACAAAAAGATCTGTAAAAAATACAAACACATGGAGGCTAAACAATACACTACTTAATAACGAAGTGATCACTGAAGAAATCAAAGGGGAAATAAAAAAATACCTAGAAACAAACGGCAATGGAGACACGATGACCCAAAATCTACGGGATGCAGCAAAAGCAGTTCTAAGAGGGAAGTTTACAGCAATACAATCCTACCTTAAGAAACAGGAAACATCTCGAATAAACAACTTAACCTTGCACCTAAAGCAATTAGAGAAAGAAGAACAAAAAAAACCCCCAAAGTTAGCAGAAACAAAGAAATCATAAAGATCAGATCAGAAATAAATGAAAAAGAAATGAAGGAAACGATAGCAAAGATCAATAAAACTAAAAGCTGGTTCTTTGAGAAGATAAACAAAATTGATAAACCATTAGCCAGACTCATCAAGAAAAAAAGGGAGAAGACTCAAATCAATAGAATTAGAAATGAAAAAGGAGAAGTAACAACTGACACTGCAGAAATAAAAAAAATCATGAGGGATTACTACAAGCAACTCTATGCCAATAAAATGGACAATCTGGAAGAAATGGACAAATTCTTAGAAATGCACAAACTGCCAAGACTGAATCAGGAAGAAATAGAAAATATGAACAGACCAATCACAAGCACTGAAATTGAAACTGTGATTAAAAATCTTCCAACAAACAAAAGCCCAGGACCAGATGGCTTCACAGGCGAATTCTATCAAACATTTAGAGAAGAGCTAACACCTATCCTTCTCAAACTCTTCCAAAATATAGCAGAGGGAGGAACACTCCCAAACTCATTCTACGAGGCCACCATCACCTTGATACCAAAACCAGACAAGGATGTCACAAAGAAAGAAAACTACAGGCCAATATCACTGATGAACATAGATGCAAAAATCCTCAACAAAATACTAGCAAACAGAATCCAACAGCACATTAAAAGGATCATACACCATGATCAAGTGGGGTTTATTCCAGGAATGCAAGGATTCTTCAATATACGCAAATCTATCAATGTGATTAACCATATTAACAAATTGAAGGAGAAAAACCATATGATCATCTCAATAGATGCAGAGAAAGCTTTTGACAAAATTCAACACCCATTTATGATAAAAACCCTGCAGAAAGTAGGTGTAGAGGGAACTTTCCTCAATATAATAAAGGCCGTATATGACAAGCCCACAGCCAACATCATCCTCAATGGCGAAAAACTGAAAGCATTTCCACTAAGGTCAGGAACAAGACAAGGTTGCCCACTCTCACCACTCTTATTCAACATAGTTTTGGAAGTTTTAGCCACAGCAATCAGAGAAGAAAAGGAAATAAAAGGAATCCAAATCGGAAAAGAAGAAGTAAAGCTGTCACTGTTTGCAGATGACATGATACTATACATAGAGAATCCTAAAGATGCTACCAGAAAACTACTAGAGCTAATCAATGAATTTGGTAAAGTAGCAGGATACAAAATTAATGCAAAGAAATCTCTGGCAATCCTATACACTAATGATGAAAAATCTGAAAGTGAAATCAAGAAAACACTCCCATTTACCATTGCAACAGAAAGAATAAAATATCTAGGAATAAGCCTACCTAAGGAGACAAAAGACCTGTATGCATAAAATTATAATACACTGATGCAAGAAATTAAAGATGATACAAATAGATGGAGAGATATACCATTTTCTTGGATTGGAAGAATCAACATTGTGAAAATGACTCTACTACCCAAAGCAATCTACTGATTCACTGCAATCCCTATCAAACTACCAATGGCATTTTTCACAGAACTACAACAAAAAATTTCACAAATTGTATGGAAACACAAAAGACCCCGAATAGCCAAGGCAATCTTGAGAACGAACAACGGAGCTGGAGGAATCACGCTCCCTGACTTCAGACTATACTACAAAGCTACAGTAATCAAGACAGTATGGTACTGGCACAAAAACAGAAGGATAGATCCATGGAACAGGATAGAAAGCCCAGAGATAAACCCACACACATATGGTCACCTTATCTTTGATAAAGGAGGCAGGAATGTACAGTGGAGAAAGGACAGCCTCTTCAATAAGTGGTGCTGGGAAAACTGGACAGGTACATGTAAAAGTATGAGATTAGATCACTCCCTAACACCATACACAAAAATAAGCTCAGAATGGATTAAAGACCTAAATGTAAGGCCAGAAACTATCAAACTCTTAGAGGAAAACATAGGCAGAACACTCTATGACATAAATCACAGCAAGATCCTTTTTGACCCACTTCCTAGAGAAATGGAAATAAAAACAAAAATAAACAAATGGGTCCTAATGAAACTTCAAAGCTTTTGCACAGCAAAGGAAACCATGAACAAGACCAAAAGACAACCCTCAGAATGGGAGAAAATATTTGTAAATGAAGCAACTGACAAAGGATTAATCTCCAAAATTTATAAGCAGCTCATGCAGCTTAATAACAAAAAAACAAACTGCCCAATCCAAAAATGGACAGAAGACCTAAATAGACGTTTCTCCAAAGAAGATATACAGACTGCCAACAAACATATGAAAGAATGCTCAACATCACTAATAATTAGAGAAATGCAAGTCAAAACTACAATGAGATATCATCTGACACCAGTCAGAATGGCCGTCATCAAAAAATCTAGAAACAATAAATGCTGGAGAGGGTGTGGAGAAAAGGGAACACTCTTGCACTGTTGGTGGGAATGTAAATTGATACAGCCACTGTGGAGAACAGTATGGAGGTTCCTTAAAAAACTACAAATAGAACTACCATATGACCCAGCAATCCCACTACTGGGCATATACCCTGAGAAAACCATAATTCAAAAAGAGTCATGTACCGAAATGTTCATTGCAGCTCTATTTACAATAGCCCAGAGATGGAAACAACCTAAGTGTCCATCATTGGATGAATGGATAAAGAAGATGTGGCACATATATACAATGGAATATTACTCAGCCATAAAAAGAAGCGAAATTGAGCTATTTGTAATGAGGTGGATAGACCTAGAGTCTGTTATACAGAGTGAAGTAAGTCAGCAAGAGAGAGACAAATACCGTATGCTAACACATATATGTGGAATTTAAGGGAAAAAAAACGTGTCATGAAGAACCTAGGGGTAAGACAGGAATAAAGACACAGACCTACTAGAGAATGGACTTGAGGATACGGGGAGGGGGAAGGGTGAGCTGTGATAAAGCGAGAGAGAGGCATGGACATATATACACTACCAAATGTAAGGTAGATAGCTAGTGGGAAGCAGCCGCACAGCACAGGGAAATCAGCTCTGTGCTTTGTGACCGCCTGGAGGGGTGGGATAGGGAGGGTGGGAGGGAGGGAGATGCAAGAGGGAAGAGATATGGGAACATATGTATATATATAACTGATTCATTTTGTTGTAAAGCAGAAACTAACACACCATTGTAAAGCAATTATACTCCAATAAAGATGTTAAAAAAAAAAAAAAAGAATGTTCACGGCAGCATTATTCATAATAGCCAAAAAGTGGAAACAACCCAAATGTCCATCAACTGGTAAATGAATAAACACAATGTGGTACATTCATAAATTGGAATAGTATTCAGCATTTAAAAATACTGATATTATGCTATAACAAGGATGAATCTTGAAAGCATGGTGCTTAGTGAATAAAAGCCAGTCACAAAGACCACATATTATATAAATCCATTTATGTGAAATATCCAGATTGGGCAAATCTATAGAGATGGAAAGTAGATTAGCGGTTGCTTGGGCAGGTTTGGTAGGGGAGTGGGGAATGACTGCTGATGTGTGTGGGATTTCTTTGGGGATGTTAAAAATGTTTAAAATTAGATTTTGGTGACGGTTGCATAACTCTTTGAAAATGCCAGAAAACACTGAACTCTGTACTTTAAATGGGTGAATTGTATACTTTGTGGAATAAATGTCAATAAAGCTTTTTTTTTTTTTTTTTAAAAAGAGACCCAGCTATGATATACACATTAGAAATGAATCTTACAGACATTTTTTTGAGCAAAAGAAGCCAGGCACAAAAGAGTATGCACAGTATGAATCCATGTACATGAATTTGAAGAACTGATCTGGCAGAATAAATGTTGGCCAAGAAAAGGCACAAGAGAACCTTCTGGGCTGCTGGAAATGTTCTATATCTTGATTTGGGTGGTTGTTACATAGTCATAGCCATATATATTTCATCAATCTCTATTCAGTATTAGTACACATTATATTCTTTACAGTTTATATAACGTTAAAAGAAATAAACAACTACAGTGTGTTAGCACTTTCTTGGTCAAGTAGATGTAGTGAAATGGTAGATTGATGTGCTGTTAAGAAGACAAGATCTAGAGTTAAAAATCCTTTATTACAGTATTGGTTTCCTATTCCCTGACTAGGAGATCTTGTATAAGTTAGTTAATATGTATAATTCTCTCAGTGTTAAAATGAAGATGATGATAACACCTGCCTGAAAGTTGCCTTGGTAGAGAATGCATAAGAAAGTATTTTATAAACTGCAAATATTAGTAGATTTATTATAACTTCATGGAGAATGCAAAATTCACATATTTTCAAATAAACATATAGAGGAGTTTTCTAGAACTTTCTTAATTTAGACTCCTAGTATAACAACATTTACTAAATTATGCTTTGTAATAATACGATTGGACTATAGTGAAGACATAAAAGAAATAGTCTAGTGGAAGTCATTGTTGTATTTTTTGGTAAGGAAGTGTTTTTCTCCATTTCCTAACGAAGATCCTTTCATGAAGATCCATAGGAGAAATTTCTATATTTTTATATCAACTGATAACTGATTGATTCTTTTTTTTATTAATTAATTTATTTTTGGCTGCATTGGGTCTTCGTTGCTATGCGTGGGCTTTCTCTAGTTGCAGCGAGCAGGGGCTGCTCTTCACTGTGGTGTGCGGGCTACTCTTCATTGTGGTGTGCAGTCTTCTCTTTCAGGTGGTTTCTCTTGTTGCAGAGCACAGGCTCTAGGTGCACGGGCTTCAGTAGTTGTGGCACGCGGGCTCGGTAGTTGTGGCTCATGGGCTCTAGAGCACAGGCTCAGTCGTTGTGGCGCACAGGTTTAGTTGCTCTGCGGCATGTGGGATCTTCCTGGACCAGGGTTCGAACCCGTGTCCCCTGCATTGGCAGGCGGATTCTTAACCACTGCGCCACCAGGGAATCCCTGACAGATTCTTTGACTTCTGGAAATTGATGATATTTTTATCTTTAAAATGTCTACAAAAAAAAAAAAAAACAGAGGAAAATGCATGGCCTGTGCCTAACAGGGAATGGGGCTTCTCTACATGCATTTTGTACATTGTTGTCACTCAGTTTATTCTACTTTTCCTATTTGTATTCTCCCTTTGCCTCAGTTCTCTGACTTGCTTTAACTTGTTTTACCACCTTGTATATACCTGGGAAGTCTATTTCAAGTCATCTTTAGAAGTGGATGTTATAATGAACAAACGACAACAACAAAATAATTTAATTCAATCATAATCCAATTTGTTAATCTCTCCACTACAGGATGCAAAACACAGATAATGATACAATAAGAAATTCCCAGATATAAGCACAGGTACCCTATTTCACAGAATTTGCACAGGCTCCGGATGCGCAGGCTCAGCGGCCATGGCTCACGGGCCCAGCCGCTCCGCGGCATGTGGGATCTTCCCGGACCGGGGCACGAACCCGCGTCCCCTGCATCGGCAGGCGGACTCTCAACCACTGTGCCACCAGGGAAGCCCTGAAGCAACTTTTTTAGTGCCCTTTATGCTTATTTTAATACCAGAAGTCTACTGCCTGGACTGAAATCCTCAGAAGGCCAGGGATTTGGGACCATTTTGTTTCAGTACAGTGCCTGCCTCACGGTTAGTGCTTAATTAAGGCTTGTTAAATTAATTAGTACTGCCTCTAAAATGTAGTCTTTCACTTCCTCAGAGCCATGGCTACAGTTACTCCAAATTTCTTTCAAACTACCATGAAAACGTAAGTTATAAATGCATGGTTTATGTGAGAGGGACAATGAAGGGCAAAGTACCTCACTGACACTGGGCAAACCAGGTATTCTTTTAGTTTTCTTTGTTGTTTGTTTTTTACTGTAGATAATAAAACCATATGGTTCCATATGGAATTTTCCATGTAAAACACTTGTTAAAGTCTACAAATGAGATGCTTGATTATTCTTTCCCGACATAAGTATAAAGTATTACTATTAAGTAACATACAACTTACTTTTTTATAAAGTAAGTCATTCCTTTATCCTTTAAATCAGGCAGTGATCTTGATATTTCAATTTCACATGAAGTACCCAGGTTGTTCTTCATGGAAAAGATGGTGAAGAAATTTCTTAAAAAGACACATATGGATGGGAGAACAGGAGAAGAGAGAACAATAAAAAATATTGTAAGCTGGGAAGCAGATGGATGAGCAGTGATTAATTTAGCAGGACTGGAGCCTGAGCTGGCAGCGGGGAACACTGAGAACCTACTTCATCCCCACCACAGAATTCTCAAAGGACACAGACACTTTGAGAGCTAACAGACCCTTCTGGAGTAGGGTGAAGGCGAGAGGGGCCTGGGTAAAGGGATTGAAAGAAGCAGTCACCCTCCCAGAGATCCCAACAATCCCTGCCATGGAGGGCAACCCAGAAGACTATCAATCTATTCTCAGAAGACTATCAATCTATGACCCTCAAGAGAGGGTGAATGGAAGGCCTTTGCACCAGGGATGCCAGGCATAGTTGAGGGTATAGTCTTTGAACCAAAAAAATGGGGATTAAGTGAAAATATGCCCCCTGAATATGCTGAAATTCCCAACCTTCAGAACACTGACAGCCAGACCAGAATGCTCTAGACAGAAGATTAGAAAACTCTTCTCTGAGGAATCAACCAGGCCAAGAGTAAAGATATAAAATATTAACATAGGGATGTCCCAATAAACAAACAAGTAGACCACCCTATACTGAGACTAAATGTCAGCCAGCTCCACTCTCACGCTAAAAGCTTATAGTCAGCTTTTAGTATATAAAAATGCAACTTTTTGTATACTCACCTTTTACCCTCTCTAAATTAGTTTAATAGTTGTAGATAATAGTTGTTTGTAGATTCCTTAGAATATTCTACACAGTCAATCATGACATCTTTGAATAGAGATAGTTTTACGTACTTTTCAGATCTTTTTGCATTTTATTCTCTTTCTTGCCTAATTGTGAAGGCTAGGCTTTCCAGTACAATGTCGAATGTAAGGGGTGAGAGTTAGCATTCTTGCCTTGTTCCTGATCTTAGGGAGAAAGCATTTAATTTTTCAACATTAAATATAATATTAGCAATAGGTTTTTCATATATACCCTTTATCAGATTGAGGAAGTCCCATTTTCTAATCTAATGAAATGTTTTACCATGGAATTTTTTCAAACATTTTTCTACATCTATTGAAATGATAATGTGCTTTTTCTCCTTTATTGAGTGAATTATATTGATTGATTTTCAAACATTAAATCAACTTTGCCTTCCTGGACTTATTTGTTAAGATTTTGTTAAAAATCTTTCTGTCTCTGTTCACGAGGCTTACTGGTATGTATGGATGGATGTATTTTTAGTGTTCTTGTCTGGTCTCAGTATCAGGGTGATAATGACCTCTGAACTGAGTTTAATAGAGCCATCATTCTCTAGTTCCTGAAAGATTTTGTGTAATGTTGGTATTATTTCTTCCTTAAATGCTCAATACAATTCACCAATTGAATCATCTGGGTCCGAGTTTTCCAATCAGCTTTCTAGTCTTCTGTGCTTAAACACAGACATACAGACATCCAAGGAGTCCTCCTGATCTGAACAGAGAATCAACTAGTAAGCTTTGAAGAAACATGTCTCAATAACAGAGGTTTGGATTTGATTGGTCTGTGGTGCATCAGTATTTTTTTAAAGCCCCCTAGGTGACTTTGGTTATACTCAGGGTTGGGAACCTTGGCTATAACATAAAAGCTAGAGACAAAAACAACCAGAAAAGAGCAAACTGGAAAAAAACGGAGCCTGTAAGAGGAAGTGACAACTCTAATGAAACCAGTACTGATATTATCAAAGACATCAGAGAAGATATTGAGACCATAAAACAATAATAAATAAATAAATACAATTAAAAAAATGATTTCAAATACCGGATCTCCACATTTTACTGGCTTTGTGGCCTTGAGCTGTTTACTTCAGTTCAATAATAACAGCATCTACCTCATGGGTTGCTGTGACTAGTAAATAATACTTGGAAAGTAGTTAAGAGAGTGCCTGCCACATGTATTAACTAGTAGTACGTAGCAGTTATTCTAGCTGAAACTCCTTTTACTGCTACTTGTTATATTGAGTCAAATGGGAAAAATGCCACTGGCAGCGTTCAATTAAATAAGCTATCTAAGTAGTGAAATTACTATCCAGATCTAAAGAGCAAACAATGCATTAGTCAGTGGAGAAGGGTGGAACCAGGGGAAAGGATGTAAATTTAAATCAGCTTAATGTAGTGATTATTCATTTCTAAAATGTGTCTTCTTTTATAAAAATTAGCTTGGAAGTTGCTTGCTCACATTTCCTCAGTATTTGGTACTGAGGTTCAAATGTTCACAGAACCCTGGACAGTTAACAGCATCTGTGCAGGAAATCATAGAACAAAGTAGAAGGGTGGGTGATTTTCTTAAGCTTTAATCTGGCTTCATTTTCAGGATTCTCTAATTCAGAAACATTTACATTTTAAAGTAAAATAAACCACCATTAAACCTACAATTCTCTACCTCTGCTGAAGATTATTCAGATGTCTCAAGGCTACAAGCAGGATTAAATAATAATACATCTTTTGGTACATACCCTCAAAAAATGTTCATTGACATCATCATTGTCACCATTGTCATCATATGTCACCATTATGATTCAGGGTAGGACTAGCTAATGATGAACTTGAAATCCCTCACATGCAATGTCAGAATGTTAGCTGGGAACAGCTCTGTATCTCCTCACCTCAAAAAGTTCACTTAGAATAGTTACTTAGGACTTCACAGTGGTTTATTTTCAGATATATTCTGTTTGTGGCCACTCTGCAGTGTTCACTGTGTTACAGAACTCAAGTTCATGTGCCTGACACACAGTGAGGCTAAACAACCCAAAACATCAGAGTCTGGAGCAGAGAAAGGCTTATTGCAGGGCCAAGCAAGGAGAATAGGTGGTTTGTGCTCAGAAAACCTGGAGCTCCCTGAAGGGTTTCAGCAAATCACTTTTAAAGACCAGGTGAGTGAGGGGCATCCCAGGGTATGTGATCAGCTCGGGCACAATTCTCTGATGGGTTCATGGTGATCAATCCTTAGGAGCCAAAAAAGTCTGGGGATTACATGCTCATGATCATAAAGTAGTTCATTTCTTCCATTTGGTGGTGGTTTTAGCATCTGAAAAACTCAGGAAACATGCATCAGATACTATTATCCAGGTACTTCAGAGAGGAGCTAAAGCAGAGGGTATGGGAGAGGGGTTTGTCCCGGGGAGGCCCCATGGGGTCCTGCTCAGTTACAGTTGCAGACGTGCAGAATTTGCAGCCAGAATCATCTGGTCAGTCCCCATTCATTACTTACAACACTTTGCCTTGTAGAGCCAGCCAAAAAATGTGAAAATAGCTTGTTCAAGAGCTACTTAGACTAAGAGAAGAGAAACTTTCTTATGTTGGACTTAAATGGCAAGATGCTTTTCCCTGGTAGGTTTTATCTGTTGGAACATTGGAGGTAAGGAGGATTCAATCTTCTGAGGTAGCACAAGTGTCAGCAGTGTTGTCATCTCACTTAAATTGACTTCTTTGTCAGGAATCTATATGCTGCCTCTGAACTCCTCATGGGCTATTAGACAAAAGCAGATATCAGTAAAGCTCCATAAACCTCAGAAAGAGCCTTGGCTGTCAAAAAACTTCACTGGGAATTTTCAGACCTGAAATTAATAGTGCTTGGATAATCAACAGAATGTGTTTCAGAATTGTCCTTCCCAGAAATTGCCAATAAAGGAAAATCATAAAATTCCTCAGGTTACAAAATACTAACAGTAAATGGCCCACCTTTCACGCTCCAACTGTGACCTGGGAGAATGTGGAAAGTCTAGAAATTGTCTGTTCCAAATAATCTCTTCTGGCAATCAAATAAAATCATTGCTCATAAAAAGACATATTCTTAAAGGCTTGGTTAGTGTCCCTTGCAGGAAGTGACATCACTTTAGCACCTAAAAGGGAAAAATGATCAGTGGAGTGAGGTCATTACACAACAGGTATCTGGGCAAGTGCAGGCAATTTTCTTCTTTTCTTTATCTTTATATTCTTAGGAGTTTCTTGCCTATTTAGAAAAAGTAAAATATAACACCAGGAATATAACAATCATCTTAAGGTTAGGTGAAAGGCCTGAAACAATATTTTTATAGCTACTCAAATAAAAAATACAATTGTACATTCTCACATCAAGAATCTTAATTTTGAGATTGCATTTCTGCTTAGAAAGTATGTCTTTGGTGACTCAGAGTCCTCTTTCTCTGGAGGGAAACTTGTTAACTTTTAGATCCAATACTTTTCATTCGTGGATCTCCTTCCAGTGCCTGTGGGGGCCAAACAAGTTCCTACAAGGGCTCCCAGAGGGATACGCCCACCAAGAACTATCCAGAGTCTAAATCACCCAAAACACTGGAAAGTTCTAGAACCACTGTTTTCGCCCAAAGTTTAGAAAATGTGCAACTGTTTTTTCCCTTCTACTCCTAGGGTGTTTTACTTATTCTTTCTGAGCTTTCATTTCCTCAGACAATCTCTAAGGAGAGATTTCACCAAGATGAGTAGTTGCGCTGCCATTTGGAAGATTCCCACCCAGTGGGAAAAATCCGGGGCAATACCTTTTGCTTGCATGACTTCTCTCATTGATAGCATTTTTCTTGGAAAATTATTAAGTAGATGATTTGACTCTTTGTACTGTGGATATATCAAACATTGCCATACTTCCAGTTGTCTGACAAGAAGAAAAATCTTATTAGAAAACTTGGAAGGTGTTCGTTGCTTTAAATAGTGGTGGTTTTGTACATGAGCTGTAAATCATCATGGAAAATGATTCTTAATGGGCGGTTCCCTTAGAGAATGACTTCCTGTTTTGCTCTTCAGATAAATGGCAACTGTGTTTCACATGGGTTTGGCCAACCGTGCAAGGGTTCCTTACGGCATTGGATTTGTTTGTAACTCTTCCACACTTGCCATGCACTGATCCCTCTGAGACTCACTAAAATGACAAACTAATTTCCAAAAACAGCCTTGCAGATAGCGGAGCAAACATTTTTTTTTTTTTAGAGAAGCCAGAGGACATACTCCCACATAAAGTAAGAGGTCAGCTGGCCTGAAAAAGAGCCAACTCCTGTTGTATAATGAAAGCTGACCCTGGCTCCGAAGGCTCGCTTGGAGGTTTCCAGCAAGATTTCATCATTACACGGGCTATGGCATTCATATGGGATGGGCTAGTTTAATGAGCTGTTTCACCAGCTTCTTAACTTTCACTGCAAATATTTCTCCAGAAGCCAAACCCTCCAATCCTGCTCATTTTGTGGGCTTGAAGTATTAATTATAGCTTAGATTCTACAAAAAACAAGTAGAAGAGTCATAAGCTTCTATGTCTATTGGCTCCTAAATTGCTTGGCCGTCACTATTTTTTCTACTCTGTTAGTCTCAGTTAGCAGGATGTTCAGCATTTTAGAGAATCAATATAATCTATAGATCTTGGAGTTTTCCACAAACCGAATTCCTTAAGGACCACCTGTATCATTTTACAATTTATGCTACTAGTTCAGGGTTAAAAGCACCACAAAGGGGAAAGTTAATTACTCCATATGCATAGACCAAATTTAGTTCCAATCTCAATTTAAGTCACTTAAAGGTGACTTTTATGTCAAACTATTTTTTTGACTCATTGTTTTTAAGTTTTTATATCAAATATTTATTCCTTTTATTAAAAGAAACAGTAAACAAATCTTTTACCATCTTGCACCAATTATATGAGGATAAAGTTTTTTTCTAAACCTCCATTGTTTTATATATATATATATATATATATATATATATGCTTGTAATCATTGTGTCCATACCATGTAATTGCTGTTTATTATTTAGCAAAGAGTTTTCTGTGTATCGCTAAAGTCCACATATTTGTCAGATTCATAGGCAATCAAATATTTTACTGACCTACCACAGTTAACTAACTCACTTCCCAATATTTGGACCTCTGTCATGACTTTTAAAATATATGCACTATGATTATGTCATGTGGTAGTTTCCTAGGGCTGCTGTAACAGTACCACAAACTGGGCTGTCTTAAGACAACAGAGGTTTATTCGCTCACAGTTCTGGAGACTAGAAGTCTGAAATCACGCTGTTGGCAGGGCCACACTCTCTCTGAACCCTAAGGGAAGGATCTTTCCTTGCCTCTTCCAGCTTCTGGCATCCCCAAGCATTCTTTGGCTTGTGGCAGCTTAACTCCAATCCCCACATTGATCTTCACAGGGCCAGCATCCTTCTGTGTCTCTTCTCTTCTTTTTATCAGGACGCCAATCATATGAACTAAGGATTCACCCTATTCCAATACAATCTCCGACTTAACTAATTATATCTGCAACAGCCCTATTTCCAAATAATGTCACACTCGGAAGTTCCTGGAAGGACATGAAATTTTGGGGGGGGACATTTTCCATCCCAGTGCATGTACCCTAAACCATTATTTATAGATGTGTAACATTCTCCATTTCCAAGGGACAGGAAAATAAAATGCTCTCACACATTCAAAATACATGATTTCAAAAAAAATTATATATATGTGTGTGTGCTGTCCTATCTC
The DNA here is from genome assembly GCF_000442215.2 of Lipotes vexillifer. Taxonomy (NCBI): domain Eukaryota; kingdom Metazoa; phylum Chordata; class Mammalia; order Artiodactyla; family Lipotidae; genus Lipotes; species Lipotes vexillifer. Next base: position 208,460 of record NW_006792323.1, on the reverse strand, counting down.
TCCAACCTGTACTTTCTGTGAGAAAAAGAATTCTGCTTTTTATATTGTTTTTTAAATCCTGATTATCCAACAGGCATAAAAATTCAACACTATATATTTGAGGGAATAAAAAATGTCTTACAACGATCATGAATTTAGTTTCGTGTTCTCTAATCAATGCTCTTTCTTTCTAGAGACAACAAATTTTCCCACAGATTCCTCTCTTTGACAGAGATTTATTATACAATAAATAGTTTTCTATTCCTTAAAGTCTATAGAGGGGATCCCACATCCCCAAAGAGAAGAGAAGCTTATAAACAGGAGAAAAAAAACCCCAACATTTGTATTTTGCCCTTCACCTTTATTCAACATTCAACAGAATTTATTGATCTTTAAGAAACCCCCATGAACACTTGTCAGAAAAGGGAACACGCACAATGTAACAAGAGGCAGTAGACTCTTCAATGTGGAGACTCGGAAAAGGCAAAGTGTCCAAGTGCCTCAGCTTTGCAAGTGTCCCATGAGAGAGGGGATCAGCCATATGCATTTCCGTCAACCATCTTTAAAAAGGAGTAGACACTGGAACCCTCATTCCTTTCTCCCCAATTCATCTCCTATCACCACATCAGAACATGTTTTCAAGGGTCTTGAAACAGCACAGGACAGTGTGTGAGCAGAAAGGAAGAGTGACACCACAGTTACTCTAGAGACGATCAGATCACTGGTAAAATACTACAATTCCTTGGGCTTTTAAGCTAAGATTTTATAAAGCAGTTTAACATCCAAGCAAATTTGAAGGTCAGATACAGAGATTTCCTATATACCCTCTTGTCTTCATCCATATACAGCCTCCCCCAGTACCAGCATCCCCCATCAGTTGGGCCATTTGTTATAACAGATGAACCTACATAGACACATCATAATCACCCAAAGTTCATGGTTTACACTATGTTTCGCTTTTGTTACTGTACATCCTATGCTTGGACAAATGTATAATGACATGAATCCATCATTACGGTATCATACAGCCTATTTTCTGCCCTAAAAATCCTCTGTGCTCTGCCTATTCATCCCTTTCTCTGCCCTTCAGTCCCTGGCAACCACTGATCTTTTTACTGTCCCCTTAGTTTTGTCTTTTCCAGAGTTGGAATCAAAGAGTATGCCACCTTTTCAAATTGGCTTCTTTCACTTAGGAATATGCATTTTTAAGTTTCCTCTGTGTCTTTTCACATCTTGATAGCTCGTTTCTTTTCAGCACTGAGTAACATTCCATCGTCTGGATGTGCCACAGTTTATTTACCCATTCACCTGAAGCATATTTGGTCGCTTCCAACTTTTGGCAATGCTGAATAAAGCTGCTAGCATAACCTGTGTGCAGGTTTTTTTGTGGATATAAGTTCTCAGTTGCTTTGGGTAAATACCGAGGAGTGTGATTGCCGGATGCTATGGCAATAGAATGTTCGAGAATTATAAGACTGCCAAACTGTCTTCCAGGAAGCCCTCAGCTTGCTTTGACAACACTGGGAAGGAACACGCCTGCACGGGAGTACTTTCAGGACTTCACAAATACCAGCAGCTGTTTTCTGGATAATGCTGACGGTATTTTGTAGATGATTGCATCCTATGTCTTTAAGCTGCCATTTTTCCAAAGAAATAAAGTTGCCCTGTAGCCCTGTATAATCACTGTGCATATGCTTGTACTACCTATCTTATTTCGAGGCAGACCCACATGTGAAACATATATGATACTTGTAATATTTTCTATTTCAAAATAATGGAATCTCTTTCACTGGAAGACATTTTAAAATGCAAGGTCAGCGACCATGGCTGCACTTCCCCAAGTGCCACCCATGGCACTTCCAAAGACAGGGCACTTTCAGAATGAGAGGCCAAGATAAGACCTGCCACTCTGAAGGGAATTGGCAAAATGAAGCTTTGCACAGTTGCCGGGGAATCGGGCTCTCCAAAAAAGAAACGGCCAGTCTCTTGATTTTCCCTTCTCAATAAGAAAAGTAAATGCTCAACTTCAAGGTATGCAGTGTTCTATTTGTTTTGGAGGAGTTAATGTAAACTTTCCACGGTTGCATTGCTCAGAAGAAACAGAAAAACAAAAATCAAGAGTTCACCAGTGAATAGATGGCTTACAATCAGAATTCTGTAAAGCTCAGAAGTAACTGTTTCTCTGATATTTCAGATCAATATGGAGCCCTTTTCTTAGACCATGAAAAAAAAAGGTATTCTTGAGTTATTCTGGTCAGCTTACTACTTTAGCTGGATCCAGTGCAATAGTGAAATACATTTTACTTTCTTATCAGCAATTACGGTGGCCAAAAAAATCCAAAGCAACAAGAAGCTTGTCTACGTGGTCAGGAATGTGAGGTCCTACCTTCCCCTGTCCTTTTGTGGAAAACTGTTTCTCCACCCTGACACCACTGAAGTTACCATGTAAGTCTCTGGTTCCCTTCACTTAATTTATTTTGAAAACCTTTCCCCTTTTCCATTTATTTGGTTTCCCACCATTCTCTTCAAACTGCTCTCTCAAAAGGTGCCAGGATCCTCGGATGCTGAAAGACCACCATGCGTCACGTGACCCTAATGACTGTCCCCTCCTCCTGGAAGCTCCCCTCTCTCTTGGCTCAGGCCAGGATGTCCCCTCCCTTTTTTTCAGGTTTCTCTGAGGATTTCCCCTGTGTGCTCTGCTGAGACCTGGGTTTCTAGGCACTCGTTTCTTGGGTTTATTTCCTCATACATGCCACACATAACCGTCAAGTGCCTTTTACGTGCTTGGCAATGTCTTAAGGTTCTGACTTCAGCTCGACTTCCCCCCTCCTCTCTGCAGTTATTACCTCTGCTATTTCATCCAGCCTCAAGGCTTTAATTATCCACTCTCTTTATCTTCTCCTTTTTGGTCCCTGCTTTAATATATAGCCTTATTTTTTCTTTCCTGGACTTTCACAAAGCTGCCTAAATAATCTTCCTGCTG